>NC_063255.1:77721020-78066437 GCF_020740725.1 Corvus hawaiiensis | reverse complement strand
CAATGATGCAGCAATTATTTCTAGTTGTTTGTTGGTTTGTGGATAAGTCCAGCTTCTTTCTTGTATTTTAATGAGCGAATGACTACCAGCAGTTCACTTTTGGATGGAGATGTTTGCAAAATCTGCATTGAAGTTTAAGCTGCGATTGTTTCAGAGGAGCAGCACTCATTAGGAAACATCACATGATCTTTATGAAGACACATACTAGGTTATAACTGGTGCAGAAGCAACTTGTGCTGAAAATAATTATATAAAATGAAGTTTTGCTCCAATTTAAAACATGAAGACAAGGTATTTTAGCAGCTAGAGGACGCAGGGATAGATATGTTAGTTGTTTACTGTTCAAGACCATGAGTGCTATGATGTTTTGTCCTTCTCTTGATAAGATTAGACAAGGAAGAAATGAGAAATGCAAACCAATGCCAGGGCCTGCTGCTCTGCAGATTGAAATTAGCAGTCTATTTAATGCTACATGATAAGAGTTCCAATAATTGAGTTTGGTGAAGACATTCGAGGTCCCTGGTGGTTAATGGGAATTTTTGTTGTGCCAGGGTCACATGCACAGGTCAAGTTTTCCCCCAGGAGAAGGCTGCACGCTGCATGGCATTCCTCTTTCTCATCCACACAGTGACCACTGGGATCTTTTGCAATACCTCATTCTTCTGCTCTGAACTGGTCCCAGTCACCAGCGTGACTAAGGCTGCAGAACATTTCCCTCCTGGGAGCTGGGTGGGTAATAAAACCACTTCTATTTTGTGCTGCAGATATCGATGAGTGCCAGTCCAACCCGTGTCGGAACGGAGCCACGTGCATAGACGGCCTCAACACCTTCACCTGCCTGTGCCTGCCCAGCTACGTTGGGGCTCTCTGTGAACAAGGTAAGGGCTGTCCCCTAACCTGTGCTCCTGGACACCCATTTCCATCCCAACAGCCCTCTGGAGTAATGGGGCAAAGCCTCCTAAAAAATGAGAAGGTGGAAGAAACTGACAAAAATCTGCGGGAAGTCACCAGTAGTGAGGAGAGCTCCTAATTTTTGTTAGACTTCCCTGACTTGTGGCTCAGGGTTTTTCCCCATCTCTCATTTTGCACAATCCCTATTGACATGCTAACCTGAGTGGAAGCCATGCTGCCAGGTACCCAATATAAACTGATATATTGGGCAAGTTCTGTGTCAAAACAACAGCTCTCAGGTGTTGCTTTTCAGCGACAGTTTTCAGGTGCCTCCAAGCCTGCTTGCTTTTGTTGGCTTGCGAACTGCTGGGAAGGCACATAATGAGGCTCTCTCATTACTGTAGTGATGCCTAATGATTGGGAGCAGAGTTACTTTCTGGCTGAGTGTTTCTCCTAAAGAATCACATGTAGTGTAAAAGACTTATCAGAATCCATCACCTCCAAAAAAGCATCAGTGAGATGTAGGAATAGTTTAATGAATAAGACAGATTATATATTCATCCACTAGGGACCACAGCTTTGACAACTTCATCCCACAGTTTTTGAAATTATTTGTTCAGGGATTATTTTAGGAAAAGTAGGTGTAGGATTATCATTACAAGGAGATTGTAAAAGTCTTTCTAAGATGGAGAAGTGAAATAAAGATTGAAAAGCCAAGTGCCTGTAGTTGTCAGAAAATTGCCTGCAAGAAATCCCACTGCATTCACAGGAAACATTCACAGTGCAAGATGCTTACTCAATATGTGGGAGGAGGAATAGGGTAGCAACATTTGTTCTGTCAATAAAATTAATGAAGGCATTTCCGTTGGGAAAAAGGAATGGTGTATTAAAGTGTACTTGCTAAAGCTTATGAAATTTTTTTTCCTTTTTCTTCAGCTGAATGATTTTGGTCACAGGTGAATGAACTAAACCTTTGGATTTGCCTAATTAATATTGTGTATTTTCATGTCTGTTTCTCAGCTTCAGTGAAGAGTGGTTTGCAAACTCTTCCAGCTCAACCTGTAGAGATTTGTTTGTTAGATATGAAAAATCTCAGTGCTGATCAGCTCCAGCATTTTCACTGTTTAACCTTTTCAGCAGTCTGGCTAACCTTGTAAGTTGAGAAGGCTTTCTGAATCTTGTCTCCCAAATTAAAAATTGATGGTATTTTCACACCAAAAGAAATAAATGTTCTCACTCCCTTCCTCCTCCCCTTCATTCCAGCAAATCCATAGCAGTCAGTGGCTCTGAGTGCCATGGTAGCTTTAAGCTGCTTTTTATGACCAACCTGAGAGTGCATTTTAGGTGGTTAATGGGAACATTTCCTAGTTTGTCAATCAGAACCAGAGCTGTGCTCTCTCAGCTTTGGAATTTAAATTTCCTCCACTTAAAGTCCTGCAGTGGTTTGGGACTTGGGAAAAGGTTTTAGTGCCA
Organism: Corvus hawaiiensis; assembly: GCF_020740725.1. Lineage (NCBI taxonomy): Eukaryota > Metazoa > Chordata > Aves > Passeriformes > Corvidae > Corvus > Corvus hawaiiensis. The sequence continues at coordinate 78,064,073 of NC_063255.1, read as the reverse complement.
AATTTCCACTCCACCAGACAAAATAAAACTGTGTTGGCGATTCAGACATGGTTGTCTGGCAAGCAGGCTTTATTTCAAGGCATCAGTCCTGACCTCACTAGATTTAAAGACCAGCCAGGACGACAGAATGTGCACCTCGGTGCCACAGGAAAGGTGGAGCTCAGCACACCGAGATTATATTTCATTACTTCTTTTTTTTATTATTTTTTTTAAAATTTCAAATATACTATTCATTTCACAAAGCTTAAAAAAAAAAAAAATCAGGCTGAAGGGATTTCTTAGGCACAGTGCAGAGCATTCAAAATGCCGTGGGAGGGAATGGAATCAGGGAGCATTCGCTGCCGTTGGAAATGAAGCTCAGAGTAGGAGATGACCACATCTGCACCCACTACATTTGTGCAGAAAAAAAATGCAGAGCTCAGAATTTCACCCAAATGCCCCTGTGGGACTGCTCTGGACTAAGGGATCTTCGGCAGGGGTATCATGCTTGTGTCAGCATTTGGAGGGGACAGCGCAGCTGCACATCAGGGAGCTCTGGCAGTGGGGAAGTTAAAGGAACCTTCTGGGTGATCTAATCCAGGCTGAGGCAAATCAGTCCTGAGTCTCAGGGAGCTGGAACTGGCTCCCTGACAGCCCTTCCTCTTGCCAGGTGGAAAGGGTTCAGCAAACTGAGCTCGGGAACATCTTCCTGAAGAGGGCTGCATTTGATGCTAGAAATAGTGCAGCTGAAAGTTCCTTGAAAAGTTGCTTTTAAACTAGATTGTTAGCTCAGTTAAGACAGCACCACTTCTGGTGCATGTGAGATTAAAAGGGATAATATCTTCTTTTGCCCAGTGCCTGTATCTTTTTAAAGGAAAGATGCATATTCTACTTGTCACTTTATGACATTTGAACATCACCCCTTAAAATTCATAAATATCCCCAAAACACTGTTTCAAAGAGTGACTGCGGGCTGCAGTAAATCTTGGTGTGAGTTTTATTCTGGGAGAGCCATGAGTCTTTCCATTGTCATCCCTCTGTGAAAGGCCCCTATGACAACTCTCAGGAAATGGTAGAGACTTGCAATTTGAACCTCAGTTTTAAGGGCGAGTTCTCTTTATGAGAACTGGATGAGCTCCTCTGTAGATTTTCCTCTTCCTTCCTTGGCTGGCTAGACTTTCCTTTTCTTTTTCTCCGTTTGCTGCTCTAGCTGGTGTCTACCTGCTCTCAAGGAGAGTTTTAAACTCAAGGTTTGGCTTTCTTGCAGCTGGACATGTGCGCAAAAATGGCACATGTGTGTTTGTAACAGGACACGCCTCCTCGGGGTAATTCAACCAGCTGTTCCCTTCCAGGTTTTGAAAACAAAAGAACTGTGGTTTTCAGCCACCCTATCAGGAGCCGTGTTTTGTTATAAGCCAAGTTCATTGTTTCAATGTCTGTGATTACTCCAATCTCATTTAATTCACTTTGTTCCCAGGGCTTGGTTGGTTGGGGTTGAAGTAGTTGAGAAGGGCTTAAGGAAAAGATAATTTCTGAAGACAGATGGTCTCTTTCTGATGTCTATCAGCTGAAAAGGGATTATTTTGGATATTTACTAGAGAAATATTTACTAGAGAAAAGTTTCTCCTCAAGATGTGTGGGCTAAGTGCCTCCAGCATTTCCTCATTAGCTGAAGGCAGAGGGTCACTGATAAAATTCACAGCTGAGTAAGACTCTCATTATGTTCTGGTACCTGTGCCAGTCTTTATTTCCTTTAAGCCTCTTCTGGAATTTCTTTAAAGACAAGGGACCTATTGTCAGCAGCTATTGAAAAAGCAGTACCTATTTATGTATCAAACCTGCAGAGAACTGTTTTTTTAATGCGGTATTTAGGGATGTTGTTACACATGTCCAACTGCAGTTACAGAGAACAGAAGCTGTGAGAGCAACTCCTTGCACACACCACTGAAAACCCCTGTAAATTGTCATAAATCCTAGATGCATTTTAAAACACCACAAGTATGGTGAGCAGTGTTTCAGTCTTTCCATCACATGCTGGAATAAGGTTACAGAAATCTGTGATTGGGTACACAATGAGAAGTTAGTGCCTGCACCTACTCTGCTCACTGTGGTTGGGTCAGAAAATTTACAGCCACCTGCAATTAGGGTCTAGTGGTTCAGTAAAGGCACAAAAAATTTATACCCATAGGGAACCCTTTTACCTTTGTGTCACCCTTTCATCTTTCTTCGAGTAAGGGATGCATGCTGGGCACAAAGCACTGCAGAGGTGAAACTGTCCCCACATTTTTACTTGCCTGGTTTGCATTTTTCATCCTCTTGAATCTTCCTTTCCCTATTCGTTTTTTCCCTCTTCTTATCAACCTCTCCTATTAAAAAAAAAAACAAAAAAGCAACTCCCGAAAATGCCAACAACACAAACACCAAAAGCAAAACTCCCCCAAAAACAACCCCAGAATTCCCAACCACTCCCCAAAACAAAAAAATTCTCTTCTCCACCATCTAAAAACATATGTATTTTACAGCCATCTGTATCTGTTCTGTCCCTTTTTTGGTTGTGTTTGTTTGTTTGTTTGTTTTAAGGTTTGGGATACACACCGGCACAGAAGTTACTTAACTTTTACCTTTGTCACTGCTTGGCACCTTTTACCCTAAGAAGAGCAATTGTATTATTCATGAATCATGCTAAAGCAATTATATCTCATTTTGTGAATGCAGTCCTCTCAGTTTTGTGTTTTCAAGCCTCTTTGCCTCCCCAGTGTGCCTTTCAGCAGATCTTCTCTCAAACCCTACACTTCTTCCCTAGCAAAGGCCAGGGAAGGCTTGATTAGAATAGCCTGGAAATCCTCTCTGGCCACATTTTTCTCTGCTCCTTGATATTATCTGACTTGTTTCCTGTGGGACAAAGGAGTCTCTGAACAAGATAAATAATAAAATCTTAAGTGCCTTCGCAAAGGACATAGGTCTGTTATTCAGCCTTGTGTGGTTAAACAAATGTTCTAGAAAACCCAAGGCAGACTAAACTTTAAAAATCACCTAGATGCCAGAGATTAAACCTGTGTCTGCAGCCTACATCTCACACAGAATACAAGAGGGAAAGAAATGAAAACTAACAATTTGGTTAGATAGATTACATTCCTTTATTCGTAGCTGGGATGACTCAAGGCAGAAACAGTTTTCTACAGTTCAACTTCGTGGAAATAGAAGGAGATAATCAGTGTAAGCTGTATTATGCCTTTGCATTTGGTACATTTGTGTCAATACTGATGACTTTTGCGAAATTATTTTGATACCAGACTCCTAAGACAATGACTACATTATTAGAGTCAGAGAAATTCTGACAAGCCTCTGATGTGATATGATTGCACTTTGAAATCCATTTATGCACAGTAAAATCTAGTTTGTGTCATGGGGGATTTAAACCCTTTTTTTAAAAAATAGACACTTTGGTGCGTCAAGATGAAAATGGCCTCTTCCTGCTGTGAATTAAGAACCAGCTCTGTGCTGTGAAAAACTATTTCACAGTTGTTTTTTAGGTGGTAGCAGCTCAAACCTAAGTAATCACTGAGTTAAGGTATTTGCAGTCACCAGCCCTTGGCATATTCTGCAATATTTGGCTGTTTCTGTACTAATGCAAAAAGAGCCCTTTTGGCCAAAGCATTGTTATTGACCACTGGCTACAGTGACTTACTGAACCTGAGAAATCCAGTTCCCATCCCAGAGCATCTCCACAGCTCTGGAAAGGCCGGAACAGTTGGCTTCAGATGCAGTTTTGCTCGGGGGATTGATAAAACTTGCTGGGAAGTAGCGGATTCCCGGTGGGTGGGTAGGGCAGGGGAGGCCAGGCCTTGTGTTTCTGTTCCTCAGCATCCTGCCACTGAGGCCCCTCAGCGTGAGCCACCCCGTGCTGAGATAGCCATGGCTGGAAGACGCTGTAATCTTGTGCTGAAATGTCCTATATGATGCCATTGCATCTGTCATGGCTCGAAACTCTCTGCATTTCCCCTGCTGTTTCTCCCACTCCTCCCCAAAACTCCCTCTTATCACTGGCAAGTCCTTCTCATCCTCGAGCACAGCTCAGACACATTCAGACATCACATTTGTTCTGCCCATCTTATTAATGCTGATTTTTTTCTGTGATTCGTCCCTGCAGAAGCAAGCTTGGAACAGAAACTCTGTTGTTTTTTGACATGCATTCTGTTTACAGCTGCCTAACCTTGACAAAATAACTAACGTCAAATCCACGGATTGTTCCTCTTCCAAGGCTTGTGTTTATTTCTCTTTGGGTTGAAAAGATACAGTAGCTGATGTGAATTCTTTCTGTGATGCGTTCTTATCAGCACAATGCCTCTTGCAAGCACAGACAGCGCGCAATTTCATTACTTTTTGTTTCAGCTTTGCAAACTTCCTGACAAATTGATGCCTAAAGTTGACTTTGTCAAAGAACATGGGTTTTGGGGGAGGGGTAGGGGTGGGAGGTGTGAGTTCAGAAACATAATATTGCATCCTTGCTTCTGGGGGCTGAACAATCGCAATAATTTCCCTTCCTATAATGTTCAGTTATCAGTTTCTTCCAAACTTAAGTTAGTACAGGCACTCAAAGAACCATTTGTCCTTGCAAGTAAAAACTCCCATCCCCACGTACAGGTTCAGAAAACTCTGATGAAATGTAGACTCCCTGCAGTCCAACATCCAGGCATTTCATCCACCCAGGGTTACGGATGAAGATGTCCTCCTGAAATTGCCCAGATTCAGCCTAATTTGATTAGCGGAAACCCACAAAGCGTCCAATTGCAATTATGCATCTTAGATAAGTAATATTCTCACAGCTTGTGCTGAAACTGGGTAAGCAGAAGTGCCTGACAGTGAAGTCTCAAGGATGGCTGTTTGCTTTTGCACGCCTTAACAGACGGGTTTTTTTCTCAAAGCTTTGCCCCACGGAAAACCCATTGGCGTAGAAGAGACGCGCCTGGTTTTGGTGCACTGACAGGGATGTGCTTTGTCTGTTTGCTGCAGACACGGAGACGTGTGACTACGGCTGGCACAAGTTCCAGGGGCAGTGCTACAAGTACTTCGCGCACCGGCGCACGTGGGACACGGCGGAGCGGGAGTGCCGCTTGCAGGGAGCACACCTGACCAGCATCCTGTCCCACGAGGAGCAGATCTTTGTCAACCGTGCGTACCCACAGGGTCCTTCTGCCTCACATTGCGGGTGCCACAAGACCAGAGAGATCTGAAGGTGTCAGAGAGCGTCCAAAGGAGGGTCATGGAGATGGGGAAGGGTTTAGGGAGGAGCTGAGGGCATTTGGCCTGTCCAGTTGGAGGAGACTGAGGTCAGACCTCATTGCAGTCTCCAACATCCTCCTGAGCGGCAGCTCCAATCTGCTCTCTGTGACAGGGACAGGACCCAGGGAACGGCTGGAGATGGACCAGGGCAGGCTCAGGCTGGAGAGCAGGGAAAGGTTCTTCCCCCAGAGGCTGCTGGGCACTGCCCAGGCTCCCCAGGGAATGGTCCCGGCCCCGAGGCTGCCAGAGCTCCAGGAGCGTTGGGACAGCGCTGCCAGGGATGCCCAGGGTGGGGTTGTTGGGGGGTCTGGGCAGGGCCAGGAGTGGGACTGGATCATCCCTGTGGGTCCCTTCCTGCTCAGGATATTCTGTGACTCTAAGCAAGAGGAGTCACTGAGGGCTCAGAGCTGGTGAGATCTCCTCCTCACCACTCAGCTTTTACATCTCCAACTTAAAACACAATTTTAGAATGTTTAAAAGGCACACTTTGTGTTATAAATGTTTACTTCTGCAGTTAATACAAGTTGTCTATCACTATTAAGTTATTATTTGTTAAATAGAAAAAACTTTTTTGGGGAGGAGGAAAACAGGAACTTTTGTTTTTGCATTGAAAGTTTTTGAAACACTTATTTTCTGGAGACTGAAGGGTTTTTGTATATATGACATCAAGCCAATGCCACCATATATCATGTTAGTTAGGCATAAAGAAGTAGTTCCTGTGTGTCACATTGCACAGTCTGGACAACACTGGTCTCAGCCTAACCAAAGCTTGAAAACTGTAGATTAAAATATGTGATTGTAACATTTTTTAAATTTGTTTTTCTCCCCTTCATATGTTCTCAGGTAGTAAACTAATTCTGTTTGCTTTGGTGGACACCATCGGGAGTGAAGAGACAGGGTCGGTTAAACCTGTTAGATGAGAATCTGCATCTTTATACACATCCCAAATTAAAATCAAGAAGCTGAAAAAGAGCCTCTAAACCAGTCGTTAGCACAAAGAGCAGAAGAACCTTCAGAACAGGATGTCTGATTCACTCTGTGCAAATTATTTTCTTTGGTGAAATCTCTTCCATTTATGGGAAGGTTAATAAAAATACCCTTCTGGTTCCCTAGGTATTGGCCACGACTACCAGTGGATTGGCCTCAATGACAAGATGTTTGAGCGTGACTTCCGCTGGACTGATGGTAGCCCACTGGTAAGATGCCTTTGAGCTGAAATCACTCGCTCGTTTCTTTTTGTGGTGGCTTATCAAATTCCCACCAGCAAAGAGGGAAGCTGTGTGGTAAAAAATACCCAAATAACAATAATAATAAAAAAAGAAAAAACCAAAAAAAAAAAAAAAAAACCCTCAAAACCCTGTCACTAAATATGGACCCAAGCAAGCAGCCAGTAAATTCATTTTGGGACACCTAATATTTTGTGGTTTAGTTCTAAAGTCTTTTTCTTAGTTCCTGTTATTGTATGTGTGGGAACTCTCGAAGGATTCAAACAGAAACACTCAGAAATCTGAGACTGGGGTAATTTAAGGGTCTCTGCTGGAGATGCTTTGTGCTCGTCTTGTGCAAGGACATGTGTGGCAATTCTCCTCACTCACCAGGATGCATTTTTGGGTGATGATCTGGCATCCAAGCTCTCTGCTGGGTCTCTGGGGTGCACAGAGGAGCCTCACAAGTATTTCTGGAGCCTGCTCTGTGTGGCAGCTCTGCAGCAGCCAACCTCAGCTGGTTCAGGAGGCCTGTAACCCATAATTTACCTGTAAAATTTTAAGATGCTGTTGATACCTCTTGCTGCCTTAAAACAAAAAAGAAAATCAGCAGAAGGAGATGGAAAACCTCTTCAGCCACGATCAATGAACCTAAGTCAAAGGGCTGATAGACACAGGAAAAAATCAAGCTCTTCCCCATTCAAAATAATCCCTTCTGCAGGAGGGACAGGTGATTTATTTGCTGTTGAGCACCCACTGAAGCACATTACATTAAGAAAAAGCCCAAACTGCTTATTATTTTCCCTTCCAGTTGTGAACTCTTAAATCAGAGAGCATCTGGGCCCAGGTGTTGTTGCTGCAGCTGATGTAGAAAGACACCTGGGCCAAGGCAGGCTTTATTTATTGCCATTTCATGTAAATAACCGGAGCCCTGAAGTTCTCTGAAATGGCACATAAATGAGACTTTTCTTGAGGACATGGCAGTGTGTGGCAGGTGACAGCACAGAGGGATGGGAAACGGTGGTGGAAGTTTCTGTTGTCGGCCTGGTGGCTCAGGGCATCTGGGCTGGGACCAAGGCACCCGCCGGTGATTCCAGACGCCAAACCTTGCAATGCAAAACAGGATAAATGCTTAAATATTCCAAAGACAGGTTTGTTGTGCCAGTGAATGATGAATCACTCTGGTCTGGTGGAAGGTAGGTGTCCCTGCCCATGGTCCCTCCCAGTCCAAAGCACTTTGTGATTCTATGGATTTGAGGAAATTAAAATTAGAGCTGAGATGCTATTTTTTTAATTCAGGCTACTGACTGAATGGAGCATTATATTTTGACTGTAATTTTCAATTTTAAGAAATTAAGATATTCTAGGAACAGAGTGGTACCATCTGTCCAACAGATTTCTGTTCTGATTGATCTTTTTTCCACCTTATTTTTCTTTCATTTTTAACAACTTCCCTCTGTCTCTTCCTTCGGAAACAATTTAGGTGTCTCTTGAAATCATTTATGTTCATTGCTTCTATAGATTTCCCTCATAACTTCTTCCATATGGTTTCTGGATCCCATAGTTCTGAGCAGCTGCCTCATTTGTTCCCTTTTCCCTGTTTTTTAACTCATTTCTCATAATTTCTAACCACTCTTGTGGTTACAGAGATTTATTACTTCTCTAGTAATTAATAGGAATGATAACATAATTAAATATATGCATCAAATCTATTTTCCTGATGATGTCCTAAAATTGCAGTGAATTTAATACTATCCTGGCAGAAAACTTTCATCTTTCATGCATTTGCAGGTGAGCAGAATTCATGATAGCTTTAAACGCATTAGCATAATTTGTGATCATAAAAATTAGCATTATTACACCAATGCTCAGGTTCTAACTGTGTTTTAGAGGTGGCTCTTGCCTATAGCCAAAATTTAAATAGCCTTGATCTGTTTTATGCATCAGGGTGCATCTGTATTCAGCTGTTTCTAAATTTGTTTCCCAACTCTTTGCACTCTCCAAATAAATATTATCTATCCACAATTCTTTTCAACACTTCTGGCATAGGGGAACATTTGTCAAGCCTGGTGGGGATCCCCCTGATATCAGTTTTCTTGGAGATGCTATCGGGAAAGTAATTGTGCAGCTACAAGTGGTGCACATTCATCTTTATCTTGATACTTCTTTGAATTTTCTCCAATAACAGCTTGGTTTAATCCAAAAAATCATGCTTGCATGACTTTATGAAGTCTAATGGATTAAAAATAAACCCCTAACAGTTCTGATGGTTGGTAAACTTAAAAGAAAAAGCAAATTAACAACAACAACAATAGCAGCAAGACATGTTGTGGGTGACAAGTTTTAGTGATTTCTCTGTCACATGAATTTTCTTTCTGAACCGAAACAAGCCCCTAGAATTAGGAATCCCTGAACCACAGGTTCCACCACAGCTTTTGCCGTGTGATATTTTATTGGCAATTTTGGGAAAAGGGATCAAATACCTTTTCTTTTTTTCTTTCTTTGTACCTAAAATATTTTTGAAGCAATGCATTCAATGGAAGGAAATCAGTAATTTTTGACATTTTCAGCCCCTGACAAGTTGTGTTTTTCTGGATTTTTTTAAACTGAGGCCAACAGCTAGCCACCATTAAATATGATATTTGGGCAAAGCATGTACATGAGAGTCTAGAATTAAGGTTCTTACTGGGAAACCTACACTGAACCTAAAGTAGTCTTGACAGGCTCTCAGTCTTTCTGAAAAAGACTGTTTAGGTGCCTAATAGTGGAATAAGCATAATCAGCCACCTTTGATACCTTGGAATTCCTTCTTTTTCACCCCCGTAGAAAATGTTCTCTGTTAACAATTCGTCAAAACCAGCAGTAGCAGCAGTCCAAAAAAAAAAAAAGCCCCTCTATTCCTGTGCACATTTTTTGAGCTTCAACTGGAATTTATGTTGAACTTGCAAAAATAATGCCAGTAAGCAAGCCTTGGAAAAGATGAAGAGTGATCTTGTAAATACATGCTCCAGCTCTCAGAATTCCTGGAGGAAAATGCTGGTGTCTGGAACAGTGAAGCAAGTACAATCAAATCCAGTGAGAAAGCAAGAAATAGTATTTAAATCTTCTCAGCCCACACGACTTTTGTCCATATTTGCATTGAGTCTGCCTGTTTTCCATTAAAAAAACCCAAACAACCTTCTAGGACAAGAGAAATTATCCTAGTAAAGGAGAACCAGGCCCACTCCTAAATCACAATATTGCAAGTTCTGCTCCAGAGTAGAGAACTTGAGGGGGCTTTTTGATTTACCTCTCTGAAATGTCTGATGCATCACTATCTGTGAGATTTTAGGGGGTTTTGGCAGGTTTGTTTCTTAGCTGTAAAGTGGTTTTTAATTCAAAACTAGTTAGCAGTTTCCTGCCTTTTAGCCAAAATGGTACAATCATTGCCAGGGGCTGAGCTGTGCAGATAAAACCTCACCATCTGCTGGTAAAACACACATTTTCAGCTGCTTGTACCCACTGCAACCCAAACACAGACTGGGCCTGAGAAGAGCAAAATTACTTGACTGAAGTAGTTGTGTCCTACCTCTCATGGCCTAAAGTTTAATTGTCAGCTCAGGAGGCATTTTCCATAAAGACAATGGTTTTCAGGTGACTGATATATCATTACTGGCATTTCTTTTGGCCAGACCAATTTGCTTATATTTGGGGTTTTTTTTTGTTGTTGTTGTTTTTTGGTTTTTCACCTCTTATTTATTTATTTTTTCTCTTTTTGAAAGAAGGAACTTCTTTGGTAGTTCTGTTGTTCGGGAGAGGTGGATTCATGTTCTGGAGCTGATGAGCCACACAACAAACCGGTTTTCGGTTCACCAGTCCTTTTTCATATGAAGAGAAAGGAGTTGGTGGCAGCTGTGTTAATGCAGCACAAAAAGTGTGTGTCCTTTCAGGAAACCCAGATCCTCACACGTGGGGCAAGTTCAGTGAGAGCTGGAGATGAGGGGCCACGGCCACTAGCCTGGGCTGGGACTGGAAGCATCATCTGAGGTCGTGGGGACAAGCAGGAAGCTGAAAACTTTGGCAAATCTGCCTAGTCCCTGATTTCAGATAATTTGCCTCAAAGGTGGAGGTGGTGAGAGCAGGTCCTGAGGTGTGTTCAGAGAACTCGCAGCACTCCAGCTCTTTTAGGGCTTTGTTATTCATTACTTCCTGAAAATCAAGCCAATTTCTGCTCCAGACGTTTCAGGTATGATTACATTGATAGATTCAAGAGGCAGGAGAGAATAATACAGTGTATTTTAGAGTATGTTTTGCTAGCTCTGCTTTTCTTCTGTTCAGGGTAGTTATAGGGCTGTTCTGTTGGCTTTGGTGTGGGAGAACATTATTTTCCCTCTGATTTACATTCTACAGTGGAATGAAAATGGCTGTATGTAGTCTTTATTTACATTTAGAAAATTACAGAATCTAAATTGCTCTTGCGCTTTACTGCAGACTTTTCTCCCAGCATTGCCCTAACAGTGAACAACTCTTTCAAGTATGTATCAAGGACAATCTTCATCCCACAATTATCATAAAAAGCTCTAAGCAGTAAAAACAAACACATTTGGGAAATAACACAGTGTTGCAGGAGAAGAAAGCAAGGCCCAAACACTCACACAACTGTGGGAGCAGAGGAATTTGCCTACTTGGATCTTTTTATACTTTAAAAGTGATGCAGTGCAAACTACAGAACAGCAAAACTTACATTATCAGCAGAGGCATTTAATAATTAATCAGAGGGATAAGAGGACACAACGGGACACTTGAAAATATGCCCGGGAAATCGAATTTAAATAATTCACTTAAGCTCTGTGAATGGTAGCTTCTACAGCTGTAAAGCACATCCATCCAAACAGAAAAAAAAAAAAAATTAAAAAAAAAAATCTGGTGTTGCTTTAGGCAGCTCCCGCTTTGTGTTTGGATTGCTGGCGTTTCCCAGCTAAGGACCCTTGTGAGCAGGCACAGCAGAGAAGGAGCCCTTTGGAGCTATTCATGTTATGGATTAAGCACATACAGCTACTTGGGGCTGTGCCCAGGGCCCCCCGCCCCACGAGGGGGGTTATTCACATCCCTGGAAAACGCTGTTGATAATTAGTACTTTGTAGGGCGGTGAGCTCACTGCCATTACATAAGATTAGTGCTGTAATAAGGAGCTGGCCAGTGTCTGTGGCCAGATTGTCTGTCATTCGGAGAGTGCTGCCAGCCAGGAAAGGGACAGGGCATTTTGCCACTTTTAAAGCTGTCCAGAGACCCTGCCTTGGTTCTCCTCCCCTTTGGCACAGGGGCGTTTATGCTTTGTGTTCTGCAAAGCTGGTTCCTCAGGTTGTCAGTGTTAAGAGGTACATTAAAAAAAAAATTAAAAAAAGAAGGAAAATAAACCGGAAACTTAATTCTGGCAAAAACAAAGCCCTCTCTTTTCCTTCCTTTATTGGTCGGTGAATCAGAAGGCTTTAGCTTGAGCAAATCTGTAACTGCACCCCTCTCAGAAAGAGTAACTTCATTGAACACACACACACACAAAAAGCGTGGAGTATGGTAGGGAAGGAGCCTGCCTCTGAGGGTTAAGTAAAGCAAACAAACTAAAAAAGTGCTGTAGTCAGCTGCAAACAAAAAGCTCATTGTGCCCATGTCCCATAGGGTCCTTGGAGAAGGAGATTTTAAACCTACCAAATGTTTTGGTTCTGTGCTGCAGTCAGTCATTATGGCCTCTTTTTAAGATGCTCATTTGACCCACGTTTAAATGGAGGAGAACTATATAATATTATTAATGACAGGTATATTTTTGGCTCAGGATGTGGTAGGAAGGGCCTCTTGGACAAAGTGAGGTTTTGTCTTATTTTTACCAGGGGGGTCAGCAGTTACTTCAGAGACTTTTTACTGCTGGGCTGAAATTACTTGTTACTCTGGGCTAAAATTCTTGGACAGTTTCAGACCTGCAGTAATTGTTGACAAAGTGCAGGATTTTCCTTTTTTTTTTTTTTTTTTTTTTTTTTCCCCAGTGGCTCTTTCTGGTAGCTGTGCACAAAAAGGTTCAGTCACACCCCACACAATTTGCATCACGCTGCCAATGTATATTCGTGTCAGCGTGACTCCAAAAAGAACGTGAATTACGCCAAACCAACACTTCAAATTACACCAAACCCCACTTTGTTCCACAGTAAAACACCTGCCCTGTGGCAAGAGAACTTCTCCAGGTCTTTGCCACTCATTTTTAACATGATTTCTCAGCTGCTAAAGTGATGTCTGAGAGCCCAGCACACAGAGCATACCCTCAAAACTGAAGTGGATGAAAGCTATTATTCTGACAACAAAACATGGTAAAGAGCAGGTAAAAGTCCACGGCTTCATTTAGCTTTGAAAGGGTTAATGAAGGAGGTGTCTTTTCTCAGTAATTATCCCTCTGGAGCAGCTGTGGGCTTTGCTGTGAGTAGACAGTGTCACCTAGCGGGGTTTCATTGCCACGCTCACCGCTTTCTGCTTCTCAGGGAAAAATTGTTGTTCTATGGGGTTGTTTTAAGAACAATCCCAGAGCTACTCATCTGCCCCGCCATACAATCGTCTCTTCCCAAAGCTATAGGATTGACAGTGCTTTTGTGTTTCAATTTCATCAGGTAGCCTTTTTTTCCACTGGTTTAATTTAAATTCATTAGATTTCTTTCCCAAATTATTTATTTGTTTTTTTGCAGAGTTCTTCCTGCTTATTCAATCTGCAATCACTTCTCGTGCATACCCGTAGACACACATTAATGCATGCTTTTCAGAGTCCCTTTCTTTTTTTTTTTTTTTGCAAGCTGCTGCACAGGGCTCAAAAAGTTTTTCAGCACATTCCACCTCTCTGTTACCAAAAAACCCAACTCCTGCAAATGAAGCAGAAGTCCTTAGCAAAGCTCCTCCTGGGAGTTTCTCTTGTTCACAGTGTGTGACTCAGTCATGGGGAGTGTTGGGTTCCTGCCTGGTCCAAATCCTGCCAGTTTCCCAAATCCTATGCAAATAAAACTCAGATTAAGAGCTAAAGGGAAGGCACTCAACTATGACCTATAAAAATACCAGGATCACGACGTGTGATTTTTGTGTGTGCTTTCAGATAGATTTAAATATAGGAGCTTCAAATTGATTTGAGTTTCTCCCAGCAAAGACTTATGTACCCACTTGGTTCCTCCTTCAGGCAATTATTTTAGCATCTGTCTGAATCCTGCATGTGATCTTCCCCGTGATCTTCCCCCTTAAGGCATGAACCATGCCTTTAAATCAAGGTATGTGCTAAGCACTCACTGAATGGAGTTTTTAATCTCAAAAATGCTTTTGGTGAGTTCTGTCAGACTGCTCCCATTCATAAAATTAAACAGAAAATTCCCTTGCAGCACTGGAGGGAACTTTAGTGAAACAGAGCCTGCACTATAAGGTAGTTTATCGTCTTTCCCACGTATAAATGCATTTAAATACTAGGTGAACTTAATGGAAGTATTTCAGACATTGCCAAATCTTCACAGAAATCTGGTTGATTTTTTTTTCCTATGGAAAAGAAATGCAATCCCGTTCAAACTTTCCAAGTGTCTCCTGTAACAGCATCCGTGCTGTATAGCAGCATGAGTCACAAATGAGGGTTTCCTGGACTGATCCATGTGCTCGTTGTAACCTCGTGCAGATCCTGTAGTTCAGCCACCGAGTAATTCCCGAGACTCACTGAAAGTGAGATGTAAGTTTTACTTAAGCTGTCTAATTATAACAACCCCCACAGTGAGGGACTCCTTCAGGGACTTTCCTGATAAAGATTTCTAAGACTTCGTCTGCTATTGTGTTGAAAAAAAATAAAGAAAAAAAAAAAAGTATTCCCGCTCTTATCAGAGTTATGGCAGGACAAGAAAAGGGTGATAGCCAGTGAGGTTTGCAGTGGTGGTTTCAGCTTAGTGATAAATACCAGCCAGGAAATGTTGCTTCACTTCCAGATGAAATGGCACGGAAAGTGTCCAGTCAGCCAGTCCCTACATCTTCCATTGTTGTTTTTTCTTTAATTTGCCTCATTAGTCTGGCATTAAGGAGGAATCAGATAGGGAAGTAGCCTGAATGAAGGGAAATAAAAATCACAACTACGAGCGCCAAAAAGTGCCGAGACAGATTTGTGCTTTAAGCTTATTTAAACATGCTGAAAACATGCTTCCTTTCCCCAGAAGGAAAAGCCTTAACCTGTAAATCTAAGTAGATGTATTTCAAGTAAATGATTTCCTAGCTTCAGTCGTGTGCAGGAGATTACTGGCCTTTACACGATACAGAGGTCAAGCAGTAAAGTTTTGTTGGCATCAGTGGTTTATTTTATTGTGCTTCGTTAAACACAGTGCTTGTTGACTATTTAGGAATGCAAAATCCGAGTGATTGATCTCAGGCGCTTGATGAGCCTTTTGGAGATAAAGGAATGGCTGAAATTCCCAAAGGAGTGTCACAAAGCTGAGATACCCCTGGATCCACCTGAGTGGATTACCCATTAGTAAGGAAATGAGACCATCAAGAAAGGCTGCTTATCTGAGAATTTAAATAACAAATCTCCCACGAGGTGGGATCTTGACCATGAGGAAGATTATGCTCCCTCTGTTTAATTAGCAGTCATCTGAATGAGAATAGGTAGTGACTGGCTAATAAAGTTTTCTGCTTTACAGATTTTGCGACAGTCCTGGCTTTTTTAGCTCATTTTATGTCACAAGTCCCTCTGCCACCCAACATGACTGTGAGTTTATGCAGTGCCATATAAGGAAATCCTCCCCCAAAAATGTGGAACTTAATAGAACGTCCTCATGGGCTTTTGAAACCCATCATATCCAAACTCCTCCTGTGAGGCAAGAGAATATATTTTCCCTGTTTTATGGGCTGGGAATGGCCAGCCAAGTGCATTGTCTAGTGCCACGTAGGAAGCCTAAAGAGCTGAATCCCAACTCAGCTCCAGCTCTACCATGGACCATCCACACTCTGCAGGAGAATTTTTGGGGCGTTTTAGCAGAGAAATACAGAACTAATAAATCCAGTGTGACAGAGAAGGCTTTGATTTCAGCAATAAAGCCAAAAAAGCACAAGGAAGATTAACTAGTGATTACAGTAAAATTAAAGGCATAAAAAGTATAAACTCCAGTTTTTGTCCTGCAATGATGGTCAGACAGAGTGGTGGCTCCCCAAGGACAAAATGAAGGTAGAGAGACCCAACTCCTGTCCCTGGGGGTAGGTCCTGCAGTCACCTGATTACACAGAAACCTCAGGTTTTTGAGGAAAAGTCCCAATTACCCTGCCGTCGTGGGTGTTGAGAGCTTCACAGAGTGGGTGGCACAGTGGTGTCTGCCTGAGCCCGAGGTCGGGGCTTGACCAAGGATGGGTTGTGGTAAATAACACAGAGAATAAAAAATTTCAGCCGAGTTTTGTATCAGTTGGCCAGGGCTTGGAGCAACCTGGTCTAGTGGAAGGTGTCCCTGCCCATGGCAGAGGTGGCACTGGATGATTTTAAAGGTTCCTTTCAACCCAAACAATTCTGAGATTCTGTGATTGCTCTGAACCTTCCTTGCCACAACCACCTCAGTGAAACATGCTGGAGGAGAAGTGTGGTCAGCCAAACCTCCTCTGAAGCACATAGTTTTTTGAGTCTTGTACATAACGCAGACTATATGTCCACAAATATACAGTCTGGAAGTGCTTTGCATGTTAATACAGAGAAAAAATTCACATCTGCTGTGGTAATGTTGCTTAAAAACCAGAGTAGTGAAGGTTTTTAGGTCACTCTGTGCAATCACCCAGTGTAAATATTTCTAATAAGGACTAGAAATCTTACAGCAACTTCTCTTCCATGTATTCACTAAGTATTTGATCCTATCTAGGTTCTGTCTTATGAATGATTCAGCTAAGAGCATTGCCAAAGATTTTTTCCCATTACTTTTTTGCTGATATGGGTTTACTGGAGATCGTGCAATCACCCCAGATCTACACTAGTGTTAAGTGAAAACCAGAGTCATGTTTATGGTCATGCAAAGACCTAATCCATAAGAGAAAAGCAAAATATTAATTTCTTTTTCTAGCAGCCTCATTCCACTCAAACTGTGAGAATCTCCTTGTATCATTGTCCCATTATCAGTGTCTAAATAAGGAATTGAAAAACTACAGAGGAGCTGGGTGGAGACCTAAGAAAGCAATTCAGCAGTCTGGAACTTCCTCTACTAAGCAATTCTGGCACCAGACTCAGGCAAAATCAGAGCTCCTCAGCCAAAATAAATCTGCGCAATGACGATATCAGATGTGAGGTAACAGCAAGTCATGCTGGGGGATATCAGACATTCTTGAACAAGCCACAGGGCCTAGATGTAATCCTTTGCCACTACACTGCAGTCCTGCCAGCTAAGCAAACACAAATTTTGGAGTCATTTTGGCAAGGCAAGTAAGAGCATACGGAGTCTGTGTGCTGAGGGTGGGAGCTGGCAGGCTGCTGAGCACCTCCAGCTCACACGCCCCCGATAACCACTAAATAGCCCTCATTCCCACACTCTCATCCCTATGGAAGCAAGCAGCTCTCCAGGATCATTTCCACACGAAACAGCTGCAAGGCTTGTTGAAATCTTTCCTTTGCTCTCAGGACATTATTGATGAAATTTTCTGCCACTAACCTTGCATTTTTCTTTCATTTTTGTGTGTGTGTATTCACACGTTCTTGAAAGTCAATGGAGTCTGGACTTGAGTAAATGACTTGGTCTGCATTGCAATTTAGGACTATTAAACACTGAAAAGCTGAGATGGAGTTAATTTAGTTCCAAATGAAAAGGGGGATGTTTTATTAGAGGTAATAAATTCAGTGCAGAGCAAATTTATTTGGACTGTGCTGGTTAAATTGCCTGGATAATTAAAACCTATGATGGGTAAGATGACACGTGGTAGGAAAAGGTTAAGTATTTAACTCATTTTTCTTTCACAGTTTGATTCATTGTAAGGTAAATACTACTTGTGTGGGGTATGTTAACTTTATTTCTAAAATGTGTTCACCCAAGCAGTGAATAGGGGTTATTTCACAAAGTTGAGAAAATAGAAAGCTAAACTTTTATGACATTTACACGGGCCAGCTCTGGTCAGAAAGATGTAAGCACTGAGGAAAATATAAGCACTGTAGAAACTGTGTCATTTTGCCCATACAAGGGGCTAGCTGCCTGGTTAATGTCTGGCATTTATGTGAATTCCAGTTCTTACAGATATCTATTTTTATCCTTCATTAATTTCTTCCCAGTGTGACACAACAGAAATCCCAGCAAAAATCACTAGGAGTGGTTTCCAAATATTCTCTCTCTTTTCTTGACATACCATCATGCAAATCTCAGATTCCTGTGCTTTGTTTGGGAACAAGGAGAGGGGTTATCCCACCTCTTCTGGCTGCCAGGACAGGAGGCTGTATGTCTCCTGACAAGAACTGCTGCACAGGTTTCAACCAGTCTGACAAAAGTGTTGCTACTTTTCCTGCTGATTGAAAAAACAGACTGAATCCTCCGAAATTTGCATCCAGAAATGACATTGTGCTGATATTTCATAGCCATTTGAAGGTTCTTTTATGAGGTCTTTTTTTTTGTTTGTTTTTCACATACCAAAAAACAGATTTCTACTTCTAAAAGTAATGGACTTTGAAGAATCGCTTTCTGCTTTTATTCATGTATTTTTGTAGACGTCTGGAGCTGGTTTTTCCACAGAGGGCAGAATTTGGGTCACCATTTCTAAAGCTGAGAGGCTGCTGTCTGGGCTCAGTCTGCCACCTAGGATTTTTAGTGGAAACACCAATCTCCAGTGGTTTCAGGGGCCACATTCTGACTCTTTCACTTACGTTGCACTTAATTCTGCACATCATCCTATGGAATGACTTCATTAAGTGAATGAAGTCATCCAGTGTCATAAATAATCCGAGTCTAGGTAGTCAGTCTGTAATTTCCCACTTAGTAGATGTGGACTAATGAAGGTTATGGGCTATTTACTCTATTTTCTTGCATTATACTTTATGACCCTTATGTAGGAAAGAATGTTCTCGACACACTTCGGATCCAGTTTTCTTCGTGTCTCTTTGTTTTGTTCACCTGACATCAGTTTACAGTAAATGAGAAGTTAGACCAGATTATTTTTCCCCTTGAGATGATCTTTAATAGGGTGGGAAGATATTATACATCTACCTTTGTTCAGCCCATACTTAGCAGCCTGATTCAAACAGTTCAGATTGCTCTTCACCACAGGTGATGCCATGTGCTCTTTTGCTGATGTAAATATTCTCCAGCACTGGGAATGATGGTTTTGCTTCTCTTTTCTGCAGCAATATGAGAACTGGAGACCAAACCAGCCAGACAGCTTCTTTTCTGCTGGAGAAGACTGTGTTGTTATAATCTGGCACGAGAACGGGCAGTGGAATGATGTCCCGTGCAATTATCACCTCACTTATACCTGCAAGAAAGGAACAGGTACAAAAACCATGTTTCCAGTGACAAAACCATAATTTCCTGACTTGCCATTCAATACTTTTTGACATGTTCTCTGGACCTTGATGGATCAGTTTTAAGTCCTTTTGAGTGGTCTGTCATTGAGGATGACACGAAGAGTCTTGAAAATGGGACTTTTTCCTTAAATGCTTGTAGTAACTTCACTGGTTTTCAGGTTTTTGAAAAACCACTTCTTTGTGTGAGTATGCCAACTTTTTGGCTTGAATTTATGTTAGAATTTAAAACAAAAACACAATAGTAACCACAATGTCTGCCATTTTCCAATTTTCATCACTTTTGGTTTATGAGACTGAAGATCTACAGGACAGATTGATCCTCTGTCCTTGTCTGGATGTTCCTCTTGGGAGTCCAGCTGAGGTCCCTTGTCACCTTCCCTTAGCCATTGCTCACAGGTCAGTCCCAGTTCAAACTGGACTCACAAGCTGAAGTTTTGGGTGATGCTCTCTGTTCCTTTCAGTGGCTTGTGGTCAGCCTCCTGTGGTGGAAAACGCAAAGACCTTCGGGAAGATGAAACCTCGTTACGAGATCAACTCCCTCATCAGATACCACTGCAAAGATGGTTTCATCCAGCGCCACATCCCGACCATCCGGTGCCAAGGGAACGGACGATGGGATATGCCTAAAATTACTTGCATGAATCGTGAGTTCTCTGAAAGCAAACCAGTGGCAAACCAGAAACAGTGCTAATTAACCATTAATAAGTAATGAACATGTATTGTAAGAGATGAGCAAAGCTGGCAGGGCAGATTGTGGCAGCCATACTGTCATTCTGTCTGCAGGAAAATACACCAAACTTCCAAAACTAATTGAAATTTTCCTGTTTTGTTTCTGCAGAAGGCATTAAGATTATTTTAAAGTAAGCAGCAACACTGTTAGAAAAATCCTGGAATCAACAGGTTGCTAATAATGCTAATGATTCTTTCTGCAACTGGGTGCATGCCTGTGACACTGTCACAGCTCCAGTTAATCATTTGTTAACCCTCTAATTAACCAAGAGTAAATGGAACTGTGATCTGAAGCGTAGCCAGCCCATTCGCACTTTAATTTTAAACGATTTTCCCTTTCTTTTTTTTTTCTCTCCTCCTTTCTCTCTGCAGCCTCCACATACCAAAGGACTTACTCTAAGAAATACTACTACAAACACTCCTCATCAGGCAAGGGGACGTCGTTAAACTCGTCCAAGCACTACCACCGCTGGATCAGGACGTGGCAGGACTCGAGGCGCTGAGAGCTAAATGGTGAATGGGGATTTCCACCATTTCAGCCAAAGTCATAACTTTCTGTGCCTTTTTCTATCACTTATAGGAGTATTATTAAATCGTTTTGAAACTATGGACTGCAGTATTCACGACGCGTTTTGCAAAAAAAATAAAAAAAAAATTACGGTGTTTATCAGAAAATTTAAGAAATAAATAAAAAAGAGGAGAAGTGCTTATGGGGATAAAAGGAAACCATTTCCAGCCTATAAAGATTATTAGTTTTCTATATGCCATCGGTGTGGACCATTTTATGATATGTACCAGCCTTCCGCAATATTTAAACAGCTCAATTTTAGCACCAATGAAAATGTAAATAAGATGATTTTAATGTTGTTTGACTGTGTGTTGTTTTTAAAATCCTGTATATAAAATGAAAAGTCACACTAATTTCAGGCATATTTATGGTTAGAACGGCCTCAGAGGTCTTCAGTCATTTATGACGTTGTTTCTGTGTTGTTTACCTAGGCTGGAAATGGTTGAAATAATGACTTCACTGACTGAAATTTGCAATTATCAGGTGAAGATAAACACACAAGTGACATGACTTTTTTTTTTTTTTTTTTTTTAATGGGAACTGTGCCAATTCCCACCCGAGGTACAGTTTGTGTCCCGTGAGATGAAAAGTTTAGACAGAGCACATAAAAGTGGCACGAAGCATGAACTAGGGACTGCAATATGGAAAGTTTTTTCTGCTCTCCATTCCAGCTTCAGCACACGTGAGAAAGGACTGCGTGGAGGAGTTGTGTATGACAAGGAGAGCCTGTAAAATTCCAAGTGCTAATACATTAACTTTATCAACCAGGGCCACTTTTTTTTTTTTTTGGAGAAGAGGAAAAAAAAAAGGAAAAAAGGAAAAAAATTACTTTCACAATATTAACCACAAGGTCTATATTACAGGTCTCTGCATTCTAAAATGGAGGTAGACCTGGTGTTTGGGGGATTTTTTTTTTGTAAAAAACAAACAAAAATCAAAAAAGTAAATAATTTTGTATATATAACCATTTTTTAATCTTTTTATAAAGTAATGAATGTTTGTGTATGAATGCTGCAGCTGTGAAGCGTACATAAATAAATGAAGTAAGCCATACTGATTTAATTTATTGGATGTTATTTTACCCATACAAAGAAGATTCAAAGAGCTCACCAGTGCAGTATTAGCCCCTGAGCTCCACTTTTGGAACCATCTCTCAGTTCAGCTTGCTCTTTTTCCCCGGAGAACAAAATTCCTGCTAAACAGGATCATTTGTTTGCGGCTAGATGGGTGAGAACTGTGTGTGACCGACAGAAGAATCAGGATCTTGGCTTTCTCTAAAGAAGTGTGTGCACAGATTGGTTCTAGGTTGTAGCTGGTGCAGTGTGTACGTAGGAGTTTTCTGTTATGATTTCTTGCCCTGGTCAGTGCCACCGCTGACCTCAATGTGTACAGTGAGTGTAGGAGGTGACGTTTGAAACGGCCTCTCCACGGAAAGGACTGTTATTCCTGCAAAGTGCCTTGCACACCTTTGGGCACAGGACAAAAAAAAAAAAACAAAAAAAAAAAAAAGGAAAAAAAATTAGAAAAAAAGAAAAAAATAATAATTAAAAAAAAAAAAAGAAAATAAAGTAAGTTCCTTAGGATGTACCTTTTAAAGTAACATGAAAAATACACGCAGGCGCGAGGTTTACGCCTTTGTGTTCATGTGGGGTTGTGATGGAAAAAAACTGAGAGGGAAAGGAGAAGGATTGAAACCCAGCCAACATAGCAGAGCTGCCCATGGAGAGACCTTGCCACAGCTCGTTGGGAGCTGAAACCAGAGCTCCAGACAACATCCCCTTATCTTGAGGAATGGCAGAGGCTGCTCCCCACCCTCGTGGCGGGGCCTCCCCGCGTTGGCCGGTCCATTCCCCACCCCTCGCCCCCAAACAATGCACATAATACTTTTCTCTATTTATATTATTATCTTGTATAGTGTATAATGTGAATGTCTGGGGTTTTTTTTGTGAATGAAAGTCTAAAATCTTTGTAACTTTTATATCTGCTTCTGTTTCACCAAAGAAACAAGGTTCTGCTATACTGTGACTTGTCTTGTTATTGCATGTCTTCCTGTTTAAATCTATGCAATGTGATTTTTTTCATATGAATACAACCAGACTGTCAGGTACTTCACAATTACCATGGGCTTGGTCAAGTGCCCGCTGGAGTCAAAGAGTCAGCTGGCTGAACTTTAGTAGGTGCTGGATTTGACTTTATATGAGCAGCTTTAGGGGATATTTTAAGATATACATTGTATGTTTTGAAGTCGATTATTGCTTGTAAAAGTCAAGGCTCTGTTCATAAATATACACTAATCTACACATCACTTCCTTGTACCAGAAACACACAGAACAGGAAATATATTTTAACACTTTGCAAACTTTCTCACCATATGTATAAAAAACCCTGCATAGATTTGTTGTTTTCTTGTCTACTTGTTGGATTTAAACAATGTTGTAAGACATTCAGATAACATTGTGATTGTAGTTTTAATTAGGTTAGATGCAGTGCTTATATTGATTTTTTTTTCACCTCCTTCTATTACGCATAATAAAATAGGACTGACAACATTCCTTATTAAAAAAAAAAAAACAACAAAAAAACCCTAAAAAAACCTGTCACCCATGCTTGTTTATTTAGACAGGGAATGGCAAATTATTCAGCTCTGGAGAATTTCTCTAATACTGATGTAAACCTTGAAATGTTTCTGTACCAACACCCTGCACACACTTGTGTCACAGAGTTGGCTCTGCCCTGAAGTCAGGGTGCTACCATGACAAACACCATCATTCCTTCACCTGGAGCATCTGTGAACTCTGTGGAACAATGCTGGGGTTGGAGTGGAGGGATAGAAGACAAAACCAGAGATGTCACAAGGGCCTGGAGTGACTGGACAAGGGGGAATGGCTTCAAACTGGGAGAGAGCAGGACTGGATGGGATATCGGGAAGGAATTGTTCCCTGGCAGGGTGGGCAGGCCCTGGCACAGGGTGCCCAGAGCAGCTGGGGCTGCCCCTGGATCCCTGGAGTGTCCAAGGCCAGGCTGGACATTGGGGCTGGAGCAGCCTGGGACAGTGGGAGGTGTCCCTGCCCCTGGCAGGGGTGGCACTGGGTGGGCTTTAAGGCCGTTTTCAACGTAAACTATTCACTGGTTCTATGATCTGAATACAGATTTTGCATTTTTTTGCCCATGACAGTCTCTGCAGAGTACCCATTTCTGCTCTGAACATCCTCCTGTCCCTTCATGTGTTTCAAACGGTGTTTGAATTCCTGGAGTGCACCCCAGAGGCTGACACCACACAGGGCAGAGATCAGCCAGGCCAAGTCTTTTGGGAGAGCTGCTCGAGCAGCAAGAGAAGGTGCTGGCTGGTGCACACGTTCCTCTTTTCCAGCTACACCCTAATAGATGCACAACCTCATGAAATTAGATAGAGACAGCTCCATGATGGCAGAACTTCTTTGGTTTAATGGGATCTCCTGCCTGAGACATCACAACTCGTCAGAAACTGTAGGAGAAAACACATGTCCCTGGAATCGCAGCAGTTGGCCAGCAGGATGCAGGCAGGGGGCTGCCAGTGGAAAGGATTTGCTGCCAAGAGGGCTTTGGGATCAGACACTGCTTTGCCAGGGCAGTGGCTGGAGGAACACTGAGGTTCAGCATGTGGGTATGGTTAAGGTCAGTGTCTGTGATAGTAATTTTAAGAGAAAAATCTTCATTTCTGTAGGTGACATCTTTGCCCTGAGCACCAACAGAGACCATCCCTGGGCCATGGGAGTTGCAGCAGCTGGTGCAAAAAGGCAAATCCCTCCTTTTCCAGAGAAAACAGAAATTGTGTTATCGATTTTAGGCAGTGACGTGTCCAGGACTCTATGAACACATTGTTTTTCCTGATGAATGGTGAAAAAGATGCAAACAATGCTTGGATGAAACATGGACAAAACCTTGAATGCCACAAAAACCTGTTAGCACGGCAGAGACAAGAAGTAAGGACAGAAATATCATCCAGAAAAAGGTGTTTCATTTCAGCCCTTCAGCAGCAGACATGGAGGAAAGTTTAAGAGCTTTTACAATGCAATTTGGTGGCAAATTCTGTTTTCCATAGCAAATAAATACTTTAAAGTGGGGAAGCTGCCAGCTGTTAGTGCTGCAGAGGCTCAGTCACTGTGTAAATGCTGATAAAACAGAGAAGCAGAACCTTGAGTTCTGCTACTGAGGAATTTATTGCTGAGCCAGGAATGGATTCACGACAGTACCAGAATTTCCAGATGCCAGTAGGTGGGAGAAATGAAGTGAAGCTGAAAATGGCCCAGCAGCTGCATTGTGTGGTGGCTGGAGGAGAAAGTAAAAGGAAGGCAAACACTGTTGGTGGTCCTGCATGGATGCAGTGGTGTAAGGAGCAATTACCAGGCTGCCGGGATTAAGCTCTGGAAGTTACATCACGTAGTGGTGAGCAGTGCTGTGGCAGTAAAAATCCTTACTGAGACAGGAGGGCAGTCATTTTAGGGAGGGGAATAAATGGTGTGGCTGTATCCAGTAGCAGGAGCATGGCAGGAATTTGGGCCCTGTGCTTCTTACAGTCTTTGAGGTGATAATTGCACGTAGTGTTCCTACTTGGTAGAGGAAGAGAGCAAAGCAGAGGTTTGGCACAGGTCACACAAAAAGATCTGCAGCAGATCTGAGTGTTCACTAAAGGCCCTGTTCTTTCACAGCTTTGAAAAAATAAAAAGGGGAACAAGAAAAAATTGACATTTCTAAGCAGCTGGTTTAATTGCAAAAGGCAGCAGGAACCCAGTTTGCTCTTTTCAGAGTTAGAACAAATGTTGGTCTCACAAAAGTACCATGTCTTTGTCAAAATAAATATTCTTAATAAGCTTGGGAAAGGAAGAAGAAGCACCAGATACTGCTGATGGTGCTGTTTGCTTGCTGAACGAGGGATTCCTTTGGTTCCCTGAAGGCAACTTCTTCCACCTCTGCTTAAGCCAGGGCAGCTTCCAGATGCACTCAAATCCTTAGCAACGATCCAAAATCCAGGAATCAAAAGGATTCTTGGGTTACTAAAGATCAAAAATTCTTACCAAGGATCAAAAATTCCAAAATGCATGGATTTTTTAGTACACAGCAGGGTAACAGCCCCTGTGTCTCCCAAAAGTGCATTTTCATGGGAATATGTGCTCTGTTAACAAAACCTGCGTATTCTGGTGAATGTCAAACCATGCTGCAGCCAGGCTGGTATTTGGAGCTTGAAAACAGCTGATGGTAAAAGGCTGAAATGCCAGATCTTCCCCTCTGCTTTTGGGGGAAATAAAGATATTTTCCTCTCAGCAGCCTGAACAGGTGGTGCTGGTTTTCTCATCCTTCCAGGTTATAAGGAGAATCCCGAACTCAGGACAGAGGCACTGATGGTGCCAAAGACATTACACTTCCTTAAAGCTGGCAGAACCCATCTCCCTCATCCCTGCAAGAGGATCTGGAGAAAAGTTCTGTCCCCTTGCACTGTGCCATAACTGACAGATCAGTGGATGAGGCTTTAAGGGAAAAGATATGATTTGGAATAGTGATCCCTTCTCCCCCACGTCCTTCCCGTGCTCTCAGCCTGGCTGACTCCCTGTGGAAAAGCTTCCCAGGCTGACGTTTTCAGAGGCAGAGTAAGAAGGGAGAAAATCATCAAGAAATCAAACCGTTGAGAAAGGGAATTCTGATGGGGGAGATGGAAATGCAGAAAGGGTGATGGGAGAAAAAGTTCATGGGTATTGATTTGAAAATGGAAGATCAGTCTAGGCCAGCTTTGTATTAGGCAGGAATTTGAATTTATACCAATGAATTTAGACCAATCAGACAGTGACACCCCCAGAAAATGCACATCAGTAGAGCAGCTATAGATGATAAAACATATATGCTATTCTAGTTTTTGATAAACTGGCCTAAATGTGTGTGTGCTTTGGTGGTACTTTTTGTTTACACTCTATAGAGGTTTTTTTTTTTAATCTACTTCAGTCCTTCAGGACCTTTTTTTTTTAAGACAAGTCCTTTTAGCCTGTGTTTGCACAATTGGGCTACACTTCCTGTCACTCTCTGGTCCTTGGAAATTGTTAGGAACAGCTAACTTGCACTTGTAAATGCAAACATTAGAGTTTAAAATGACAGGCTGTGTGGACACAGGGATTTTTCAAGTTGAAGTGACATTAACATACTGCTGGAGTGAAATGGCTTCTAAAGATAAGAGCTTTGGACATCCAGCACCACTTAGTGCTGCTCTTGGGAGTGGAGTGGGAGGTTCTTCCTGAAGAAGATATTCCAAATGTGAAAGTTAAGGAAAAACTTGGGGTTTAGACGACAAAAGTCTTTTGAGATTGGCAATATACTGGATAGTAGCTAACTGGATTGGTCCCAAACCAAAGGACAGACACCCACCTGAATTTGGATGTGAAATGCCCAGTTTCACACCTCTGAGCTGTTTTATGGCAAGTAGAGTTAATGGTCTGACCGAACTGCACAGGTTGTTGGGTGACCTTGCAGTCACACAGTGTTTTGGGGTCACCTTGGGAGCTATTCCTGTGTTCATTAACCTTGGGGCACGGCACCACTGAGGTCTGATGCAAACCCCTGCACCCCCTTTCCCTCAGACACATTGCTGACTTTGCGTGGTGAGGGAAACACATTACTTTCTGCTCCCCTACACCACTCAGAGGAGGTTTATATGGGATATTAGGAGCAATTTCTTCACTGAAAGGGTTGTCCAGAACACCAACCCCCTGCAGCTCCAGGCTGGGGCAGAGGGGCTGGAAAGCTGGGAAAGGCCCTGGGGGTGCTGGTGACAGCAGCTGGACACAGCCCAGGGGTGCCCAGGGGCCAAGAGGCCAATGGCCACTGGGCTGTCCCAGCCATGGCGTGGCAGCAGGAGCAGGGCAGTGACCGTCCCTGTGCTGGGCACTGCTGAGGGACCACCTCAGATCCTGGGGCAGCTCTGGGCCCCTCATGTCAAGAGAGACCTTGAGAGACTGGAGTGTCCAGGGCAGGGAACGGAGCTGGGGAGGGGCTGGAGCCCCAGGAGCGGCTGAGGGAGCTGGGAAAGGGGCTCAGGCTGGAGCAAAGGAGGCTCAGGGGGGACCTTGTGGCTCTGCACAAGTCCCTGACAGGAGGGGGCAGCCGGGGGGGTCGGGCTCTGCTCGCAGGGAACAGGGACAGGAGGAGAGGGAACGGCCTCAGGCTGGGCCAGGGCAGGCTCAGGGTGGACAGCAGCAGGAATTTCCCCATGGAAAGGGTGCTCAGGCCTTGGCAGGGGCTGCCCAGGGAGGTTTGGAGTGCCCAGCCCTGGAGGTGTCCCAGGAAGGGCTGGAGGTGGCACTCGGTGCCCTGGGCTGGGGGACAAGGTGGGGACTGGGCAGAGGTGGGACTCCATGGTCCTGGAGGGATTTTCCAGCCTCAGTGATTCTGTGAAATCATACAATTTAATCACAACGAGGTGCTTTATTCAGCCTTTCCTTAAAAATGAGGAAAAGCATCAAAATGGGCACAAACATTACGAATAGACTGTACAAATCTACTAATATATTACATATCTGATTCACGAGCAGGCGAGGAGGAAGAGCTGGAGACTAGAGAAATATTATGAAAAACTCATTGTCGGCGTTAAGTTTTAGTAGAGGTTAGTAAGTGTCCTTCTAAGATCAGCCTCTCCACACTCAGGAATGAGATAAACTCCAGGAAGATTTTATTCACAATTACAACATCTTCGTTTTCACATGCGCAGAAAAATTAAACTCATATAGCTCTGCCCAAGGGCAAAACATCTCTGGATGAAACAGCCAGACGGGTGATAGTAGCAGAATGGAAATTTTTGCATTTTAAGGGACTGTATCTCTCTGTTTTGTACCTTTCCTGCAGCTGCCTAACAGATATCTGAGATACCCTCACCGAGGGAGATGGATGTGAAAAATCTTTTATTTGCTTCCTTGTATTATTTATTTAAAAAACAAAGTAAGTTGAAAAGTGAGACCAAAAAAAAAGGAAAAAAAAGGAAATCAATCAGGAATTTTTTCCCCAAAATCTCAAGAGGAAAAAAAGTACCTGAACAGAGAAAATATTTGGTATCTTTAGGGAAAATTCATTACCTTAAAAATTATTCCTGTTGATGATAGATTCCCAAGTGACTCAGAGACTTTTAATTCCTGTGAGTTTATCAAAATGAGGTTGAATTTTAAGATGTCTTGCAAATCTGCAGCATGTATTTTTGTTCACTGATAATTAATACTGCTGTTCAGCTATTGAAAGAATTGCTTTGGGTAGCTACAATTCCAGTTTTATATCATTACCAGTTTTATGTAATCTGATCTGACATGAATCAGGGCCAGGAAGAAAAAAATACAATAGATTAAAGAATGACTGTACTAATTAATAATCAGTATACGAGCAATGCCAAAAAGCCGTATGTTTTTACACCATCATCCTGCAGGTAAATACATACATCCAAGGATCATGAGGAAATGCATAAGCATAAAGAACTAGGTCGTATGAGATTTTAAACCTCCACACACCTTGTTCTTCATTTAGGTCTGGGCTTGTGCAAACAAATTTCCAACACAAAATGGTTCAGCACACCTGAGATTTCAGGCTCTGATCCAATATGTATTGTTGTCACACAGTATTTGATTTTGCAGTGTGATTAACATTAGGCCCAAAGGCAGTGTTTACTGATTTAAAGTCAAAAACAAATGATGAGACGCCTGTGACTTTCTTCCTTGTGTGTTCAGGAGCAAGTTCAGAATGGCAAGGTTGGAGCTCTGAACACGACTATCAGCAAGATCAAATATTCAGAGAGAAAATGTGCCATGAGGAAACTCTGTTTGCTGCTGATGCCTTGAGAGGCCACCTAGAAACAGAGACTGGACAGGAGTAAGGGAATAAGGCAGGGATTTGTTTGAAAGGCCTTCAAAGGTACCCCTGGGGAGCCAGAGGCCACTGCCCAGATGGACCCCAAGGTGGACCCCAGGTCACAAGTTCTTCACACTTTTATAGGTTGGGTTCATTTGCATAGCAGGGTGAATTCTCCAATTAAAGCTTCAGTTAATGATGGAGTTCCCCCAAGCTCACCTCTCTCTTAAGATGTTGGTTTACACACTTTGGGCTCAGGAGGGTCTGGGTGTCCCTGGAGAGCAGGCCCAGAGAGGCTTTGTTGTGTCTGCCTGGCACAGAGAGCAGAAGTGAACAGGCCACAAGGAACTGCAGAGTCACACACTGGGAAGCACAGGATTGGAAAAATATTAAAACCTAAGGCATCACCATGAGCACAGATGAATTTTTAGTTTTTAAGGCTTGCTTACAAGTCTGTAGAAGAGGCCTTGGGGGTTACTGTGCTCACCGTTTTCTTTCAGCCCCAATCTCAAACCCTCCCGCCCCTCATGGTTACAGGTCAGGCTTTCCCCAGTCCTCCTCCCATGGTGGTAACCACCCCTTTAATCTGCATCACAAGGAAATGCTGGAATGTAACTGATTTTTAATTAATTTTTATTTTTTCAGGTTTCGCTAGGAAACCACTAGGCCGAACATTTCTGCTTTTTAATGAAGGCTGCATAACTGAGTGATTTGGAAAATCAAGAACCCCCCCCAAAATATTACTCGGCCTGTGGTGAAAGAGTTGAATCTGATGCCTTCATGGTGCACGGGAAAAAAGGAACTTCTCTGGTGATCTGCAGAGAGAGACTCATTCAAAATCAATGCTGAGACATAACCATTTGCACCAACAACTACTACGTGCATTTTATTAATAATTTTATTTTGAACTGACTTGGGAAATTCCAGTGATTTTAATAAATTTTTCATTCTGACCTCTATTAAAGTTTCTGGAACTGTAAGGAAAAAACATATATTATTTGCCTGTACCATTTGAGTCTTCACGGTGGCACTGTGTATCCTTTATTAAAGCAGAGAACACTGATGAGAGTGTTAAAAAATGTGTTTTCATAGAAATTGCTGCTTGGGTTTTTATCCTCTTCATATGTTTTTAACTTCACGAGAAAACTGGCCTTTCTGACCAGATCACGACCAATTTTCAGATCTACCCTTGAAGCAGGAAGGTGGAATGTTTGCCTCCCCTTCAGCAGCTGCAAGCAAAGCTGTCAGTCTGTCTTCACACAACAACAATCCAGAAACATCAGGTTATTTTTCCTTCTTTGTGTATTTTACTGAAGGAACACAAGGCCCATTTAAGGACCATTTGGTCAAGCTCCAGCACACAGAAAGAATACACAAAACTGTTCCCCCTCAGGCATAAAAATATGGGTGTGGGGAAGGATTTCTGTAGGTGAATTAAGGGAAAAGAAGGAGAAACAAGTTTCTGTGATGTGTTAACTGAGAGAGATTTACAGGGGTTTGTAATTTAACAGATTCCACCTAAGGATTAGTGTCCACAGACTTTGAGGTTGTTATGTTAGCTTTTTTTTAATCATATGCAACCAGCTATGGACTGTGATAGCTGTTTTGAGTTAAATATCAGTATTTTATAAGCCAACACTTTCTAAACTAGTTTCCCAGGCCTCTGATTCCCTGCTGCTCCTCTGGAGTTTTATTTCCTGTTAGTAGCTGAGCATGGGCAGAGTTATTTTTATTAGCTCCATGATTAGTTACAGTCCCCTGCAACATGAGGTGTCTCTCTCAGAATCTGATTTGGCTTCTGGCAGCCACAGGCCAAACCAAAGTCTCAAGTACTCCATCTGTTGATGTTTCCAGCTCATGAGAAAAAGTGACCTCATGTGGCCTGTGAATTTGTGGTGTTTTCTGCCTTTTTACAAGGAAAATGTGCCACGTGTTTTCTCCTGCAGAGAGGAGGAATATCCTTGGATCTTACCACAGTGATCTGAAGCTGAGGTGGACTACAAGTTACTCTTTCTGCGTGGATGGGCCGCAAAAATTTGGTGATATGCAGATTCAATCTCTGGAGTTTGACCTAAATATTTTCTGTATTGAGGGGAAAAAAAGAAAGGACTGCACTCCCAGCAACTCTTTCTCAGTTTTTCTGTTGAAACAGAAGATTGAAGGGGTTTAATTTTCCCTGCCCTGTAAAAATGTCTTTTTCTAAACTAGATTAGTTAAAGGAATGAAAAATCCTCTACCTTCCTATAACCTTTCCCTTTTTTTTTATATCCCTAGATGGCCTTGGCTAAAATAGCAAATTTAATCTTAAGCCAGAAACACTGTTTCAAATGGAAACTAAAAACCACTTGCTTAAAAGCGTATTTCTTCTCCCTGTCATCCAGTCAACAAGAAAGGCTCCTGAGGATTTTGTATTTTCCTCCTGGCAATAACTGATAAAGGTGGTGTTGGGGAAGATGAAACAGGAAAGCCTTGGAAATATGATTGCCTGACAAAAGATTTTGGGAATATGAAAACTACAGGCAACATCGAAATGAAAGCCACTTTTGAAATACCAGGTCTTAGTTACTGAACAACTAGAAAACAATGGTATGGCCACTGAAGTAATCCCCTCTTGATGGAACAATACCCTCTGCTTGCAGGCAGGTCCAAGGGTCAGAGCAGACCCTACTAGCTCAGCAGAAGGGGTCCAAAGAGTAGTTTTTAGAAGTTAAGATGTAACACTCTATGGTAATATAAGAACTCTTATAGGCTGTATGTAAATGCTATAGGATTTGTATCTTGTATTAGATTGGTTAGTGACAATTAGAATATTCAGTACAGAAGATGATTTATTGTATTGTAACCAGGACTTCAGACATTCTCTCTCTTCTATTCATTCTCTCTCTTCCACTTCTACTCTTGCTCTTACTCTTGCTCTTACACTCTCTCTCTCACCCGTTTACTCTCTTGCTCTCTTGGGCCTGCTCAGAGCTGAGTCTACCAGCTCTGAGCAGTGCCCCAATACCCACGCCCTTTACAATAAACCCCATGTGTCCCAAGACCTGCCTATAGAGATCTCTCGTCTCCATCCGTCACCGTCTACGTCCGGCCGTCCCGACTGGACCCCAGAACCCCGTTAACCTACAAGGTGGGATTCCAAAGAAGGTGCAGAGCTGGGCGTAGGTTTACAACCGTATCAAGAGGATTGAGGGACACAAGAATTGTTCAGCTTTCTGTTCAGCTTTTTTTTCCCTATAATACTTTTAGGATCCTCTGAAAAAACCTCTCCTCTGTGCTTTATTTATTGGACCTGCCCACTGACAAGGGCTGCAATTGCAAATGTCAATGACTCTTTGTGGCAGTGGTCACTGCACTTGTATCCAGTTGAGGATGTGAAACACAACTCGGGCATTCCTCGCAATTTGTATGGAAATTAGAGCACTAAAGCTTGCTCAGTGAAGTTTCATTCCTTAACTGATTTCTGGTTATGAACCGACCTCGTGCACTGTCCCCTGTAAAACTCCCTTTTATTCGCTCCTTAAAGGAAATAAACTCAGTTAATTCGTTTCAGGTTCGTTACTAGTAATAGTCTTTCTAGACTGGATAAACCAATTTCATACCTGTTATCAAATAATTACATCACAATAATGTGCTTTTCCCCCCACCCTGTGGCAAGAGTGAGTGGTTAGGATGACCTGGATGACCTCTCTGAACTCCAGGTCCTTTCCCTTCTTTCCTTTAGAGACTGTGTCAGGATCAATCCCTTCAGCACCCAAGGGGTGGCACAGGAGTGACAGAGATGGGGGACAGCAATGCCATCACCTCCTCACCCCGGATGTCCCCTTCTGCCTCCTCTTTGCTGCAGAGCTGCCCAGCAGCAGGCACAGGGCTCACAGAGTCTTGTCCTTTGAGCAAGCCAACGCTAGATGTCACACACAGGAGGGTTATTGCAAGGGGAAACAGCCTGCAAGAAAAGATTTCCTTTCCTTTTTTTTTTTTTCTGTTTTACTTTCTTTTCACTTCTTTCAGCTTCACCTACGGGTTAACTCGTGATAGACCAGCACATCTATGAACGTTGGTGGCTACAAAAAAAAAAAAAACCTGATGCATTCCGTGAGTTATCCAAAGGAGAAAATAATCCCTTACTCCTGTCACAGGACCAACAGCTGAGGTCTGGGCTCTCTGTCTCCAGACCCCTAGACTTCAGCATGACTCCGTTCTAATTGGGGTTTGCTTAATGTCTCTTGAAGGTGGTAGACTGCCATTTGAAGCTGAATATTACTTAAAATTGTGTTTTCAGATATTGTACGTCGTGGGTGGAAGCTGCTACAGAAATTCCAGCTCTTCCTGCAATTACAATGACAGTGTGGGAAATTAGAATGAAGCCAAACCTGCACTAGATACTCCAGATAAAGCACAATTATCCTCTGCACACAGAGGGTTTCCTGACTAATTTTGGACGGTTCATATTTTCATATTTGCATTAATACCCTCAGTTCTCGGTCTTTGGTAATGACTAGAATTGTGAAATTTTGGCTTTATATAGCACTTTTGATAAGTTTTCTTTTTCCTGATTGTAAAGTTCAGTAGTTTTATTAGTTAAAGTCTGAGCTTTAAAGTGTGAGCCTCAAGTTTTCCCCAAATTATGCAAAATTCCACAAATCATACTTGCAACGCTTTCATTACTTCACCTTGGAGACTCTGGGGCAGGGGGGCAGTTCTTTCTTGTTGTGTGTATCAACACTGCCTCTTATTTCTATTAAAATCACCACAGTTGCCCAGTGCCCACTGCAGTTTCATTTGCAGTCTGGTTGCTTTTTATTACCGAGTAACCATTTTAAATGATTAATTGATGCCTGGAACACAGAACCTCTAACCTTAATTTTGTATACTTTGTTACTTCAATCTTTAGCAGAGAGATATGTTGGTGGTGTGGAAGAATCTGGTAAAAAAAAAAAAAAAGTACATTTTCTGGTAAAAGTGTGCTCACTTGAATGTGTAAGGGAAAATATCCTGTGGCATAGAGCCAGCAAGTCCTCTCCATTTTCAGGATTCTAAAATCTTTGTGGTTTCCTCCAGGGAGTTAAAGCTTCTTCATTTTGTTTCTCAGACCTCTGCAGCATCCCATGTGCTTCTCTCCCTGCCACTCTCCCTAGCCCAGCTCTGTGGATCAGCACATGAAAAATGCAATTTTACAGTATTTTTGGAAATGGTGAAACAAGCCAGGAAAGGGAAAAAAGAGCTCCAGGTATTCTGGATTGGTCACTGTGAGAAGAAATGGCCAACAACCAGTGCTGGAGTAAGATGAAGAATAAAGAAAACAGCTTTTCCATTGTCTCTGCAATTCCCTCTGGGAACTTTTGGTCTTTCTGAGGCTTGTTATATCAAGATAAAGCTGGACACCCAACAGGAACTGAAATCCTGGGCAGGAGTGTGTGGTACCTGGTGAAGCTTGGATGTCCCGTGGTAGCAGAATGCCAGTTTCCACCAGGACTGGCTTCCCAGTCATCTCACAGATGAACGTGAATGGCCATGAATTATGTAGAAAATGGTGACTGGAATAGTTAAAGCCTGAAATTATCGTGAATTTTTACAATTATTTGGTTGCTGGGGGGGAGAAGGAGGTGTTGCCTTGCAGATAGTGGGGTTAAGTTACTCAAAAAGAAACATGCAAGGATGAAAAGCAGAACAGAGGAGATTGTATTCAAACTTTATGTGGCATTATTGCAATGTCTCATTGAAAATGTGACACTGCTATACCTGCATTTAGTTGGAATCACAGAACAGCTGGGGATGGAAGGCACCTCTTGAGTCACCCTGTGCTTGAAGATGGGTCAGCCACAGCAAGCTGACCAGCAATTTTGATTTTTTCCATTTATGGAGATTTTGTAATCTCACTGGACACCTTGTTCCTGTGTTTGACCACTCTCACAATTAAAAAGTTTTTTCGTGTGCTGAGTTTGTGCCCATTGCTTCCTCTCCTGTTACAGAGCATCACCGAGAGGTGCTGGGCTCTGCTTCCTTTTCTCCAGGACTCAGTGACCAGGCATTACAAAGGTCATTCCTAAGTTATGATGTCTTGTAGAAGGGCCAGGCAGTAATGTCATTTGCCTGAGTGCCCTGCAGATGTATTTATCTGCCAAGCAATGTCAGCCTTTTAATCAAACAAATAATTCATGGCCAGCATGTGATGATACCAGCGCCTGGGAATTGTGCACTGTATGGAGTGAAATAAAGCTGTCAGCATGAAAGGGCAGTGTTAGAGCCCAGGACGGATCAATGGAGTCAGAAGAATATTTCTATTTGATTTATAAATAAGTGATCTTTTTTGGAAGGTCTGATTTTTTAGAGCTGTACTCTGGTGATTGCCTTCTTCCATGATCAGCCAAGACTTGAGACGTTTTGAGTAACCTGAACCTCATCTTAGTTAAATGACAAATTCACTACTTTTAGTAAATTCAGCGACATTTTTAAATTGATTTGATTCAGATAGACATAAAGCAATGAAAAAACTCCTACACCAGTGCTCAACGGCTGTTGGACAATGTCCTTGGGGCAAATGGTCCATTTGGCTGCTCATGACTTTCCACAGGATTTGCCAGTTATTTCTCACCCAAATACAGGGTTTAGGCCTAGTTGGTCCCCTGAGTTGCTCATCCTGAGGCGGCTGGGGATGAGCATTTTCCCTCCTGCAGAGCCCTTGGCAGCGGCACCGCAACGCGGTGGCCAGGGGCAAACACCAGCCAAGACAGGGTTGTTTTTTCTTGCGGTCCCAACAAGAGTCTGAGCATGGTCACAGAACGAGGGGTGATTGCTGAGTGAGGAGAGAAACAGCCTTTTCATGGGCTGCTGACAGCTGGCCAGAGCTCGAATTAGTTTTGGGTGTTTATGTTTGTGCGCAAGTGGCCGCGTTCGTGTGGGATCACTTGTGGATCAGTTTGAAACTCCATCGCTCAGCAAATCTAACTCTCAGTGATAATAACAGCTCGGTTGTGCTTTGTTTTTTCCATCTTAATCTGAGGAAATAAAATGTATCTTCTTATTTATTCATTTATGCAAAAACTTTTTCCTTGTATCTAGAGTTTACAAAAAACCCCCATTCCCGAATGCTCTTGTTGGTTTGGTGAATTGTCACATGATTGGAACCCCATTTGAGCCTGAATGCAACTCACTATTAAGCAGTAACAAAAAATTGCCTACCATTAGAAAAAAAGCAATTATTTTCTCTTTCTCTTCACCACAGTTATGTTTCCGCTGTTTTTCTTCACTTTGAATTATACATTTCCTAAAGATACCTTTTTTGGTTAGAAGATGTATTTTTACTTTTCTGCTTCCTTCGTGTCTTCTTCTTTTCACGCTCACCCCCCCCCCCCCCACCCCCCCATCTTTGCCCCAGGGTTTGTTAAAATCTTGATATTGATTTTTTTGTTAGTATGGCATCAAACCAACCAAGTTGGACACAAACGCTAATTTTAGAAATACTGCAATATTTTACCCAAATAAAGTGGCATGCAGGCAGCTTAGAGCAAAAATTATCAACAGTGGCATCTGTACAGTTTCTTCTGTCAGTGACACAGACCTCTGCAACTTTCACATGGGTGCTTATTTCTTCTGAAAACATGTCTCCAAAAACATCCCAAAAGAAGCAGTTGTGTAGAACGAAGCATTACTGTGGAAGTGAATCAGTGTTCTTCCCTTAATAATGGGGCTACTCTTATAACTGGCTTTTTAGAGTTTTAACTTGCAAGAGGAATGAAATTGTGAATCTGTGCTGCATTTCCAAAGCGCAGAGTCCTTGTAATCTTTACCCGAAACTTGTCAAATAGACAAAGAGTGGGAAATACACAATTATTTGCTCATTGTCTGCAAGAGGAATGTCTTTAGAGCAACCTAAGTCAGCTTTGCATCTATTTTTCATTGACTGAAGGGTTGGAATGGGGTTGAGGATCAAACCCAACATCTGGGCGTGCCAAATGCATCAGTCTCCTGGAGACAAAGATTACTTTTGCTAGCTAAAATCTCCTCCAGAGTGAAATTTGTTTAGATAAATGTTGTTTACTGAGAAATGCCTGGAAGCTATTTTCATTAGATTCTTTCCCTTTTTTTTTTTTTTTTGTGTGTGTGTGTGTGTGTCTGTTGTTGGTTGTTTGTGTTTTCTTTTGTAATTTGATTAACGTGAGCCCAATTTCTTATTCAGTCGTGGGACTGGTGGGTAAAATGCACAAAATTCAGTAGAGTTCAAATGGTAAAGAGGTGCATTTATAATTATTCAAAATGAGTATTATTGTTCAAGCACATGTAAAAGAAAACCAAAGTAATGAGAAATGTTGGATATTTCTCATGAAAAAGTGGGGGAGGGTAGTGATGAGGGGGTGATTTTCTCCCTGACCAGAGTCCCGAGCCTCACAGACCTGGCATTTACTCTCTATTGGAAACAGCAGCTTTCACCATCCATTGGGAAAGCTAATCACAACACAGGCTGTCAGACCGTTTCCAAGACCTCTTAGGGCTCTCCCTGGAAAAATCCAGCTGCCCCTGAAGGTCAACAGTGTTTCCCCAGACCCCGACGAGCAGATCTCGGTGTCCTGCTCTGACCACAACAGAAGAGTTGTGGACCACGGTTGCTTCTAGTCCCATCAGGCAGTAAAGCAGAATTTGAAATGCACTGGTGGGTCAAAGGGTTGAACAAGCAGAGAATTTGCTGGAAGATAATCCTGGACACTGCATGGCAATGCTGTGTGGCACAGCAGCTGTAGCTGCGGAGGCTCAGCAGCAAAGGGGACCATCAAGCATTGCACAAAGTGCTAAATTATGAGACAAGAATTTGGATAAGACATTTCCATGACTCCTGTGACCACAGCTGTGAACTCCAGCTGAGATGCAGACAAAACTTGCCTATTTCTTGGCAAGAAACAGCAAGCAGCAGGACTGTCTCTTCAAAAGATGCCTGGCAGTTTATCTTGAGGTGTCCAGTCCATGAGGCTAAGTCAACATTTAAGATGAAGGGGTTAGTGATCTCTCTTTTCTCCCCTCTGTGGGCCCAAAGTCCTCTCCTCTCTGATTTATGAGTTCCTGCTGGTTTCCAAATGGCCCCTGATCCTCCCTCTGAAATCTGAGATCCAGAGGGCCCTCCTGAAGTTTCTCCTTCACACTCAAGTGAAAAAAAAAAATCAGACTCCAAGATTCCTAGTGGATATCTTGTGAGTATCACCCTTCCATCCTATCCCCATAGGTGTTAGCAGAGGAGAGGGGCTATGGATTATCACAGCCCACATGAAGCCCTCATGAAGCGGGGCAAAGTTATGTCCATTTAACGTGGCACACACGAAAGTCAGAGAAATGAGTTGTGTAAGATGACACAGCATTTTGTGACGAGTAAAATGCCGGAACCCAGCCTGCACAGAATCCAACCTGCACTAATTCCTTTCCTGGGATCCCTTCCTGGGATCCCTCATTGCAAGAGGGAGGAAGATTTGCTGATCGAGTGGGAGGCAATCACAAAAAAATCAATCCAAAGTGAAGTGCTCATTCAGTGGCTTCCAATGAAATTTACTGCTTGTCATCTTCCTGACAAGTTTCTTCAGAATGTTCAAAGCTTGAGAGAAATTGACGGTGTTTGAAATTTGGCAGCAGGAAGTGTGATGTGTTTTGGGGCTGTTTGATGTGTTTTTGTTACACATTGGTCCTTATTATTTCTTCCACTATCTTTGTGCAGATTGGAGCAGGATGCTGTGAGCTAACATGGAAATATTTGGCAGCTGAGCAATGGAGCCTGATGTTTTTGGCAGGGGGGAAATGGATGCCATAGCAGTACTAGAGTATGCGCTGTGTTTGAGACACCCCTCAGCTTCCTACAGAGGTCTTTTCCCCGAGTTTTGAATGCAGTGTTTCAGGTGAAGGCAGGGAAAATATTCTTTCAGTAAATTCTACCTGATGCTGGGTGACTTTGCGATGAGCCTTTCTGGTCTCTGTGTCTTCCCTGCGGGTGAGGTGAGGTGGCTGTCTAGGGCAGGACCTAGAGTCCTTTAAAATCCGTGGCCATAAAACACCAAACAAACTCAGAACTGTGTGGCTTTCAGAAAGTCCTTGGCCAAATGCCACTGGATCTTGGGGATATTTGTGATTAACACAGTAACCTTGCTGGAAACTCTGAGCTGTGACTCCTGAAGAGTTTAAAGGACTTAGGCAAGAAACATCTTGTTTTTGTCCATCAGGATAAGCTTAGGGGATGTGGCAGGAACCTTGTGTCCCTTGTCTTCTGTGCTGCATGTCACTGACTGGTCCAGTTGGACACATCCATTTTGGTACTGTCACTGTGGAAAAAGAGCAGGTGAAACCTGAAGGTGTGACTGACAGGAGATTTGCTCGAAACAAATGCCACATTCTACCCCAAAGTCCTTGAATTTATTTTTCTGAAGTAAATTCATCCAGTGTCTTCGTGGGCTCTGCCGACAGTGCTGCCAACACAGCATAAAGCAGTAACATTTATAAAACAGGTTCCACCCTTGCCTTGGTGGTGGTTGCTTTATCTCCCAAACCCTTGGTGCTGAGTTGATTGGAAGGAGAACATCGATTTCTTTATTTTGTTCTGCAGTCATTTGATACAAGATAAGATACCTGCAGGCACCTGATCTGATGGCATGAGTAACAGGAATTTGTTGTCTTTCCAGGTGTTCTTCCACCAGTGGGTGGCCTTTGCTATCTTCCTTGGATAGATGCCCCATTCCTGAATGCTACCACATTTTTGTGGGTGGCATCTCAGCAGCTGTTCCTTCAGAATCAAGATCTCCGTGGCTTTTAACCAAAAGACGTCAGAAGTGCTGCACTCCTTGGCTTATTTCCTCCTTTTCTTTGTCCCAATCTGTCTGTGAGGTGACTTGCCACTGTTCTTTTTCATTAAATAATCTACTGAGCCAAAACATTATTGAGCCAGACAGGGGTGCCAATGAAAACTGACACACACACACACTGCAATGAATCATTTGGGGCTCAGCTGAGACCTTGGCACACGTGTGGCTATCCCACACAATGCCATGTTTTGCTGTTGATTGTGCTCAGGGGTCCTCACACTCTGTGTCAGATATCTGACAGGGATGTATGTCACACTTGACATCTAAATAAAAATATTTAGAGGACTCTTGCTGCTCTGTATGAGGTAAACCCAAACTAACATAGGTTTTCATGCTGGTTTTGTAGCCTGAGTCTGCTGTGTCTCCTTGGACCCTTCACAAGTCTACCCTGGAAATAGAGAGAGGTTAAAATACAAGCATGTGCTGCCTGTGAGGCCTTGGGGGACCAGAAGGGGGATGATGCAGCCAGCATCAGGGACTGGACCTGGAGTGCTTAGGGCAACTGGCCTTGAGGGTCCAGGCTCTCAGGAAGGGATGAGGGAGGCAGGAGGTGCATCCCCAAACCACAACAGAGGACCCAATACCAACCAGGAACAGAAACCAGGAAGAACTTCAATTCATTCAAAAGGAAAATGAAGATTGTGGGGTGGATGCATCAGGGCAAGAGAACTCTTCTTTACTGTGTTAATTTGCCTTTAAGGATGTTGTCATTCTGCAAACTGCTGATAAGTTATCCCGGACTGTTTAGTTTAAGTTTTGTGTTTGTCTTCTTCACTCTGCCTGGAAAAAATCAGAGGCCAGACAGGATGATCAGCAGTGATGCCAAAGCCTGGCTGTACCCTGCAGCATGAGGCTGAGCAAGAGTGAGAGAGAGTGGAGTGGTGGGCCCTTAGAGCCAGAGACACAGCTTATTTTGGGATCTGCTTAATTAGCAGCATGCTTCATTAGAGCCAACAAGCCCTCCCGTTCTCTCTCCAGGACCAGCCTGCTTAGCAGGAGATTGTGCTGCTTCACAAGGCTATTTCTTCACAAAAGTATGCCCATTGTGCAGGAAAATTCACCCCTCAATAGCCACGTGGAAATATTTGTCTGCATTTGCTTCTGATTCCAGCTAAAATGGCTAAATCAGATTTAAGAACCAGTCTCTGAGAGATGGCCCCTGTGAAAGGAGCTGTGATGTGAAATGCTGCCCCTTCCCGCCTCCCTCTTTTCCTTGGCACAGGCATGGAGATTGCTCAACCCCTGGAGCTGTCTGGAGCACAAACCTCTGCAGGAGCACGCTGCAGCCAGGCACTGAGGGAAATCATCTGCAGCCACAGAGAGATAACAACATGCACACGTCCTGGGACCGTGTGAGAGTCAGCATAACAAATCTGGAGACACCATCAAACAGATGAGTTTGTAGTAAACATATGGACTGAAAGAGTTATGGGCAGCCTTTCTCCCCCTTAGGACAAACTCCCAAAATGGGAAGGAGGGGAGTGAGAAATTTGGAGTTTGAAAAGTTCAATTATTCCTGGAAACAAGAATAGCTTTGTGGGGTTTTTTCTTTTTTTTTTTAAAAACAAAACAAGCCGACTCATGAACCTTCACCCACTTCCCTACCTGGTCTCTTTTTTTTCCTTTCAGACTGTGCCAGCTCAGGTTTTCTCTGTGCTGCAGAACACATGAAGCAGGTAGGAAAAAAAATGTCATTGAAAAGAAATACCTATTCTCCAATTGCCCATAATTGGTGTGGCAACATGGATCCAGATTGAGTGAATTAATCTTTTATTTTGGAACTTTTAGGGCAGTAAAGCAGTTACATTTTCTGTTCTGGTGAGGCCAATGTTCCCTGCAGTCTTTACTTGTCATTGAGGCCCTTTCTTTTGTCCCAATCCTGACAGATTTCCACTGCATTTTTCACTTAGTCCTTGTGAATACCTGATAGGGCTGGAGAACCCCAGAGCTGGTCAGAAAAATGCCAACTGAGAAATGTCTGGGGCCTTCATAAGTGTAATTAGGGCTACAGGGCTCTTTGCAATTAAGAATGGACAATTTCCATTACCTTTCATGTAGAATTTGGACTCCACAAAACTGTAAATTTCACCCAGTGGCTTTCGGTTCCATCCCAGTTATTTGTTAAGTGCTGTTTGTTAAGAAGTCATCTGGTCTTTATTTAAAAGCTAGGAAATTAATTGAAACTGATGGAGGATTTCCACAAATGACAAACGCCATCAAACTCATCACTTTCAACCTGATTGAAACAATACTTCACAATGTTTCTGGCATAATACTTGTTTTTATGGATAAGTTAAGGAAGAATGAATGGCCTTTTTTGTGAAATCTTGCCTTGAAGCTGTGGTGTTGTACTGCCAGGTTTTCATTATAATTACTTTTTTATATTGCAAGTCGGTCACTAATTCAATATAAACTTAACAGGAGTTTCAAATATGTCCAAAGTGAGTTCTTAAATACTGATCTAAACTCATTATGAGCATGAACTGGCATAGAGTTTTAGCTGTGTAAGTTCAAAAGTAAATTAAGCCAATAAATGAAGTGTGGGAATTAAATGGCACATCCTGACTCAGTTTTCATTCATTCTTTTGCTCATTAGCCTCATTGCATGTGTTTTTCCCTCTCTCTGTGAGGGAAAAGTGTTGGACAGGTCTGGTAGGGGAAATCAGAGCAGCAGTTGGGAGTCTGCTGTCCTTCAGGTGGGTCACAGGACTAAATCATGGCTCTGTTCACTGGACAGTCAGAATCTGACTGTGTCACATCCTGTGTCTCACCAAATTTATGTTTCAGAGACAGATTCTGAAAATCAGTAACTCAAACTCATCCTGTGCAGGGTAAATGTGGTAACAGCAAACAC
This sequence comes from Corvus hawaiiensis, assembly GCF_020740725.1. Classification (NCBI taxonomy): domain Eukaryota; kingdom Metazoa; phylum Chordata; class Aves; order Passeriformes; family Corvidae; genus Corvus; species Corvus hawaiiensis. The sequence continues at coordinate 78,021,274 of NC_063255.1, read as the reverse complement.
AGGGCTTCAGAGTCACCTGGGTGGTGTCATCTGGCAATCGCAGTTATCAGAGTTTTCTTCCCAAACTCCCCTTCTATAAACAAAATAAAGCAATTTCAAGCCCACTTTGGAGGGTGTTGTGGTGCTGAGATCCTTAGTGACCTTGCTTTGAAGGTTGCCCAGAGCAGCTGGGGCTGCCCCTGGATCCCTGGCAGTGTCCAAGGCCAGGGTGGACAGGGCTGGGAGCAGCCTGGGACAGTGGAAGGTGTCCCTGCCCATGGCAGGGGGTGGAATGAGATGAGATTTGTGGTCCCTTCCAACCCAAACCATCCTGTGGTTCCATGGCTTGTGTTTGTCTAGTGAGAACTTCTGGGACCCGAGTCTTTCTGCTGCTTGGGTGAATCAGTGACAGGTGAAGTCAACACAATGGGAATGCTTTAAACTTAAAGAAAGTAAAACAGGTTAAGAGTCAAGAACGGAGACAGAAATGTAAGGATCCCAGACTCCCCAGACCTCAAGTTCAAAAAATGTGCAAAACTGACCTTGGGTTTCTCCTCCCCTACCAGAAATTATATCTGCTTGGCCTTGTAGCCCCTAAGGATGAGTCCTCCCTCCCTGTGTTCTGAGAAATCAGAGTGAAACAGGCAAAAAAGAATCCCTGACTGCTAAAGCACGTTACAGAATCAGCCTATTTTATTTTTTTGGTGTGGAAATATTGTTGAAAGGCATTTTTCTTTCAGTTGATTGGGGTAGTGTTTTCCTCATGTCTAGATCTGACTTCCTGAGCAGAAGACATACTTTTACAGAACGCTGTTCATTTAAACTTAGGGGGAAAAAAAAAAGTGTGGGGGGGGTGGGGGTCAGGGAAAATATTTTCTCCCCTAGCTTCTGAAAAATATAATATTTTCTGTATTTTTTGATTTTGGCAAAGACTGCAGTGTATGCCAGCCAGAAAGTAAGTAAAATACAGTCAAAGGCTGCCCTTGTCCACATGTTTGAAATGGACTACCAAAAATGCATCATTTTTTCCAACATTTTTGTTGGGTGGAGCGCGGAAGGTGATTCCCCCTTCACACCCTAACATAAATATTTGTACAGAACAGCTCTAGCTTAACCTGAAAGGAAAATTCTGAGAGTGCTTCAGAAAGCCTGTGGCAGGAAATAAAAACTTAAAACAATTTCCATTAAATTTCTGGCTCTGAACATGATGTCGTGGGCTTGGCATACGCCGTGGGTTTTGAGTCAAACAAACGGCCCTACAGAAAACCCCAGAGTTTTTTGACTACATCTTCACAAACTGTCTCTGTTACTCACCAACCACTGGAAAAGGAGAGGAGGAAATGCTGTACTGCCTTGGGAGAGCTCTTTAAATAAGCCTGCTGTCCTTGTCTACCTCCTCACTGAAAAGCAGAAGAATAGTGAAAGGATTCCCTATCTAAGGGGGAAAAAAATTGCACAGCAACACAGACACAAAGGGGATGTATAACGGATCATAGGACAAGCACTTGTTTTAAAAGTAAAGGGGTCTTAGAGGATTGAAGGTTTGTGTTTGCTGCAGATTGCCCAGCTCTTGCAGTGCTGTTTCCCCCTACCCCAGAAAACCAGGAACGTGCCTAAATTGGGTACTTGGGGAATGGTGATGAGCTGAGATTTAGATTTAGACCTGTCCCTGTTTTTTTCCCATGCTGGTTTGGGTTAAACCTCGTAATTATCAAGTGACCTCTTTGCCAGTGCCTCAGTTGGAGGCTTCACGGCTTTGTAAGGACAGAGCTGAGGCTGGAGGACAACCCCAGCTGCCCTCCCTGCCCTGGATTTACCCTTCTTGCACATTCACAGTTGTGAACCAGCACTGGAAATGTTTCCCCTCTCTGGGCTGTGGCATGGTGGCCCAGGTTTGACCTGCCCTCCTGCTGCAGGTAACCCTTGAGACTCTCCTTCAGTTTTGTTGATGTGGCCCCCACTACCACAAATAGAGAAAGTCAAGAAAAAAAATAATGTTGCAAAAAAGAGATGTCCTGTACAACCCTTCCAGTTTCATTTATAAACTATGGCAACCGATCTCTCAGCTACCTCCTTAAACTGATTTTCTCCTAACTTAAAGCTGAGGACACAAGTCTAATGCATCTTTACCTGAAAGTGGACAGAGGCATCCTTTAAAACCAGTAAATTTTGGCTTTGTTCTGCAAGTGAACTCTTGTTTTTCACTGTATTCCAATCATGTGTGCACACTGACTTGCCAGTGGGCCTCCACTCCTGGTTAAGCACCCAAGAAAGTCAGGAGTAAGGAAAAAGGAGAGGAGAAGACTCAGAGATGACCTTATCACTCCCTACAACTCCCTGAAATGTGGTTGCTGTCCGGTGGGGGTTAGTCTCTTTTTCCAGGCAACAACTGACAGAACAGAAAGACACACAGTCTCAAGCTGCACCAAGGAAAATTTAGGTTCGATGCTAGGAAGAGGTTTTTTACTGGCAGAATAATAAAGTTCTTGAATTGTCTGCCCAGGGAGGTGGTGGAGTCACCATCCCTGGATGTGTTTAAAAAAAGATTGGATATGGCACTCAGTGCCATGGTTTAGCTGAGGTGGTGTTAGGGCACGGGTTGGACTCGGTGACCTTGATGGTCTCCTCCAACCCAGTGATTCTCTGATTCTGTTTCCAGCAGTCTGGGACATTTCTCTTAAGTGGGCTGGTTTGGATGAGTGGGGAGGGCTGGGCAGCGCCCGTTCCTCTCTGAATTCCCTGCATGTGCAAATCTGTAGGGAAGCACCACTTTGCAGTTACCTCCTCCTATTAGGAACCCACAGTTTCAGCCTATCTGCTACCAGCCAGCCCTACACTGCTCTGTGTAATTAGCCAATTAGCGGCTGTCAGCGAGCCCTAAAGCATCTCTCCCTATCTGGGCTCTTTGTAAGCTGCAACAATTCTTGAGTGTCCATAATGCTATCCCAAGAGGAGGCAATGCCTCTTATTTTGTTTGAAGGTTTGTGTTCAGCTGCTCTATGCAGGTTGTGAATCTGCACTGCCATTACCCCAGGAAATGAAGCAAAATCCCTCATCAGGGCTCCTGGAAAGAAAATGAAATGCAGTATTCGCTTGGAAGAGGTGTAAAGAGGCTACTTTGGTTCAGTATAGCTCATTAAAATTACTTTTTGAAGACTTAAACCTTGAATACTTCATTTTCTGGCTCAAAAACTCAATGATCCATCCAGGACCTGAGGAAGCCTCCAGAGGGAGTAGTTGGGGACAAAAGTGTGGCTCTGGGGCTGTTGCTGAACAACTGGGCTGTGAAATTTGACCCTTGCAGAGTCTCTTAGGTTCATCTGATGGCTTCTCCAGCCTGGGTGGCCACTGCCTCGGCTGCATCCGTGCCAAAGGTATTGTTTTTGCAGGAATAGTTTGGTGGAGCAGAGATACCTTGGAGTCCTTGTCCTTGAGTTTGTTTTCTTTCACTCACTGAGTTAGCTCAGCTTCAGAGAAAAAAAACCCAACCCAACAATTAAACATACACACTGCTTTGCATTTTTAATGCTAACAAATAGGTATTTACCAAATGGACAGGGAATCCTTAAACAGCAGAATGAATGTTACATCTTTAAGACAAATCATTGCAGCAAGCTTTTACTAAAGAGTTCTGATTAATAAACCATTGCTTTGCTTTTGGGAAATGTGGTGGATTTATTAATGTGGATTTTCAATCCCTGCATGATGGAAATATTCTGCAGGGCTGCTCAGATACTTGATCTCAGAGCTCTCCTTCATAAATCTAAGTCACATTTCCTGGATATCATTTTTAGTCTGCTAAATAAGGTTTAGGCAAAGACTTTGATAAAAGTGTTTATGTTTTAGGATATGGCTCTAGATGGACTTCTCTGTCAAAGCTGGACTGAAATGATTGCCTAATTTGTAATGGAAATGAAGTTTGAAAAGCTATGCAAGAGTAGATATAAATTGTTGATTGGTCACGGCCTCGTCTTCCCACTGGCATGCATAAATTTTGTCACAAGAGAGACTGTTACATGCACACAAATCACAGTTTTGTGGTGATTGTGGACTACAAGTTCTCACAATTTTTGCTGAAATATCCCTCGGAGCAGAGGTCTTTTCAGCCCATGTGCAGACCAGAGGCTGAGGTGTGTGTGGCTGCACACATGAGAAAGGGGCTGCCCCACCAGCAGCTGCAATGAGGAGTGTCCTGAACAGCTCTTGCGTGCAGTGCATGAAGCTTGACAAGGCCGGCTGTGACCCCAAAATCTTCTTTATATTTTTCTTGAAATCAGAGGAGAGTTTGGCTTGGAAGAGACCTTTATCTAATCCACTCCCTGCCATGGGCAGGGACAACTCCCACTATCCCAAGGTGCTCCAAGCCCTGTCCAACCTGGCCTTGGACACTTCCAGGGATCCAGGGGCAGCCACAGAGCCCTGGCTTAAGACTTGGAAAAGTTTTAAGCAAGGGTTTTTGCCCAGGTCCAATGGCTGGGCAGAGAGCCCTAGCACTCTGTGCATGCAGGACTGTGTCCAGCCATCTCCATCCTCGTCCCCTTAGCATGGAGTGGCTGTCCCTGACTCTTTGCTTCTGTTTTCCAGAGGATCTTTAGGAAAAAAGACAGAAAGTTAAGGTCCTTCTTAGCACCAATTCAGGTGATAGAGCTCCTGGCTGGGCTGATTGCCATGATGAATCCTCTCTGTCACACATATGTTTTATAATTTAATTTCCGGTGGCCATCAGGCTTTGAAAAAAAAATAGGGTGGGCAAATTCTTCATCCACACTGCTCATTGCAGTGGATGTTGCTCATTGCAACTCCTCCTCTTTAAGTTGTATTTTAAACAAAACCACCCTCTTTCTGTATACAAAGCTAAAGCATAGGATTATATCAGAAATTTTGTCTTTTTGTCTTTTTTTACTGCCCCACCTGGGGCAGCAAAAGTGCCGTAGTTCCCATGTGACTCTCCATGACAAGTTCCTCAGCTCTTAACTTTTTTGAGCCCTAACTGTGTTCTAAAAGTGAAGACAATCCAAATACAAATTCACGTTAGTAATTATATTGATCTCCTTGCTGCTGAAATTAGTGCTGCTATATATGTAATAGTAAACCTAAATGAAATAAAATATAGATAAAATAAAAATCTTCTAGTCTGTGAGAAATGAAAAATTCCCCCTTGAAATCCTGCTGAATTCCGTGGTTAACCTTGCTTGAATGATTACTGCATTGCTACTGCAGCTTAGACCTACCCAAGAAAAGCCTTTTCAAAGACTTTGTCACAGGATCGGCTGAAAATTATCAAATTCATCTGTATTGTGGTTCAGTGCAGAATCATTAGCCTTGAAAAATGCATTGGAAAGCTGGACATCTCTATAAATAATGTTAACTGTGATTAAGAATTATCATAAAAATGTGCTATGGGTGTACTTATTCTGCAGGGCTTTCTTTTTTTTTTTCTTTTTTTTTAGTTTTTAGGTTTTTATGTACAATTTATTTTCCCTTTTGAAGAGAAGACTGAGACTTATATGCTATCTTTAGAAATTTGTAAGTGTAGTTATCAACTTTTCTGGAAGTATTCAGCCTTGAAGGTCGTGTTTTAAAAATGGGAAAGGCAGTTTTTCCTGGCGCCGCCCTTGATGCAGCCCTTTTACAATAGCTATCTTTGAGATAATTTGAGAAGAGCTCGTAGAAGCTGTGAGAATTGAAGACCTTTTTCATAGCTCTGTGTTTTGAAGATATTCTTGTCCACTCCAATGTCACCTCTTGGGGTAATAAAGGTGAAGGCGTTCCTGTAGGACCAAGATGCAGGGAAACGGTAAAAAGGGGTTAAAAATACCCCAAATGTTAGTCTTGCGCTGAGCACTCTATTTTCCAGAACTAAATATCCCAAGATACTCCCCTGAGACAAGCTGATGCAGTAAAGCTGAGCTATACTTGATTGCAGTCAGTAACAGCATAAAATCTTATTTTAACTGGCTTTGCACAAAAGCCACGCTGGGTGCATGCTAATCACGCTGTGCTGCATTGATCTCTAAACAAAGAAATGTTTTGTTCATTTCCCGTAAAGAGCAGACAGAAACCAGATTACCTGGATCTTTTGGAGCTGATTAGGATCTAGAGACTTGATGAAAGCAGTGCAATTGCAGTTTAGAGCTGCCAGGTTGCGACACAGTCGGAGGAGCCCAAAAGCTGCTCTCAAACCTTGCTTTATTTGTATCATTGTTTCGGCAGGCTGTGCAAAATACCCCCTGGTTTTAAAAAGTAATTTTGTTTGGGAATGTGTCTGGGAGCCCTGGTTCACGGCTAAGTACGTTGAGGTGCACTCAGTGTCCGAGGCACCCCAACACCACTCCAGGGGGGAGCCTGGAAATGGAGAGCAGGCTGTGGGGAATGGTCTTGTAATTGCCCTCCAAACTGGAGCAACTGGAGCTTCAGCACTGGCCATGGCCAGCCACGTCTACATCTGCACAGTGTTGAGTTTTAGGGCTTTTTTCATCAGGTTGCATTTTAGTTCAGGCCTGGAAACAAAAATCCATGCTATAGATGATTTTTGAAGATGTCCCAGGGCTCAAGGATTGGTTCAGACCCCTGTATTCCCCTTACGGATGGGATGCATTCGATGTTCCACCTCATCCTGAGCTTCAAATTTAGTTTCCTCCAAAGGGAACCTAAATCACATGCACAAAAACTGTATAGAGAGAGGGCAAAAAGTGGAGGTCATTGGGAGATAGAAAATCATATAGCTGCCCTCAATCAATTGCACTGATTTTTTTAATGTACATATGGAGCTGACCTTAACTTGCGTGCCCAGCATTTAAATTGTCAGCTAACTAAAGAAATCACTGTTATTTTTGCTATAATCAAAATTCTAGGACCACTTATCTAGCAGATGTTTAAGTTCAAGGAAAGGCTAAGCAGAGTCAAGTGATCAGTTTAAGTACTTCCACTAGAGACCATTAATAACATAAATGTGAAAGCTAACACTACAGAAATGCTCTTGGCTTCTTCCTGTCATCCCTTCCCTCTGTTTTTTGAGTGTGGTTTTTTCGAGGTGTGGTTTTCTTGTTCCAGGTGAAAATGAAAGATTCCAAATCAGGAGCGCTGACAAGGAACTAAAACCTATAAAAATCATCCTTGAAAGTGAAGAAAGTGTATAGTCACTGATGGCTCATGTTTGCTAACACAGAATATAAATTCGTTTTGTGCTGTGGTTTTTTTAGTTAGTTGTAAGAAGCAGGCACTGACTCCAGACCCGGTTCTGCTGCAAAGAAGACTTCTCAATTTGTCTCTCTTGTGTTGGAGCTGGAATGCGAAAATTTTTAAATCTGACATTTTTCTACAAAATAAAATAAGGAACTTAATTTTCTTTCAGCCATTAAAGAAATCAGGATGAAATTAAGTAGCAAGCAAAAAACATCATGTATATAAATGCAGTGATCATCCGTGTAGGAAGCAAGGAGGTGAAATGCCTTACAATGTGTCTTTTAAGCAAAGAACAGACCCCAAACTGTCCTTATTCAGTACCAAGAAATACCATTTTGGGTTTGTTTGCTGGCATTCAAAAAAATTAATCCATTAAATACCCACTGGGCACACTGGAAAATATACCAGTGAATAATTCATTAGCTGAGGCCCCTATTAGGGCTGTTGTCATTTGTCAAACAAGTGCTTGCCTCTGGAAAAATATTGAAGAAATAGATGGGCTTTACAATTTACTCTGTCGTGGCTTTATGGGTTGAGACATTCTTAGACCCAAAAAAAAAAAGAACAAAAAAGCAGAGGGGAAATATTAGAGTCAAAAGACTGCTGATAAGAATTACTAACCTCCAGATCTAGGCTTGGCAAAGAAGAAGAAGAAATCCCATCCAAACTCTCAAACTCTTGATTTACTGTTGATCTGTTTGGGATTTTTTAATTACATGGTTTAACATGTAGCCTAATAATTATAAGGCCAAATATAACATACTCTGTGTGAAAGATTAGGAACTGATTTATTGTTTTCTGTTGTCTTTCCTTTTTCTTCTTCAAGAACCTTTCAGGACATGCATGTTTTAAGGGGACCATCACTGTTCATGGCATGGGAAGAGGAGAAATTATTTTTCAGTGGTTATCATTTACTAATTTTCAGCAGTGGTGAGTGAGTTGTTTTTGGGGTTTTTTTTAACAACTTTTTAATTTTAATTCTCTTTTTTAATTTGAAAGACAGAGAAATCTTATCTCTTTATATAGCAAATTACCTGGCATTGACATTTTTTTGCTCCACAGTGTATTTGTTAATCTGTTGTAACTGCTTCTGAAAAAGGGAGAAAATGGCTAAAAATATGTGAAATTTGTCTTCTCGAAACCTTCAAGAAGGACAACTGGCAGTTGTTGAACAGCAAGCTGCTGGTGTCATTCCTGAGTAAATGAAAGAATAGCTAAACACCACGGCAGTCTTCTCCTTTGTTTTCTGAGAGTTTGGGTGAAAATCTACACCTCTCTGGTTTTGAGGTAGATCCATCAAGACTTAGATCCAGCCACTTCCAAGCATGAAGACACCTCTGTTTTGAACAGCAGGGTGTCGTTGCAGGGAAGCTGCTGCTGTTAACTAAACCCTTATTACTGAGTGACCATTTCTACAAAAGGCAGTTTTAATAACATTGCGAAATGAAAGCAAGTTCTAAATTTTTTTAAACCAAGTTGCTAGAAAATAAAGGATATTCGTCTCAACCATGTGTTAACGGTAAAATGCATTTCCCTATTCTGAGTGACGAATTTTCCAAAGCTCTTTTTCTCCTGTTTCTAAGCATGGCCAATGTACTGAAACCTTATGGAATATTAGTATTTCCCAGCAAAGTGCTGCAGTGCAGGCAACTTTCAGGGTTAACTTTCTGGCACAGATCAATAAGAGAACGCAGAAATAGTGTGATTACAGAAGCTGAAGAAAAGCTTGGCCAAGTGCTTTGAATAATTAATTCTGGCTTGATGGTGGAAATTTTTCTTGTTTCGATTTACAAAGAGAGATTTTTGTTGGGTTTTAATTTCTAAGGCTGGAGGATTGTATAAATAATTTAATAAATGTCCTCCTACATGAAACACTGTTCTACATCCAATTTCTGGAGATAGATGTGCAGTGTAACATCAGCCATATCTATAAAAATAATTTTAAAAGCACCTCCCTTACTTATGCTTTATTTTATTTTATTTTAGAAAGTGGCAGAGAACACAAAGAAGAAATTGGTACTTGCATTTCTACTTTGAAAATGCTTCAAAGAAGCATAAAACAAAGGATTTGGAGTACAGTTCTCTTTATTTTCTTTGTAAATCATATTCACAGAGTAGTCTTTCTCCTTTCACCCCTTAGTTTTGTAATCATGTTGTTTACTATGGCAAAGTAAGTATTTTCATATGTTGATCTATTCCTTTCCTTATCTGTGTTTTCTGGGACAGAAGTAGAAAAACGTCCAGTCAATAAGGAGAAGTCATCGTTTTGGAAAGAACAACATGATTTAATCGTTAATTCATGGGCCTTAAAATTCTGATACATTGTGAAATAGATAATGACAGAGAACACGACGCTAACAATATTCTCTCATCAACAGAAAATAGCACAGGCTTTAATCCAGTTATTAAGCTGCTTTTTGAAGTTTTTATTCAAGCACCTAGCTAGCATAGTTGAAAATAAGAAAACATCCTGACATTTGACATTACAAAAGGAAATGGAGTCATTAGCTGTAAAAATAAATATAATTCGTGTCTTTTTGTCTATTTGTGCCCACTTCTCAGGTAATCATACACATTTTTTATGGTTTTTATACCTGCTTACATTAGAACTAATTGTTTTTTTACATTTTTTTTTTTCCATACAAACATATTTTCTCCAGGCTATCCAATTAGCTGTTATAATAGCACATAATGTCGTATATCAATACACAGACCTAAATCTAGCCTGATCATAAATTAGACTAACGAGCTCCTCGTGAGCAACACAGCGGGTGTGAGCCCACACCCCGTGACTCCATACATGAAATTATGATCCCTACCAAGCGACATCTCCAACGCGAACTTACAGGCGACAAAACCCAGCGGTAAAATTCGGCCATCTGTGATCACACACCAGCTCGGCGTCCCTCTGGACACACTGACTCCTTGTTGCCCTCCTCGTGCTGCCAAGCCGGGGGAGTACCCTGGGTGGGTGGTGCAGAGCCTGCTCAGCCACCTTGCCGGGGTTGTGCTGGGGTTTGGGGGATGCTGGAGCAGGGGAGGGTCAGGGGATGCTACGCCCGGGCCGTGGTGGCGGCAGCCAGCCCGGAGGAGGAGGAGGTGAGGACACAGAAGGCATAAACTAGTGCAAGCCTGAGATTGCTGAGATTTAGGACCTGGCCAGCCATCTCCAGAGCATTGCAAAGTTGGTGAAAGGCTGAACTTGCCTTTCCCGCAGTGCCTTTGGTCTAGCAGTGAGGGCACTTCAGCCAGCCCCACGAGTGGGTTGGATGTGTACATCTATTTTTTTTTTTATGCAGGCAAAATATCATCCCCATTCCTGCAAAAAAAAAAAAAAAAAAAAAAAAAAAAATTAAAATAAAAAAGAAAAAAGAAAAAAAAAGATGTGTCTGGGTGAAACCCTGTGAGGGGTTTCTTTGGAGAGGTAAAAAAAAAAAAAAAAATTAATGAGGGTTTCTTCACCTCTGTGCAATAAGAAAACCATGCAGCCTCCTCCAGATGTAGCAGATCTTTGGGGAGGGTAGAGCCAGCTGCATAGGGCTCCCCTCTTTACAGCAACTCTGGATCTAGCTGTGGTAATTACTTGGATATTCTCTACAGCTTTTCCTATCCTGCAACCTCCCTGTCCAAACTTCAGAAGAAAAACTGTAGAATAGTCTGCACTTTTTCAAATTTTCTGAAGTTTGGATGGAGGACTGACATGTATTCCTCTTGATCATGGTCCACTCTTGCATACCCCAATCCTTATCCTGCTTGGATATTTAACATTTCTATTTCCATTTCCATTTTTTTTCTCCAAAGGTTTCAGAGAAGGTTCTGAACAGCCTGAGAAAATGTGTGAAATGGGCACCTATGTAAAAAATGGCTGTTCAAAAGAAGGTTGCATGATTTTAGGGACTTGACCTAGAGTAAGTCTCTACTTATAGCTAAGGGTTACCATTTCAAGAAAATCCAATTCCTAGCGGATTAAAAAAAGAGGGGTTTGGCACTGAGATTGCTCCATCTGTAAAGTATGAACAGATATCCACAGAGGATGCAAATATCCCCAGAAGGATGGAAATTTGCTTCTGAGTTCAATGGGAATGAACTCCAATAAAATACTCTATGGCCTCTTTCCACGTATTGTTCCTGGTTTGCTCACAGAGTCTTAAAACAGGACCACAACCACTCCGGGAAAGATATTTATTTACTCATGTCCATGGAAAAATAGCTACACCAAACCGTTCATGAAAGCATACAGGTTGTATCCTAGCTGGATAAATACCACTACACCTCATTTAAGTTATGGAAACAGTGGGCAGCTATAAAACTTTGTATAAATGCAAACGTTGGTCCTCTGAGTTCTTCGTAGTCAGCAAGCATAGAGTAGGAAAAAGAGTTCTCCATTTTTAAGTGTTAGAACCAATACTGAATAGAGAACATCAAAAACCACTTAAGAGATTACCCGAGACCAAGATATTTTTAATCCGTGGCCTCTCTGCCTTTTTTTTGGATATCCAGCTTTGAGACACCATAAGTGGAGTAAATTTTCAGAAAGCCTTGAGCACCTGCTCTCTGAAAAACTGGTTGCATTAAGGTATCTGAAGATGAGCACCAAGAATTGCTGCATCCAAAGTGAGTTTGCATTAGAAATCCCAAATTCCCTCGAACTGGTACTTAGGGAGGACCTAGTGCTTTAGGCAGCTCTGAAAATCCTAGGCACCATGCACAGTGTGTGTTTTTCTCTGACACTGGCAGATTTAGGTAAACATCTTCCACCTAGACCACTGCAGATTTAGTGAAAAGAAGTATTTCAATAGCTTTATTTTCTAAAGGAGGACTAACTAAATAATTCAGGGCTAGCGATATGTATTATTCCTTTGATAGTTTAAAAAACAGACGTACTTTTTTAGATACAAATAAAATGCAAGGAAACGAAGAGTTGTTTTTCTTTTTCTCTTCTAAAACTTAGAATGGTTTCAAATTTTGTCTAATAGTCTTGGTTTAAGACTTCATTATTTCGAATTTTCTTTTTCCTAATTTTTATTTCTTGTGATGTGTAAATAGCTAAGAAATATTAAATATTGTAATGTTCTTTAATTAAGACAATAACATTTCAAAGGCTAATGTAAAATCAAGCTGCTAAAGTTTACAATTTCTCTGTCCAGCAGTTCATTTATACAACTGCCCTGAGTAGATGCTATTATGCTGCTTAGCAAACGGCCTTTAAGGGTTTAAAAATAGCTCAGTAAAGCTACTCAAAGGTAATACAACACTTCTCAGGCATCTCTAATTGGAGTTATGAAGAAAACAGAGTTTTCTCACTACTTAATTATTCACTCAATGACTTATACACAACAAAAATACAATTGAAATGTCCAGGAGAACTAATTGTGCTTCTTCCTATGTCTGGGACCATGAGCTTATTTTTCAGAAAGGCAAGATTTGAGATTGTAAAACTAGTCCTATTTTTGTGGACTGTTTCAGCTGCTTTTATTAAACTCTCTGTTGTTCCCATGTGAACCAGTGAAAACAGTTATTTGCTAACATATATTGTTGTGAGGTTTCTTTGCGAAACCCCACTGATCCCCTTTAACAAAAAGATTGCTTTATTGTAAAATTCCTGATATAATCAATTTGCAATGTTTCTCAAACTGGTGCAAATATGTAAAATCTGTGCTTTTAAAAGCTTCTGCTTTGAGTAGCCTTACACTCCATAATTGTGCCCTAGCAATTGTCAAGCTCTATTGCATGCCCCATTCATGAAAATTATAAGTTTTTTGGGATGACATAGCTTAAAGAATTTGAATCTAAAAGTTCCTTACCTAGAGCTCCCATTAAATTATATTAATTTAAAATATCTATGGAATGATATTTTCACAAAAAAACCACTAAAACAAAACAAAACCAAAAAAACAAACCAATGGGTTGGGGGGGGGGGGGGGGGGAGGGTCTACGAAAACGACTCTTTACAGTAAGTAAAAGAGGTTTATCACAGTTTTGGTAGATTGCATGAGTTCATACCGAGAAAAAAAAAAAAAAAAGAAATCTTTCACACGTTCTCAATGACTTTTTAAAGGAAAACTTTCATGCTGTAGGTACACTCTCTCAGTTGTAGGCTCTGAAGCAGTAGACACCATACAGCTTGTGCTTCTTGTCAGGGAAGCCGACGAAGCGCACGGCGGCCTCGCTGGGGCTGCAGCGCTTCCGCGGCCGGGAGATGGGGTAGCGCACGCTGCCGTCCGCCAGCCAGCCCGCGTCGCAGCGGTCGTAGCCCAGCAGCTTCCAGGCGGCAAAGATCTGCCCCACCTTGGCAATCTGGGACCCGTCCTTCAGGCACGCCTGCACGGCCTCGTCATAGGTCAGCTTGGTGGGGTGGATCAGGTAGTAGAAGCGACCTGGAGGGAAGAAGGCAGGAAGGACGAGCCGTTAGCGGCGCGGAGGTTGAACTCGATGATGCTGGAGGTCTTTCCCAACCTTAAATCCTGTGATTCTATGACCTCAATGGTGTTGCCCAAAGATTTTTAGTTTTTATGTACTTTTCATCTATTCACAGCTCTGTATACTAGTTGTGTAGCTCCTACCCTTTCTCCTTTTCCTACCCTTTCTCTTAGACTTTAGAGTAATAAGCTGACCTTCTAACACGCTCCTGAAATTCTGTTTAGTCTTATTTTCAATTAGAGGACCTACAAGAAGGCATAACAGGAATTGGGGCATAGAAGCCCTTGGACCAACCCAGGGGTGGATTGCTGGGGCAACTGAATCTCCAATGGGATGTACCTGTTAGATAGCCTAATTAATTAACCTTATAAAAATTGTAGAAATTTGATATCCGGTGTGCCCATAGTCCATGACTATGGATGCACCTGGAAGCTTCTAACAAAGTACTGCTTTTTCATCTTACCATTTTAGTACTGTGACAAGGCTTTTTTCTCTTTTGATTTCAGATAACAATACTGTAACGCTGACTTTTGAGGAGAAATGGAGACATCCCACTGAAGGATCACATCAAACCATGGTTCTTTTAGGGCTCTGGCAGCTGGAGTTTGTGTTGTTAAAAATATTGTGATTTTTTAATAAGCTGAGTTGATAAATATCAGGAGGAAAGAAAAAACTTACCCAAAAACCCCCCAGCCATAAAATAGACTATTTGAACAAACAAATAAGAAAAAGGTAATGCTATATTTATTTCTGTTAATATCAAAGTATGGCATCCCCACCTGAATTTATACTCAGTGATAGCATTTAGGGGAGGGCAGCTGGAGGTAACACACGGTCCTTTGCTCTCTGACAGGGTGGTGACCTTGTGTCTGATTAAATACAAACAAAATAATTTTATTTTTTTTGGTGAGAAATCCAAGGTGTCGAACAGCATCTCGGGAGGAGAGTTTGAGCCTGTGGTAGACCAAAATTATTTCTGTTTTAAGTCTTCACCAGCAGTTCTGCTGCTCTGTTTCTCTTTAGGCATCAAAGGATATATCCTCAAGGCAACATGGGGCTGAACTGATAGTGCTGCTAAGAAAAATGTGCCCTGTCTCAAGGTAATGAAAATATATGCCAGAAAATAAAGCCCCAAAAGCGAAGTCTCCCCTCCTAATCCATACACAGCAATGATATTAGCATTGATTCCATCTATCAAGGCAATAAACGTTCATTGTAAGCATTTCAGTCATTATACTTGGGGTTATTTATCATCACTGGTTTGACAGCCAAGTGGACTGCAGAGCAAGCACGTTTCTTTGAAGGCATAAGAGTTTCCAAACAAATTCACAACTTTCCAATGTGCTTGCTCCTGAAGAGGAAAGTTAGCTGAAGAAAAGGAAGGCCTTTATTCTTGTGGGCACCTTTTAATTCCAAAGCACGCACTTTACTGCTTAATTAAGAATGTACTCCAGGACAATATCCATTTTCTGCCTCATAAAAACCAGGTAAATATGCAGAACTCTGCTCAGTTTGAGATTACTTTCTTGGTGGAAAAAAAGTGGTGAGCAAGCTAAGAGTTATGTCAGCTTCAGATTCCTGAAAAAATCAAACAGGGTTTTTTTTCTAAATGAAGGGAAGTCAGGTCAGATGAAACTATAAAGGTAATTGAATTAACCCTGCCTTAAGGGTTGGAAATTGTATATCAAGACACTTGATATCAAGACAAGAACAGTTAAAAAAAAAGGCATTTACATTGCAGCTGTGGTGGAGAAGAAACTTTTTAAAAATTTCATTGCTGTCAGAGACAATATCTACAGAATTTCCACAGGAAAGTATTAAGAACAGATAATCATCCCTTTGTAGAACACTTTCTTTAACTCCATTTCAGCAAGTTGAGACTATTTAAAATTACTATTGACACTAAAGAGAATGCTTATTAAGTGTAAACCTGTTACTGATACACTATTAAGAGGTTTCCCCAAAGCAAACAGGATTTCTGATTTAGGGGAACAGGGGTTTGGACTGATAGTGTGTAAACTTCACCTCGTTTATGAGTTCCTCTTCAAACCATATGTCAATGGAATGTAATTTCCTAGGGATTTGAAGCAAGGTCAGGCTTTTGACATATGACATCAATAATGAAAACTCCCCTATTCTGCTCCTTCCTCAAATAAGAGAAATTTAACAGCAAACCCCACAGGGGTGCAATGTGTATCCAGAACGTCTGATTACATAAAATTCCATTAATAAGCTCTCTACATATTTTCAGTTTTTCAGCTGATAATAGGTGGGAAGGGTTCCTAGCTGTTCAATCTCTGTATTTATTAATTGGTGTAGAAGGAGAGGGAGGCATTTACTGTCTCTCTCTCATTAATGTAGTTGGGTCACTTCTGCAGAGGATGAGCCTGCATGATTTGTCTCCTCACACCCAAATCATGGGGCAGACAGTTTGTGCAAACCTGCTCAAACACCATCTATAACAGCTATTTTAAGATTTTTCATGTAACAGAACAGCTTAAAGAGGAAAACTCCAGCCATTGACCTGAATACCCCACACCCTTGTGACCGTGGGTGTTTGAGGGATGAATCACACTTGGAGATTTCTTGAAGCTCAGTGCTAAATAGAGAGGTTTATTAGTAAGTTTTCTTATTTAAAAAAAAAAAAAAAAAAAAGAAGTTTAAGACCTGGAGACCTGGTAAATATTTTGTCATCCAGTGATCCTCTCAAACAACTGATTTTGAACTAAATATGTGGGAAAAATTTTTTTAAACACACCAATACCAGTAATGATTCTGGTGAGTCAGAAGCAACCACTCCTAATAAAGGGTGTGTAATTTTATTTTGGGTTTATTTCTCTTTTTGGAACAGTAGCTACATGTTCCCAGTGATAAAATACCCTGAAATGGTCAAATGAGCAGTCAGCATTATTCAGACAGGGCTGCCCACACCTTTCTCCCATTTAAATGGCAGGGGTGGTTGGCTTATCACATGTATTGCTGTAATAAACAGGTGGCTCACATCTGTGCTTTTAACATGAATCTCTAAAATTTGTTGTGTTCTTAACTTTGTTAACACGAGATTTTTGCTTGATTCTCCTAGAGCTGATGAAAGATCAATTATGCACTATGGTTCTGTGGACAAAGTATATAACAAAATGAACGTTAATGAGCAGAAAGTGTGATGCAAGCTGTACTTGTACCTAGTTTTATTTTCTTTGGGAATGCTTAATTATAGAGGAGCTGATAAATGTATTTACATTTAGCTCTTTTAGCACTTTTCAGTGTGAAAGATTCTCATGGATTTTCCTTCAAAATAAGTACAGCTCTCCTTCAGAAGACCTTTGAAAATAGATAAAGAATAACCACTCAGCTCTTCCATTATATATTCCTTGGTCTATAGCTATTAGGCTCTGTGGGGAAGACTGTAATAAAAGGATTCATCTGCATTTATTTGCTCAAATTGAACATCTGGAGGGATTGCATCCTATTCCTTGGGACGAGTCAAGGAGAGAAATTGGGGTGATCTGCAGCCCTGAAAAAACTTTGGATCATGTCAGGTTTTTCCACCACACAGGGCAGGAACCCTCAGCTTTTCTAAAGATGACATGGACTAAAGTGGCTTCTACTGGGCAGGACAAATGAAGGAGAAGTTGGCTGTGAGAGAGCAAAGCTGAGCCCTCAGACATCAGGAAATTCCAGTGTGGAATTTCCAAGCTTAAGTTAGATACTCCCCACTTGGGTGCATTCATTTTCAACAGCCTTGATCAGCACAAGGAATGCAAAAACAGATTGGGAAACATATTGCCATCCAGTGTAGGCAGACAATATTTTGTTTTTTTGCAATATTTTGATGGATTTCACAGACAGCATTAAGTGTTACTCTTTGCTTTGTTTTATGGAACAGGTCACTGTATAACATTATAAACTGGTAGCTTGCTGGTACTACTAGATATAAAGTGTATGAAATGATTTCATGTTCTTGGACACAATACATGAACAAGCCTTGTATGAACCAACAGAAAGATTTGAGTATAAATCAGCTTCACGGGCGGAACAAAATGTGGAAGTATTACATTTGCCTTACTCTAAGAAAAGGGATAATAGAGGGCAATTTCGTAAAGTAACAAGATTATTTGATACTGCAGTTTTGCTCAAACTATTTCCTTGTGCAGGTAACAGAAAAGCATGTAAAATTTTTTACTAATGGCATAACCCCTTCATTTTTACCCATTATCTTTTTGTGTATCCAGGTAATCACAGATGGGATCCAATAATTCCAGAGTAAAAACACTGAACTTGGATTTGAATTCACTGCATTGATGATTGCAGTCTCATTTCTTTTTCGTAATGGCTTAAATGCCATGGGTTTTACCCTTCTTATTCTGGTAAAAATCACAATTTACATGTATTTCAAACCAAGACTTTTTGGTTTGACTGCTGAATTTTTTGAAATTGAGCACCCTTTTTGTTTTTTAATGATGCCTGAGATCATAATATATTTGGGGATTTTCTTTCCCTATAGAGAACCCAGTTAGCAAGTATCTAAACCTCACTCAACCTCTTTTTTCTAGAAGCTCCCACAACTGATATATTTTTTGAGCTGTCCTTATCCTTCCCTGCTCCTGTGGCCATTGGCATTTTCCCATCTCCCCTACACAAAGTTGAAGGCTCTGCTGTTTCCTATCAGGAGACTCCAGCAGCCACTGGGAATGCACGATGTCCTAACCACCTCAGATTTTCCTTGGCTGCTCCTGAGCTGAGAGAATCAATATTGGGTGTTGCAGAAATAGCTTTTTTTTTTTTTTTGCCTGCAGCCACTATCTTTGGCAGCTGGCAATCCCAGCCTGGTGGCAAAAGAGGTCATTATAACCTTTTCCCTCTGCAGCGAGAGAGTTGACATATGCCATTAAACACGCCTATCCAAAATGCTGTGCTGGAAACAGGGAACTAGCAGAGTGGCTGGGTTAATTGTGGATATGAAGGTGAGCTCGGGACAGGAATAGTGGAGAGCAGAGCAGGGACAGGTGAGGATAACATAATCTGGTGAGTTGAGGAAATGGAAGCTGAGAGAAGCAGAAATCTGGATTTTCAGCTGATGTCTTGAGAGACATTTGACACTGAGTCATGGAGAATATATATCCTATATCTCTATATTGATATAAATATACCTCTCTCTCTCTTTCTCTCTCTCTCTCCCCCTCTCCCCCCCACTGCTGTGTAATGTTCTGTCTGCAGACCAGTTTCAAGACTCAAGGCTGAGATTCGTCTGTGTCTTTTCTTTGATTGCTCTCCTACCTGTGCACCTTATCCTCACCTTACCTTTCTCCTTCTCTCTCTTTCTTTCTCCTTGTATTAGTGCACAGACAATATTTATCTGTCAGTAGTTATTATTCTCTCTTTTTCCCTGAAATTATGTTTCTTGTTCCTTAAGAGATGCTATTCAGCTTCTGGTGTGTAAAAGGGTGGTGATCAGTGAGCAGTAGTCACAAGGTTTCACCCTGCAAGCATCACAAAAAGTGCGGCTATCACATTGTAATTATTTTTGTTTGATTATTTAATTCCTTGGTACCCTTCCTATAGTACAGGGTTAAATCTGTACAGAAGAGATGACTACATACAGGATTCCACCTTTGATAAATGAAGCAAGAAAAAATTGAGCCAGCATTTACTGGGATGAAGCAGTATGATAAAAAAATCAGCCAAACTTTTGTTTCAGATCACTTTGAACCTAAAGTAATGTTGTTGGCTCGAGGATTTGTTTGGGTTTTTTTGTTGAGGCTTTTGTGGTGGTTTTTTTTTTGTTTGTTTGTTTTGGGTTTTTTGTTAGTTTGTTTTTTTTGTTTTAGTTTTTTCTTTTCCTAGTGTGTATTTTTTTGTTTTGTGGTTGGGGTTTTTTTGGTTTTTTGGGGGGTTTGGTTTTTTTTGTTTGGCTGTTTTTATTTTTTTCTAGGGAGGGTGGTGGAGACTTAGCACTGGAGCACATTTTCTGAAGCCAAGGCTTATGTTTATTTTTTGCTGTGCTGTAGGACGAAACTGCTTCACTGTGGATAAACAATCTGTGCATGAATAAAAAAAGGCCGTGCTCCATGGTCTGAGTGGTCTGCAAGGCAAACATGTGCAAAGTTGTGTAGGAATTATGCACAACTAGGGTGCTGTAGAGGATTGGGCATTCACAGCAATGCTTTCTAAATATCTTCCAGCCTCTAGATAAACCCTGAAATGATAGCAAGCTGAGACTGGGTCATTTAATTTAATTTCACACCTAAAGAAACATCAACTAATAGCAAAAAAAAAACCAGCTTGCAGTTGCTAAAGTAAGGTTTGCATCAGTCCCTCCTCAGAGCAAAACTGATGGGAGGCTTGGCAGCATACTAAAATTGGAAATCTAAATTATTAAGGAATAAAGCTAGAAATAGGTTTGCTGATAAGGAACTATTAGTCATATTAGACCTGGTACATAAGCAGGAGCTGCTTGACACTGCAGAGTAGGTGAAATGATGATCAGAATTTTGTTTTGGTGACATATTTAAGCAATATTAACAGAATTATAATTGAATTCAACAGGAAACCTCAATTAATGAACTTCAGGTATCTTCATCACTTTAACCGAATTAAACTAGTTACACACCAACATTAAAAGGGTATGTATAAATTTTAGTGGGGTTAAAGGGGAAATATTAGAAAGTACTGCCACTATAAGTCCTGAGTTTTAAAAGCTACCTACATAAGCATGTGAGAAAGACGACTTTATTCTGCATGTGTGTCCTTGCAAATTCCACAAAGATTTTAAGTCATTTTTTTCGACTATTTAATTCCTGGCATTTTCCAGGCCCGACACAAGCTTTGACAAACCCAACACAACTTTCTGCCCTTGGAGTTCCTTGCCTAAGCGCAGTCATTTACGAGGGAGGGGTGAAGAAAACGATCTCACCGTTGAAGTTGGAAGTGAAGCAGAAGACGTCGTATCGGCTCTTGTCCTTGTCCCAGAACCCGTAATTCCTGACGCCAGGCACGGTGTTCTTGCCCCCGCAGGGCTCCCTGGGCTTGGTGATGGGGTACTGCACGGAGCCATCGCTGAGCCAGCCGGCGTTGCACCAGTCCAGCCCCGACCTCCAGGCATCGTAGAGCTGGTCAAAGGACGCGATCACCGAGTCCTGCTCCACGCACGCCTGCTGTGCCTCGTGGAAGTTCAGGTTGTACCGCCCCAGCCGCGGGGAGTAGGGGAATACCACACCTGGAGCAGGGGAAGAGGGAGAGTTACGGGGCACTGAAAGAGCAGAGCGAAAGCAAACAGCTTTTTCAGACACCAGAAGGGGAAATAAATGGGAAGTAGAGGTTGGCTCCATGGTGTGTGTCGGACTGTTGGTTTATTTCTGGTGCAACTACACGTTTTTCATGGAAAATTCCCCTTTATCGATTGTAAGATCAATTTCTCATTTAAAAAAAAAGTCAGTTAAACCCCATCTAGCTCTATTTTTGGATTTTTTTTTGTTTGGGGTTATTTTTGTTTGTTTATTTTAATTTTGTTTATTTGGATTTTTTGTTCGTTTGGGGTTTTTTCTGGTGTGTTCGCTTGCTGCTTGGTTGGTTGATTGGTCGGTTTGGTGGGCTGTTTTTAGTGTGGAGTGGGAGTAGGGGAGTTCCTGGCAGTTATTTAGAATGAACAAATTGTTGAATGAATTGCTGAATTTCTATGAATTATTTTTTTTTACTCGTAGACATTAAGATGAAATGTTTCAATCGACATAAAAGACCATTGTGTTCTTTGCATGAACCCTTGCCAAGATTTTCTGAGAGGTTCAAAACAGTTGCTTTTTGTTTGCTTCTTTGCTTTTTTTAATTTTTTTTTTAATTTTTTTATTTTTTTTGTATTTCACATTATTCCAGGAATGGGAGTGTCTACCTTAACAACAGCATGTCAAGACTAATCTGGTAACAGGCACAATTTTACCATCCTGAGGTCTTAAAGTAGGAACACTGTGGGGAAATGAAATCAGTGATGTTGTGTGGGAGACTTTTCTGCTGCTTTCCACCTGGTTTTGGGCAGTTTGCCACCACTCAGGGAGGGAGAACTCCTCACAGAGGACAGGTTTCCCCCAGTGCAGATGGTGGCACAGCCCTGGTAGGAAACCATGCGTGACACCACCTTCCCTGTCTGCCCCTAGAGCACTGATGGCTTACCCTAAGAGAGGGACACTGTGCAAGGAGCGTGGACCTGCCAAATGCTTCCTTCCCCCCCAGAGGACAAGACACAGCCTGTCCCCAGTCCCTGTCTGGTGCTCATCGCTGCCAAGATGTTGCAGACAGGTACAGCAGAGAGACCTCATGACAAAGGACATCCAAGTGGGGCTGGGAAACATGGGGACACCTCCAGAATTGCTTCCAAAGTGATGTCTAATCACAGTCACTGCCCTTATCTGACAGGCTTTATTTTCTCCTGCTTGTTTTATGAAAAAGATCTGAAGTTAAACTTTGTTTCTTGGAGCATGAAAGACGTTTCAGAAAACACTGAAGAACCACCTCCCCATGTGGCTTTGATAAAAGAGAAAAGAGAGACTTGAAACAAAAGTTTGGATCAGACCACCCTAATCTTTGGCAGGGCTTAGAAACTTAACCCAGACCTAAATTTTTTAGGCTTTAGCCTACTCTCATAATAAACTGAAATAAAATGGTATTAGAGAACATCCAGCTCGGAATGTTTATCCTCAGACATCTCTGTAGAACTAAGTGCTGTGGGACACAGGGGACACAGGATAACACATGAGGTGAGCCAAAAACTTTTCACTGGTATAAACATCCATCTTTCTTTTACATTTTTCCTGCTGATGGATCCTCTTGCCTATAACAATTTCATTGTCCTCAGGGCAGTGCAGCATAGGATAGAGAAATTACCTGGTGGTCAAGCAAGGCAGTCACCATGTGATGAAGCCATTCTTCCTTGAAAACAATCTAACCCATTTCTGTATCTATTCCACCAGTTTCTTAAAATCCTTTTCCTTCCTCTTGTCTCCCTCACCCTTCTGTCATCCAAGTGTTATTTTTGTTAAACAAAATCTTTGCTATTACCAAATCTCAGTGACTTGGTCCAAGAAAATAAAGCATACAAATGTAAACTTGGCAGGGTAGTAATAAACAATATTTCGCTCTCCTTCATCATTTAACTAGAGAGTCTGCTTCAGTTCTTTCCTTTTGTAAATCCTTTGTTACAGGGCTTTTCTGTTATGTGATGTTCTGAACCGCAGAGTATGAATGTAATTTAACAACATGTGTTAAATTTAACTTCATAAACAAGACGCTGAAGATGTTTCCTATTTTGCTGGATCTCTGTTGTTCCTTCATCATATCTTTGTTATGAAAATACCCGTTTTTTGTCAGTGCTAATGGAGAGAAGTATTGCCTGGTATAATAAAAATTTAGCAAATGTAATAGGAGTCCAAGCTTTATTACTTTATTTGAAATCTAACACTTACTATTTTTTCAAAACTACATTTCCCCAGACAAGACTCCTTTTCCAGTACATGTGTCTGATTTGCATATACATTAAAAAAAACCCCTATGATGAGGAAAGATCAAGATATAAACTTACATACTTCTAAAAACTGAGCAACAACTAACTGAGAACTATTTAAACAGATTTGATTCCTTAAGGTTTCCAAAATCACTTTTAAAAGGGGCTAACTATGTATGTAAATGTGTTACAAATCTGAGTTTGACAGTTTGGGACATAATGTTTTTATAACATAAATATGCACTAAACTGTAATATTAGCTTTGGGCTATACTCGAGCAGACTGCATAGAAGCCGATTTTTTGTTGGAGTTCATCTGCAGTACAAGCCTGCAACTGATTAGCATTAATTTCACCCTGAGGCTGGGGGGGGCTGGGGGTGGTTTTGCTGAGGAAAATTGACTGGGTATGTGTTTTGTGCACCTTTGCATTACCGTGCAATTTTTTAAACTTTTTTTCCTTCATTTCCTGATCAAACCTTGCTAAAATTCATAGTAAGATGTCACTATTCATATCCACATTCTTAAAATTTAGTGGTGCTGAGATTTAGCTCATTACAGGGTGTCTTCCTCAGTCCTGGATCTTACAAACCCGTCAAAGTCTAATCCATCCCATCTGTTCCTGAATGGACAAAAGCTGTCCTGAGGCTCGTTGCTGTTCCCAAAGCACAGACTGAGCCTCAACTTCTGACTCCAGGCCTGTGTTCTGCCACTAGACAAAACACCCTCTCCCAAACGTTAACAAATTCAGCTTAAAAAAAGGAGGGAGATCAAAACTTCCAGCCTCAGAAGGTTAAAATCCGGTTACTTTGTGGGAAGACAGAGCTAAGGAGCCTTAGCTTGACCTCAGTGATTCCATTCCCTACCCTGAGGAAGCAGCTGAGCCCCGTGTGGTTCCTCAGTGGGGATATTAATTTCCAATATAAGGAATCATGGTGTGGCTGCTCTCCCAAACCCATGGTTCTCTGGAATAGGTTCTGCCCCCAGGGAAGCACCCCCTTGCCCCCCAAAAGAGAGAGGAACAACCTGAGACACATCAGCTTGGCAGAGAATGAATCTTTTAGTGAGAGAGGAGGGGATGTATGCACCTGTGACCAAGCAACTGCAGTCTAGAGAATGAATCCTGTAACGGAAATTGGGATTTCTACCAAATCAGAAGTGGATGTGTTATATAGCCTCCTCACAGGAACACCAGTATTTCTATGGATTTCTCATTCACGTGTGCAAATGTACAAGTCTTCTCCTGTTACTGTGTTTTTGGGGAATTTATTTGTGTTATTTGTATTTCAGAGTTTTATCTGCAGATAACCCCTAAAATTCAGTGCAGTTACTCAGCGGCTTCACACACACTGTCAGTGCAAGGAGTTGTAGCATTTACCCAACAAGGTGAGGAAACAACCTCAAAAAGCTCAACTCCTGTAATGATTTATGGCTGTTAATTAAGCCAGCACCACCCACAATTAGCAGTTGCAAGAGTATTGACATGTAGGAACAAAATAACACGAATTTCTGTTGATCCGTATGGGGGGAAAAAAAAAAAAGATCTTTTCACAGACAGAGTAAAGAAATAGGCTTCTTCAGTTTTAGCCAAAACTGCAAAGTAAGTTTTCTTGCCACCAGTGTAAACACAGGGCAACAGTAGGGTTTGCTATTTACTGTTCTGTAGGGTACAGTTTTCTGCTGGCATACACTCTATGGCAAAATTTTCCATGCTGGATTCCTAAAATTCCATAAAAACCAGTAAGCCCCTCATTTTCACAGAGTCTCCATCCCCATTTTCCTGCCTGTCAGGACTGCCAGCTGTCTGATCATTCAGCCACTGCCAGCCAGCAGGTATCAAACTCCCCAAAAATGAAACTGAACCTTGAAGTAGCGTTCCTCGACCCCACAGCATCCCATAACCACGTTGTCAGTGGGGTTGCTTACTTCCAACAAATAGAAACACACAAACTAGACTGATCTGGGCTAGGGCAGATTATTCCCTTGTATTTCTACAGCCTTTATAAAAAATTTGGAGACTGTTGCCTTTCTTTGCTCTTCTTAGCCTGACTGCTTCTAAATTTTTTAGCACTTTCCTTTTGGGTTGTCAGTTTCAGATATTTTTTTAAACTTTTTATTTCACCTGCATCTTTCAAGGACCATTCCTCAGAGCATGTACAAACACAGCTCTGTCTGCAATGACCTGTCACAGAAGGAATCGCACTGGTCTGTCATGACTTACTCTTGACAACCCTCTCTTGGGTCTTACAAGACTTTTTGCTCTGTTCTAGGGGCCCACAAAAACTGTATCCTATAAAATGGGTTTTTCACCACAGAGCAGAACAGATTATCACACAAAGAATATTTGAAACAGCTTTTTTTTTTTTGTGTGTGTGTGTGCATGAATGTAACAGCAACACTCAGAGGAAAGAAAAATGACATTTTTAGGCTAAATCTGATTTCTCCTGCTCTTGAGAGCATGGAGTTGACTTCCTATTAGTTTCGTTGCTTATATCCTGCTGAAGACCAAATGAACAGATTAAAAAACGATTGTTTTGACAGTTTGGAAAAATTTGTTTATATGAGGCTGATGGATCTGTTTGAGCTATTTTAAAGTAAAGAGTCTGGTTTTGAAAGGGAGGCCTGGGTTTTTATTTCTGTCTTGGACTTAAAGGCCAACATACCTTGAAGCAAGAACACGAATGCTGGTGGTTTTTGGTTCTTGGGGAGCCACACAAAGAATTAGCTTCTATCTAGAAGCTGCTTTCTACAGAGGTTTTTAATGACTTTAAGCAGATCTTCAAATTCCCACTAGCGTTGGAAGTAAAAAGTAATTATTTTATAGCCTGTATTGCAAACTTTGCATGTTCAGCTCTCACCTCCCTTTGAAGAGAGAAACCATTAAAAAAAACTCTAATAGTAAAAATCTGCCTTTGGCTGTTTAGCATTGTCCCACTTTCTCTGTCACCTCTCCCACAGTTCTCCTGAAATAAAGGCACACAAAACCTGTGCCTGAGCAGTAGCTGAGGGCTGGAACCTTCACGTGCCTGAGAGGTCAAGCTCACAAACCCGGTGCAGTGAGATTCATTACAGGGCCAGGTATTCATGAGAAAATAAACTAGTAAGGCACAAACATAAAGAAAATTTAGTGTAGGACTGTAAAAAGCTGCCCTAAAGAAAATTTAGTGTAAGCTAACAATTCATTCTTTGCTTATGACTAGGACAACAGTATCTGCCTGCTGTTGGACACCTTTTAATATGTCAGGCTTTTGACTTTCAGAACACTGAACAAAGAGTGTAAAACCCATGATCCATATTTTATGTGCAGGAGGAGAGTAAGGCCAGTTCAGAGAGAGAAAATGGCTTTGGCAATGAGGTTGATTCTCCATAAAGAATGTCCTGCTTTCCTCAGTACTTGACACTTGTTGCAGCTGCTGTGCCCTGCACAACCCTCCCGAGCCCTTAGACTGGTCCTTGTATTTCAGGCTACAAATGGGATGAAAATGAATAGCCTGAACAGATCCTAAGCTGGTGGTTGTGGAAAACCACAAATGAGTTCCAGTTCCGAGCTTTAGCTGGTGCTCATCACAATCTCTCTAGTCTAGGGCAAAAATATTGTGGTTCTGAATTAAAGAAAAATGAAGAAAACATATCACAAAAATGTAAAGTGTGTAACAAACTCAGACTGAATCTAATTTCAGTGTTTCTTTCAAAGCTAAAAGTGCCCAGCTATTATGAATGCTTTATTTAATGACAATCCCAGAAGGCCTTTAAGGCTAGTAAGAATAGAATGCTATCACAGTGGGAGAAGAAAAAGGGTCCATCCAGGTGGAGGTCAACAATTTTGATATTGATACACAGCCATGGGTTTTGCACGGGGAGCTCACACGGGAGCCATCAGCTGCTTTGCACCGCTCCTGGGCACTCCTGGGTGTAAATGGCTTTGATGCCAATTAACATCCTTAAGGCCACCACCTCAGGACATCAGGCTACTGATGCAAGTGATTCCCACTGTGAGATTAACCTGATTATTTACACCACATGTAGAATGTTAGAATGGGTTGATGTATTTTAATTTTTGTCCAAACATTGTGGGGGTTTTTTCCCCCCCAATCTGTTCTGCTTTGCTCAAATACATTAAATGGCAATTAATGCCAGAACCACAAAAAGCTGCAGGTGAGCTGAACAAATAAGCACAGGGCCATGCAAGCAGAGGAATGTATTCTATCTGTTCTATACCTCCATTGTAATGTTAGTGTATTTTAATACTTATCTTTTTATTAGGAAACTTCAGTGTGCCATAGACCCAAAATAACTGGATTTGGTTGACACAAGCAGGACTGACACAGACACTCTCACCACTCCTATCTCACTTGGAAGGTTACATTTTACCATGAGGTTTTGAAAGGAAATGTGCCTGCCAGTTTAAGAAACACCACTCCATGTTGTCAGAAATGAACAGTCTTACACCTGTCCCCTGTGTGACAAAAATAATTGAAAAGACATTGTTCCTTATGTCAGCCAGGCACTGATTAAAATATATAAACTTTCCTTCGAGCACAGGTTGGAACATACTTGGCTGAAGAAATATGATTCCTTCTCTACTTATGAATTTCCTTATTTTGGAGGAGGGACCCGGGCCTTGTAGCCAAGGCTGGTGCTATATTACAAAACAGTAACAGTAAAAAAGGTAGAAAATCTCCTTTATTTTAGTCGTGTTACTGCATGCAGTAAAGAAAAGATTTCTCACTGCTTTCTCACTGTAGTATCAATCAAATAATGCCTTTCAAGTGTGGATTTCTGCATGTGCACAAGCATTTGTACCAAGCTTCAGGCAAACCTCTTCTGCCTCCATGTTCATCAGCATCTCCCCTTCCCAGGCACAGCAGGAAACACTCACAGCAGAACCCCCTCGCTTTTAAGAGCAGAAAAATAATGAACTTCTGCTGCAGAGGAAGCAAGAGGGTGGGCAGGTGAGGAGAGCCCTGTGTCACTCAGGCAAAGCTGAGCCTGCGAAGAGGAGCTGTTCTCCCTTCAGTGGCTGAGCAGCCCCAGTGGAGGGAAGGCTGATCACACAAGAGCTTTTGGCCAGCAGAGAAGAATAGAGAGTTTTCTCCTCCAGCTCAATTCTGTCTTCACTCATAACTGCTTTACAGAATTTAAATTGAACTTGTAAATGCCCATTTTTCTTTATCTCATAAGTTCGAAAAGAACAGGGTATGTTCTTGTTGAAGACGAGTTCTGTGGGATGGAGCAACCTAAATGCACCACCCTGCTGGCATGGAAACTGGGCAGGGTCTTTCTGCACTTAGGAATAGGAAGTTTCTGTGGCCTCCAGCCAGGAATGGAAGAATAGATAAAGAAGTAAACTAAGCCCATGACATCTGTTTGGTTCCAAGAACCACTCAGACAGTCTTATTGTGCAGGGTAACTGTATATAAATAGCCTTCCCTTCCCTTCCCTTCCCTTCCCTTCCCTTCCCTTCCCTTCCCTTCCCTTCCCTTCCCTTCCCTTCCCTTCCCTTCCCTTCCCTTCCCTTCCCTTCCCTTCCCTTCCCTTCCCTTCCCTTCCCTTCCCTTCCCTTCCCTTCCCTTCCCTTCCCTTCCCTTCCCTTCCCTTCCCTTCCCTTCCCTTCCCTTCCCTTCCCTTTTTTCTTTCCCCCTTCTTCTTTTCCTTTTCCCCTTTTCCTTTCCCCCTTTTCCTTTTCCTTTCCTTTCTTTCCTTTTCCTTTTCTCTTTTTCCTTTTCTTTTTCTCCTTTTCCTCTTTTCTTCTTTTCCTCCTTTCCTCCTTTCCTTTCCTCCTTTCCTCTACTCTCCCTCTCTCAGGATCCCTCTGGCACACACTTGCTGGTAAGTGTGAGAGTATGTGATAGGTCGTCCTGAAACTTTTAATTACCTCTGTGTTCAGTGCAGTGCTTTGGGGAAACAAAAAGGGCCAAACACTCTTTTACATGCATGGAAACTCATAAAATGCATCTGAATTGCTCAAGAAGTAAGGAAAGCTGAAATTTTGTCCTCTTTAAATCCGTTTCACTACTTTTCCAATGCTTTTTACTCTGCTGTTTTCAAGAACAATGCTCAAGAAAATGAGTAGACAATACATGTACAAGTTGTCTTGGCAGGCAATATAAAGATCTAATTTATGTAATTATAAGGCTGGAAAAACCCAAACCCACTGTCTCTGGACAACTACTGTAACATTTTTCATCTTTGCAAGAAGATTTGTATTTTCTGGATAGTGTAAAATATCCTGAAGTTTTGTAAAGTTACTATTAGGGAGGAATTTAATATAATTTCACCTAGGCAAAAAGATGCAGTGGCTTCCGCAAGACAACAGGAGCAAATTAAAAACATGTGGACCTCTTGATACTGTGTTTGTTCATCCTTTCTTGGCTCCTCTCACACCAGGTCTGGCTGGAACCTGAATATTCCTTAGGCTAGCATAAGTTATAGTAGTCCTAATGCTCTTCCAATTTATGGTTGTTCTCATGGGCTGTCAGGCCAAGATTCCCCAGAGCACAACGAATTCTGCTTCTCAGCTTGCTGTTATCACTGATAACATCAGTGACAATACAATATCACTGATAACACAATAGCAGCAGCTCTAGGAGGTAAAAACAAAGCACATGTTCCTCAACACCACATAAATCTGACTCAAAGTGTAGCTCAGGTGTCACCTACCTTCCAAATTGAGGGTCACCACTGCCGTGTCATCCTCCAGCCCTTCGATCACCTCGCACTTGTACCTCCCGTAGTCCTCCAGCATGATGTTGGTGATGACGAGTGAGGCATCGTTCTCGCTGCTCTCCCTCAGGGACACCCTGCCCTGGTAGCTCCCATAGCTCTTCCTGTGGTGTCCCATGGCCACAAACACGTCCACTTCCTTGAGGTAATCGTAGGTGAGTTTGGTCCACTTGACGCGGATTTTGTGTGTTCCTGAGCCGGCCGTGGACGTGTGCTCGTGGTAGAATTTGCATGGCAGTGTGACGTTGCCGCCGCGGTGGGAGAAGATTTTAGCTTGCTCTGCTACCACGAGGAGACGGGGCCCGTTTTCTGTAGCATTTAAGGAGAAAAAACATAGGAAAAAACCCCCAAGAATTAGTTTGCAGTCTTCTTTTTAATAAACGGATGTGGTCAATGCCGTAACAACCACAGCTACATCTGCAGGATCACTTCCCTGCAGTCATTTTGGACCTGCGCAGTAATAAGGTTTATAAACCAGTTATAAATAATTATTTGCTCAGCTGAAAGTACCTCTGTGCCCCCCCACAAAGGCAGAGGCCATCACATATACCCCGTAGTCATGAAGAGGGAGTTGTGTAAATAGATTTACAGAGTTGTACAGCTGGTGAGTGAATGTCATCACCCATAAAAGGCCCCCAAACACATCTCATATTTTTCTGTGGGTTGTTCAAGAGTTGTCTATCAATGCTTTCTTTTTTATTTTCATAATTCAATTTTTCTGGAGGGATGTAGCTTATTCAGGCAGCAGCACACAAAGCTCCTCGAAGTCTGGGATGCAGAGAATCCCACTCACAAAGCAGAAAAACCATTAATGTATCAAACAGCATTACTCATACTGATATTAAAAGTGTCAGCACAGTTCTCAAATAGACACTTCAGGCCTTTTCTATTTGTATTTTATTCTAACTTTTGAGTACGAGTTCCTCTTCTGTCCAGAGTAAGGAAGTCCAGTTATCTCCAAACAGAAAATCTGATCTTCTGCTGCCCACTCTCTTCATCATCCCAATGTGGTTTTTCCTCATCTCTTCTTCTGATTTCCTTAAAACTTGTCACTATTTTGTCTCTTATGTTCTGATCTCACTTTTCAAGCAAACCTGTATGTGCTGTCTGTCTCCTCTCCTCCTCACCCCAGATTCCCGCTAGCAGGTGAAATCATTTTGCTTAGGACAGTCGGCTGGAGCAGGTGCTTGCTTCCAACCCTGAGTCTCTGGGGCTTTTATGGGCTGTGCTGCCTTGGGAAAACCCTGGAAAATGCAGATTTCATGTGGTAGTCAGCAGATGTATCCAAAAGTGAGAATTTTCCCTCCTTTCAGTATCTCTTGCTGGGCATCTCATGTGAAGTTTGCAAAACTGATTGAGCAAGCTCAGCGCTCCTGTTGCATTTGGTGTCCTTGACCACTGAGACGATAAAAACAAAACCCCCAGTAAATCACCAGCTCTCTGGGAAAGCACCACCAGCCTCACTCTGCACTCACAGGCTGTGAAGAAGGACTTTGCAATCCCCCATGCATGTTCAGCAAGTCGATGTAGCTGCCTAGAAATTTGATTCCCCACTCTGTGGCTCGGTCTGGCTCTCTCTAAATCCAGCAGAAGCTATGGATAAGCTCCCAAAAAGAGAGGCTGCTGAGAGGGTGACCCTGTGAAGACAAGCAGCAGTTTTCTGCTGGGGATGAATCTGGGTTGGTTCAGACAAAACTGATGCAAAAATGCCACCAGCCAGGGAGATGTGGATGGCTGAGGCAGGGAAGGACTGGGATGGATGTGGGCTGACAGACAAGGTTTGGGTGATGAGCTCTCCATGCAATGTCTATCCCACCCCTCCAGCTGTCTCTCCACTGCAGGAATCGGTGGTGTGTCCACGGCCATGAGGGGTGTGCAGGAGAGTTTTAGATCATAGGTGTCTCCAGAGAGTCCCAGGCTTCTGAGTCCTGTTGACAGGTCTGTGGTTAAATGAAATATCTGCCTAAACTGCAGCCTCAGCTGGATTTCCCTCTCTGACCACCACTGCACTGAGCTGCACCCCAGGGAATGCAGCATTTTGTGATTATGCAAACATGTCTGGGGCTGGTAATTGCAAAGACAAGCTTGCTGACTGCAAATGTACATCTGCTTGAGGAAAACAGCTGTCCCAAAGGTGCAGTTCTTTGTCAGGAGCTGATGTGTCCAGAGCATAGCTGTTACCTGCACAGGTCAGGGCTCCAGTTTCCTCAGGAATGAACAAATGTGAGCGCTGTGAGGCGTTTCACCTTCCTGCCCAGTGCAAAATCAGTGCTGCAGAGCAGATCACCTGCAGCCCCTTTTAACTGATGTTCTTTTTCACTGCCCTCCTTTCCAGAGGCTCAGGGATGCTCCAATAATCCATCTTCCCCCTTTCAGAGGAGAGCATCCAAGGAAAGAGGTGATCTGAGGCAAGGCACCTTGGAAAGCATTACCAGCAGTTTCCACCGGGGGAGGAGGAGGAGAAGGAAGAAAGTGAAGACAGCCAGCACAGTTTGTCTGCAAATTTTCCTGTTTCCTTCAGGGACAAAGATGTTCCGCAGCCTTCTGTCCACCTTGGGAGGAGAAATGTTATGCTTTGGGGTGGTTATTACCAAGAAATCTGATTCAGAGCTCAGCTATGCTGGGTCTTTAGTACTGAAATAGTCAAGTTAATAAATATTAGCAGAAAGGACTGGGGCAGGAGGGAGAGTCTGACTCAGGCTGTTAATGCTCACTCTTTCTAACAACTGTGCCTGTGCCAGCAAGGCCTGGAGGCTTGCCCAGAGCACTGTCACCTCTGACTCCAGCGTCAGCATCCTAATTTGAGGATGTTCCTCCCTGCTGTGTGCCTCCCACCTCCTCCAGCCCTTTGCAGCAGCCATTACCTGAGTCTCTGTAGGTGTAAAGAGCAGAGGGGATGGTTACCTGGGTAAAGGAAAGGGAAACATGGCTTTTCTCATCCTGGAATGTCTCCTTTTTCTCTGGGGGATCCAAGGGAGACGTGACACTTGAAATGTGCCTCCACCCTCAAGCTTTGTAAAAGGCAGTTCTTTTTTGTAGAAAATGGGATGATGTGCCCTTCTCACTGGAAGGACAGCGAGGCAGAAAATTACATCTCTGCTGGTGCTTCTCCCAGATCTGGGAGAGTTGGAAGGATCTCTGGCTTTCGAGGAAAACCAGATGTCAGATTGGGGAATGAGGCACACTTTGGGCTAGAAGACATGAAGGCAGAAGGGACTTGGGATTAAAAATGAGATGACAGACGTTTGGCAAGAGGCCTAGAGGTCTTTATTATCCAGTAGCCAGTGAGAGCCAGGGCCAAATCTACCTAAGCTGCACATTTTTGGGAGTGTGGCAAAATGAATGCCCTTGGTCTTCCTGGAGCTGATGAATTAAAAAAAACCCAAACCCACAAGAAACCAAACACAGCGCAGGCCAGAATCTCTTCCTTTACAATATGTAATTGTCTCTGGCTGACTGCTGTGAAACTCAGCTCATATAAGCAATGAAGTCTGCTTCCTGGGTTGTCTTAGTGAAACAAGGACCGATCTGTTGTGAAACAGTGATCAGGAGATGGGGGAGACATTGATTTAAAGAGTGGTCAGAGTAGCTCCCTCTGGGCATTCTGACAAGGCCAATCCTTCTGAATAAAATTATTTTTGTCTCTAAATGGCAGGAATATCTGAAAGGTGACTGCAAGAAGGAAAAGGATGGGACCCCCAGGTGTGGTCACAGAGTGCAGCGTGTCACTTGAGGAGGATAACACTTCTTCCTCAGAATTGCTTACTTCGGAAGCACCACCAGAGAATTTGTGAGGTGAACAGCCAAACAACTGTAAACTCTGAAACCCCCAGATTAAAGAGGGTTTAACCCTCATTAAGGAGCTGCCCTTACAAAAAAGGACAGTTTCGATCCTTGCAGGGGACAAGGCAGCTCACATGTGTCACTCCCGAGCCTCAGATGGTGGATGGGCAGTGCTCGGCATCTTCCAGCTGCTCCTTCTGCTGGGGATAGAGGTGGCAACACCCTCGTGGCTCTGGCTTCAGCTCCAAGGGAAGAATTGGGATAAGAAACATTTCCCAGGTGAGGCTTTTCAGCCTTCCAGGCATATTTTGCATGGTCTCAAAGACAGTAGCTAAAAACAGTCCCTGCTGGTGACTAATTTGCTGTATTTTTTCCACTCTTGCTTCCCTACTATTGATTCTGACAGATTGTGGCCTTTTGTTAATCCTCTTGGTGCACTTAGAGGGATGACAAAGTCAGCATAGTGCAGAAGCAGCCAAACTAGCTGAAGCAGAGTTTGCCCAGGGTGTAGAAGATGCCCAGCTGGGCAGGATGACACACGACTCTGGGAGCTGCTTTCCCCAAGCTGTAGGGAAAGGCTGCCTGACAAAAATGAAAACTCACTTAAAAACTTGTTTTTCAGGCTGGCTTTGCTGTATCTCAGTGCTGCCAAGTCTGGTATGAGCTGCAGGGGAAAGGATATTTTGCTACCTTAAGTAGTAAGACACAGGTGGCAGCAGGCTCAGCACCTGTTCTGTCCTCCTCCTGCTCTCTGCCTGCACAGCCTGAAAGCTGCACAGTGAGCACTCCTGTGCTCCTGGTGGTCATTGGTGTGCTCATCTGTAGCCTTGGTGTTGGTCAGTGTGGTGCCCATTTCAAGGACAGTACGGAGGACTTGCTCTATTGGAGCTCTCGCTTCAGTCTCACCTGCTGCCTTGTTGGTTTAGTTCCAAATTTTACTGCTGGACATGTTTTAAGGTTTGTTTGTCTTTTTAGTCGTGGGCTGATTTTTGGTTTGCAGTCTGTTTTGTTGGTTTTTTGTTGGTTTTTTTTTTTTCTTTTATTTTTGCTGTGGGGTTTTCTTCTGGGCTCCTTTTTAAATTTTTCTCCCTTAATTGGCGTCTGCACTCCAGAATGATGGCAAGGTTTGGAGGGCCAAGAACACAGTGTGGGGCAGAGAGGATGAGTCACACCACAACCCTCAGCAAACAGCTTTATCTGCTTTCTCCACCAGGAGTATCCACAATCTTATGCTGAGCTGGCCACAAAACTTGATTATTCCAGCATTTTCATGGAGTGCCTTGCAAAGCGACAGTGGAGGAAAAGATGTGCATTTTTACAGGCAGAAAAAAAATATCATAAGCCAGGGATGACAACACAGAAGTGTTTTGTCAGATAAATTCATGTATTGCCTGAATGTTCCACACTGTTAGCAAGCCCTTAGCTTAATAACACCCTGTGCCATCCTGCTTTAAATAAACAGAATTGTTTCTGGCTTTCCTGCAGTGCTACCAGGGACTTGAGCTCATGATAAGATATCCTCACTTTTCATACAGCAGTGGCAAGTTTTGTTATCCTCAAATTTTTATTTTTGTTATCGAAAATGTTTACTTAAAAATCATAAATATTTTGTGACAACAACAGTTCCCATTTGCTGTAATATGTAGAGAAGTGAGTTATTTTTGCACTGATCTATGGGGGTATTACTCAAAGAATCCTGAGGAAAAACATGAGAGAACATTAGACACGTTTTTTGCACATAATGCAGATTTTTTTCTATCTGTATTTTAACTAAGTAACTTTTTACTTCTCCTTTTGGGAAAAAAAAAATCTGAAATCTTTTATGTATCATCTGCTAAAAGATGCTCTTTTTTGGCTGAAGCACTGAGGCAGTTTTGCTGTGTCATGAGAAAGAGAAGGCAAGGATCCAATTCTGGTGTTCCTGCCTCCAAACAGGCAGGGTAGAACACCCCCAACACATTCCTTCTAAGTTTTGATATAAAATCGGTAGGAGAAATGCTAGATAAATCTCACTTAAAAGCTTCAGCTTCCAAATAATAGTACAGCTAAAAATACCTGTTTTATGTATGGCAGGGAAGAAATCTGTCTTTGTAACGAAGACATTACAAGGCTGAGGAAAAACATTTTTCAGCTGATTCCATCTCCTCAGCTTGAGTAACGTGTTGGAGAGGAATTGTTAAAGAGGACATATTAAGTCAGGTTTAGGTTTCTAGGAGACCTAAGAGCACATAAAACCATCAGGGAAATAACAAACTTCAGCTTTTTCTAAATTATTGCCTTAAATAACTTTTAAGTGTGGTTTGCTTGGGTATAGATAAATCTCACGGAGATCAGAACAGAGCAGAAATCAAGGCAACCTCTCGGCACTTGTTCCTCACAGAAGTAAATCTTCATGGGTGGCATTAGGACTGTTTGACAAAACCAAACTGTTGCACAGAAACATCGAGGAGCTCTTCCAGTTCCTTAATCACCCTTAAATGCTACATATAAAAATATGGAGTTTCACTGATGTAACCAGCAAAGGCAAATTAATGATTTAAATTTATGTTTCATGTGAATCCTTGTGTTTCTGTAACAATTTTTTTTTTTCTTTCCCCAACCCAAATATCCTGGCACCTACCACTTAAGGTCTGCACCAGAACATGCAGCCCAGGGTGCCTTCGATGACAGCACCATCCAACAGGAGATTGGGTTGCTGCTCTCTGCTGACATTTCTACCCCCTGCTGGTGCAAGAGGCCACGATCTGAAGAGGAAAGGAGGTGGTATGGAAATCAAAGAAACAGCTCGATTGCAAGAAGAGACAGCACAGTGCATCGTGGCAGCATTGAAATCGTCCTGAGTGTCAAAACATAAAGGCAAGGAAAAAAACCCGGACATAAAGTAGAGAACAGAAAGGCAAGAAAATGGAGAGAAATGCCAGGCAGCATCATGGAAAATGGAAAGATGCAGAAAGGTGGTAAGAATGAGGGAAGTCAAAAGTAAAGTGGAGTGGCATGAAGATACTCAGGATAAGATTAACTTGAGAAGATAAGATTTAGTGTAAGAGGTCAGAGGAGAAGTTTTTGGCTGGTCCATAAACTCTGTGCAGCTTCTTGTTGGTGCTGGCTTGTTTTGAAGGAAAAGAAGTGTAGATAAAACTCATTATACAGGAGAATAAGTTGGTCAAAGATTCCCTCTGCTTTTGTTATTGGTTATTTGCTTTAACTTATTTGTGTGTGCTTAGGGGGTTTTTGTTATTATTGTTTGCTTGTTTCAATTGGGCAGCATTAAAAAGTTTTCAGTTCATTCCATGTTGAGATATTTTTTGGTATGCATAAATAAATCTGTGCAGAGATCCTGACAGGCAAAGGGGTGCATTCTTGCACCTCAAACATAATGAAATACTCTATAATATAAATTTCTTACATTCAGAGGAAAGCCAAAATGTGAAATTTGATCCTCCAGGAACCAACCTTTGTGTTCCCATCACTGCCTTTCCTTGTATTTCTACAACCTGAACAAACTGGAATCGTGTTAAAGGCTCTGGGTCCCCTTAGGTAATTAACTCAGCAATTACTGTGGTGGCTTAGCCAACTCTGCTTACTTTGCAGGGCAGCTATGCCCAGGGGAATGCCCTTATATCTGAGGGGTGCTCTGCCTTTCTTTGGATAATTGGTCAGCGAGCAGCACCACTAGCAGATCAGAGAGATGGGCAAAGTCAGCACTGCAAGGAGTCCTCCTCTCTCGTGAGGGGTCAGAGAGACTTTGCAAATCTTCAGGAAGAAGTGTGAGTCTCTGATTACATGGATATGCTGGGAGCAGTGTTGTTTTCTTGCTGTGGGCCTCGATGTGGAGTGGGTACACTTTAGTCTCATTTTCACCCGCAGCAGATTATTTCATTTATGTATGTGGCTTTTTCTGAAGAGTGAAACTGGTACCCCCTAAGGCACATGGAGTTTCTCTGGAGTGTGGGGCGAGGGGGATGACACGTTTTATTGAAATACAGTTGTCTCTTTTTATTTTTTGTTATCCTAAAAGTGAGACTGGAATGACAAACTACCAGGGGAAGGGGATAGGGTCAAGCAGCCTGGGATAACAAAGCGCCCTGACCAAAACCATGAAATCCACCACAGGCTTCAGCAAAGAAAATAAAGCCACAGAAGACATATAATACAGCTTTAGATATTTTATAAATTTTGTGCATTGATATTGGAATAAACCCAAAAGGAGAAAAAATATATAAACAAAGCAATAGGGCTGGAGGAAATAAGATGAAAATACTGTGAAAAGTAGGGAGGTGAAACTGTCTCACAGATGAGAAATTTTGCTCAAGTCCAAATTGAGTGTATTAGCCAGCAAGGAGAGAACCAGGAGCTAGAAGTGACACTGTCAACAGGAACAGGGCTGTTGATGAAAGCAGCAAATAATTTCTGAGAAAAATTGAGGTATTTAAAAGAGAATATAGACACAGAACTGTGTCTACTGCAGTTTTAGAGACTGGCAAAGTGTTTAGCAAAAATAAAGAAAAACGGTTTTCCAGAGAGTGGACATTTGAAAGGCAGAGCTCTCTGTCCATGAAAACAAAGTATAATTGCAGAACAGCAGAACTTATGAAATGTTGTTTGTTCTGGCTGAGAAATATTGAATTTGAGAGAGGTGTCAGGAGATTTCACACTGATGGAGGGGCAGCAAATTGGGGTACCCTGACCTACAGGCACTGGGTGTGGCAAACCTGATGGTCGAGGTGCGACCCCATCTGTCACTTTAGGACAGACTACCAGGTGTTCCTGGACAGCAGCAAAATAACACATACAGAAGAAATATAGCAGAAAATAACAAATCAAGAAAGTAATTCAACCATCAACCAGCCAACTAGTCTGACCTCAGCAGCAAACAGGACTTTAGAACAAATTTTTAAGGAAAATTGTTGAGCAGGAATACAGTCAGTACTATAAAGAGGGATAAGATGAAGCAGATACTCACCAAAGAAAGTCAGAGTAATCTGATATCAGATGCATAATAAAACCAAATGTATAAGGCTGAGGAATGTGATGTATCATTTGCTTGGAGCTTAGGGAATTGAGTGATATGGAAAAATGTATGAAAAAAGTGAACTGCCTTCATTACAATTTCTTCAATATTTCCACTAATTTTACCTTATACATTAATTGTGACTTTTGGATTAATAAAATTTTCACAAGGCCTATTAAGCAGCACTGAAGGGAGAAAAGTTAGGATATTTAGAATATTTGAAGAAAGAAGGGCAGAAAAAGTAGGATAACATTTAATGCTGAATGAACAGCCCAGCTTTTTAAGGTCTAGTATTAAGAATTATTAATATGAAGCTTGTACTTGTTAATTTCAAGTGGCAGTGAGGGAGACTGGCTGCTAAATACCATCTATCACCACAGACTATTGATCATCACTG
Organism: Corvus hawaiiensis; assembly: GCF_020740725.1. Lineage (NCBI taxonomy): Eukaryota > Metazoa > Chordata > Aves > Passeriformes > Corvidae > Corvus > Corvus hawaiiensis. The sequence continues at coordinate 77,982,289 of NC_063255.1, read as the reverse complement.
CAGCACAGCTGGGAACAGCAAATTTGATCCAAGGTCTGAAGAACAAAGCATTGTTAACTGGAAAACAGAAATATTAAGGCCAAATGAGAACTTTATCTGGAATAAAGTCCTGGCTGGGTGCACTCAAGGAGTAAGAATTCGGATGAGAGCCAGTGGAGAGATGAATTCCTGACATTATCAGGTTACAGTACCCAGTTGGTACAGTAATCAGGAGGTTATACACTTAGAGAAGAATTTGAAAAAGTACACTCCAGTGATAGCTGTGGGGATACAGTGTTATCTTAATAATGTTTTAAAGCAAACCTCAAAGAAGAAAAAAAAGGAAGCCAAAGGACAACAGCAGGAGAAGAGTAAGACTATAAAATAAACATGGAGAAGCAGGAGGGCATTTTCCACATCAGAAAAGCAGGGTGCAGAACTCTTTTGCAGGAAGGAGATCTGAAACTCAGCTTTTTAAAAAATTAAACTCAGCCTAGAGGAGATTACATGACGTAAAGAATGGGGAATATAGCACAGTTTCCTTCTCTGCCTCAGGAAATCCCTTCCACCTCTGTGTAAGCACTTACATGCACAACATTCACACACCTTTTGTAATTCCAAGGCATTCCCAGGGATGCAACTCAGGAGGAGTTTAGCTACAGGTCACTTGGATTTCAGCTGTGGAGACGGATGCTGGATTTGTTAATGTGATAAGAAACCAGCTTTTGAATGAGGCTACAACACAGCAGTTCCACGGTGTTCCCTGATCTCCATCCCATCTCCAGGTGTGGGATTTGTATCTGCTTATGCAGCCTTGGGCAGAGAGGCATCCCAGCCCTGGTGGGATTCCACAGTGCAGAGAGGAAGGGCAAAAGTCAGGAACAAAAATGCCAAGTCCCAAGCAGTTTCAGCCTCTTTGATTTGTGGTCTGCTTGTGCATTTCAGAGCCTGAGCCAGCTGGTGTTCAGAGCTCGTGGTAGTGCTCACATTTAAATCTTTATCCAGCTTTCCTTGAGGGAACAAACTTGAGGTACAGGTGAGTTTTCATGGGAAGGCAGAATGGTTCAGCTCAAAACTTCTGCCAGCTCTGAGCCATTTGGGTTAGTAATAATTGACACTTGTGAATTACACTAAAGTGCCGACTATTCCACTAATTTAATTTTCCAAAAAGATAAGGCTCAGAGATAAACAGCTGCATTATAGAAAGAAAAGGCAGAATATATGTTTATTAGGCACTGATGTCTGGCTTGAAATTTGCCCTGGGAAACAAGTGTTCATCATTTCAGAGCAGTTCATTTTGACATCACACATTCATTTGACCTTCATCCTGTGAGTCTCCTCAGAGGGAGAGCAGCTATCTGTTACTCCTTGTCTGACCTTGACAATCCATTTTTAATAGGTGCAGGGTGCCTTTAACTTGTGTGGCTTTCCTGTGAACTCCTAAATGTTCAGCCTTCCCTGGTAACCTGCTCTAGTTCGGGAATTAATATTTACACAAACACTCAAACAGCACAATTTGCTGGCTGTTGAGAGAAAGAAATCAAACTTTAAAAAGAGAGAGAGAGAGAAAGGGAGGGAAGGAGGGAGTGGGGACAGTAATTCTGCCTTTCTTAATTTTGCAAAATTAATTTTAGCTAGGCTCAAGGAAGGTAAGAGTGAAAGCAGGAAAATCCCTGTTCATTCTGCCTGTCCTTACTGCATAAAACCCCTGATTCTTCTTATGCAGGATAACCCTCAACGACTGAAGCTGGGACTGAAAAAACAGCTGCATTGTGCTGCAGACTCAAATCCTGCCACAGCTGTAATCTCTGGGACTCAAACATGAACCAAACAGAATTATGCAGAAGGCCAGGATAATATTTAGTGTGAATTAAAGGTATGAGGAAAAGCACATTTCTTTTGGGGTAAGTTACTATATATTTTTTTTCTGATTTACATTGCCCAATTATGATCTCTGATGTGCTCAGCCCTTTAAAATAATACACAGCAATAAATTTCTGTACTGTGGAGGACTATGTATGACAGACCTCTTAAAACCAAATCTATTCCACAATAAACTGAAGTATTTCAGCCCACTGCAGTTGTTTATGGCTTTAGGATGCATGCTTTTTCTCTTTGTCTTAAATCATGGTGTACTTTACTCACTAACCTTTGCAAGGTTGTGACTAAGTGCTATTAAACAGTGCAACTTTCTTTTTTTCACTTTCCTTAGGAGCAATAATAATACAACAGAACCAGAAAAGAACACATTTGGTCCCCAGTAATACAAGTACTCAAAAACCAGTGTGACAGCATTAAAAAAAGAAAAAAAATTAAGGATCATTAAGCACATTATTCTGTTTCCCACAGCAATATGAGGATATTTTTATTTTCTCACTTATTTCCTTACCTTGAATATGAACAATTCTTTCATGCTCCAGACTTGAATTGCCAGGGTGAGGTTCAGCCCAACAGACAGAGATCAGCACCAGAAAAAGTAGACTCTTCATCTTTACGGCCAAAAGAATCTTCTTCACTGTAAGGGCATCACATAGGAAGAGGACTGTGAGTTGTTGGAAACCTTGCACAGTGTTGCACTGCACAACTTGTTAGAGCAGTGATCTTAGGAGGGTTTTTTAATGTATTGAACCCACTCAGCTGAAAGAAGTTGCAACAGCTACTAATTTTTTAGGCATGAATATTGGACCTTTTTATTGTGGACTTTAAATGAAACTGGCAATCCATATTTAACTCTGCCTATGCAGAAATGCAACCAAAAAAAAAAAAACAAAAAAGTGCACAGACAAATATTCCTAAACCAAACTCGTTGCAAGACCACACAGTGAGCAGTACCCGTGTTTCAAAAGAGGTTCTGGTGTACTTTTGGTTTTCCGGAGGTACTCTAGATGTGGTCTGCAAATACAATTAAAACAATCAAAGCTCTATCACTGTATCTGTATCCAGTGCATGATGCAATCTGCTGGTGATAGGTTTTCAAGATTAAAACAATCTTCTTGTAGGTTTTGGCATTTCAATCAAGTCTGCAGCTTAACTTAGCAGTCAGGGTGGCAAATTTGCTCGAGCTAAGAGGTAAAAATGACAAAACATTTATTAGGCTGACTAGGAAGATCAATCTTACTTCAGATCCACTTACCATTTTAAAAGATGCCTAAACACACAATGAAATATTTGAAACCATACACAAAGTAGGTTAGAGTTGAATATGCTACCACTGCAGTTGCCCTGATTGATTTTTCATTCATTTCCACCTAGAATGCTGACGCACTAACTGAGTGTGCCAGGTAGGGTCTCTGCAGTCAGCAGAGCTCAGCGCTGCAGGGAAAATCTCTGCCAGCCTCTGAGAAGTAATTAGGCAAATGAGGACCTGAAATAGAAAAGGAGGCATAAAATGCAAGAGGTTTTATGTGAAGGGTTTGGGCTGCTGTTGTGTTTTGTAGCTGTAATATTTATGAATCTGATTCCTTGAAATAAAAGGTAGCTGTTTCCCAACTTTGCCTTTCAAGAGACTAGGCTTTTTCCCCTCCCCATCACCAAATAGTGGTGGCATTATTAATATGATTTTTCTCAAATGCAGAGAGATAATTCTTTCCTCCTTTTTTTTCTCTTTCAGAGCTAGAAACACATAAAATTTGCAGAGCACTCAGTCAAAACCTGGGTCAAGGTGTGAGCTTTGAAAGCAGTCCCCTACCCCCAAACAGACACAAGCCCTGAAGTGTTTCAAGCCTAGATCTAAATATTGTAACCTGAACCAACCTCTGCTGCAGACTGAAATGCAGAAACGCTATTGCCGTTTTTCCTTATCAGAACATGCACGTTTACTTGCCTGCCCTTCCATTTCTTCAAAGCCAGTTTGGGTGGGAGTTCAAAGCCAACTCAGCATCCCTTAATCCTTCCTGTGGACTGCCTAGAGGTGGGACAAGTGCTGGCTGCACTCTCTTTCCCAGGTGGTCCACGCACAGTAACTCAAGCCTCTGCGGCCACTCCCTCTTTTTCCTGGAAAGCTTGGGAAGCTGGTGACCTCCATTGGGGAGAGCAAGGACGGATGTGGCTCCCTCTAGAGCACATCAGCCCTAGCCTGGGCTCGGGGAGGGTCACCCCAGGGCAGCTGGATGCTCCTTCTTGCACGGTGGCACCGCTGGCCTGGCTGCCTGGCAGAGCAGGGCACACTCGTGTGACACCACACTGCTCTGTCCCCCACAAACCCCACGCCAGCCACACCGCGCCTTCCCCCTCGGAGAGGAAAATGTTTCAGGTTTGGGGTCTGGGGTGTGTTTTTTTTTGGCTATTGTCTAACGTGTGATGGTTCTTTTTCGTTAATGATTTTTACTGATTTAGACGCGGTTTGTTTAACAGAGAAGCTTGGATTTGGAAGGCAAGGTCTGTGGGAGTATTCCCACCTCCAACTGTAGCTTGGAGCCTACGCTGGAGGCAAAACCTCCTGGGCTCTCTGAGTGAGGGAAAAAACCCACAGGGCCTCTGCAGACCTGCCCTGGGAGTGCCTTAACAGCTCATCAGCGTTTTGCCTTTATTTATTTCCACAAATCTGCCCTTTTCTGGGGCACTAGTGAAAAGAAACAGTCACAGGGCCTTACCTGGGGACAGCAGCCGTGCCTCTGCCGAGCACTATGTGCACAGGGTGTGAGGCTCTGCTGAGGAGAGAGAAAGATTCACCTCCTGGTAACATGGATGGAGAACTCCACACGTGCCTCCCTTCCTTGTCTAAGTCTCCATAAATTGGTGGGGGAGATTCCTCCGTGCAGCACCATCGGGTGATGATTTCCAGAACAAAGAATTTCAGGATGCAGGATATACCTTTTAGGGATAGTTACCTGCACCTCCAGGCAAATATGATCTTACCCTAGAGAGTTTGTGTGATAGCATCACACAGGCAGGATGAGAGGCAGGCCAGTGATGATTTGGAGACCTGCTTTTCCTTTTCTTCAGTATCCACCTGAACAAGCCCACATGCTACAGACATGGCAACCTTGTGGCTGCAGACCATCACATTTTTTGGGGTGGGATTTACCCAAGATGGTGGCACTTTAGATTTGTTGATAGGCAGAGACTGTGCCATTGGTAGCAGCAGCTGAGAAAATGTGTGTGCCTGAAGTGAGGAACGAGCTGGTACCACACTCCTCCTGGGATTCCCCACAATGGGAGAGGAGGCAGCAAGCCAAGGCAATGTTACCAGGCCAAGAGTCTGACCCCTGGTACTTTGTAGGTTATCCAAAAAGCAATTAATCAGAGGAATTCACATCCTCAGCCTCTAGCCAAAGCAATAGAAGTCAGACTCCATTTCTGCAGGAGCCTGGGACGACCTCAGGGGAGACATGATAGGTGTGGATGTTTTCATATTAAAATTAATAAAATCTTGGCTGGGAGTGATTTTATTTTTTTTTTTTTGTAAGAAATGGTAAAGATTAGTCATGCTGAAGAAATTCACACTGGTTTCAATTACTGCAGTTTGTGAATCTACTATCTCCCTGGACAGGGACACAAAGAGGCTGGGAAGCAGTTTTAAAGGGAGAACCTCAAGGCTCAGGGAAACATTCAAGGTCACTGTACATACAGTGTTTAAATTCTCAAGAACTGTTCATTCTCAGATACGATTGCAGTTCTGACATTAATCACCATTTTTAAATACTTACGTAGCCTTAACTCATCTGCTGCTGGCATATCTAAAAGGTTGTGAAGTGCCAGTGTTTGTCTTTTAACATAATATTCTGACAATTTACAGAATGCTTTCAAGCAATTCGGCTGCATAAGTGGCAAGCATTTCTCTGAAGGGCAGAGCACTGAAAAACAGCATTGCCTGCCAATGTCTGTTCTGAATAGAATGACATATTTCTTATTTACTTCTGCAGCTGCTGTCTAGCCACACAACATGCAAACATCCACCGTGTGAGGACAAGGTCCTCCTACCTCAACATTCTCTCTCTGGCAGTCGTTAAAAGCCTGTGGAAATGGAAAGCTTTTTTGCTCACAGGAGTTAGTCTTTGTCAGGCGTGAAGAGGTGACGATGTCTTATATCAAATGCTTCTTTCCCTGAGATGTAAAAACCCATGGAAGCCTGAACACAAAAGGACACAAAAGAAACCCAAACTCCTTGGGCAGATCCTCCAGAGGACTTCCTAATAAAACTTTCTGCCCTTCTGTGGAGTATTCTAAATCTAGTACAGGGAGGCCCAGCAAGTAAAGGAATCAGTGCTATCTAAACCAGACAACAGAATCAATAAAATCAGTCTTGATAATTTGGGGTTGAAATAACCCCAAATCTGTGGACTAATCACACCCATGCACAAACCTACTGTACAATATCAGCCTTTACAGGCTCCTCTCTGTGGAGCTCTGATCCATCTGGGAGCTGGTGTTAAGCAGGGAGAGATATCTATGAATGGAACAAAATACGTGTATTTTCAGGGAGACACTGCTAGCAGCAGTAATGAAGGGCCTCTCATCTTTAGACTCTTCTGGAGGGTAATAGAACAGGAGGAAGACCAGTCCAGGCAGTACTCACACATACCCCTCAGCAGCTTTTCTTAAAACTGGAGCTGGAGCAGAACACTTCAGCCCAGCTGATTAAACAGATTTCTGCTCTGTCCAGAGGCTCCGAAAGATCGGATCTTATCTGCCTGTGTAAGTGCCTGGGTTTTGGCAGCTGAGTCAAACCACGACAGTGGAATTCAGCTGCAGATTGTGGACACCTGAGCCCCTGTGTCTGTGGGTAGAATGTTTACATTCCACTCAGAAGCCCAGACTATTGTCACAAGGCAGTTTGTACCTGGTCAGTGTGGTCTGTGCAAGGGAGGTGTGTGCTCGACTGACCTAGGATGCCTTTTGTCCACTCATTTCTGTTTCTGAATAACCTCCATCTCCTCCAGAAATCATCCGTTCTCCAAAGGCAAAAGTAAAACACTCATTTCCAGCTGCAGACTTGAGACCTCAGTTCACCAAATTTAATGAAAAACCACTTCCTGCCATGTTTACCCTTACAACACCTGCTCTGGATTCTGCTATTTACTTACTTTGTTAAGAAGACAAGTTTTTCTCCTTTAAAAAGTCCTCCAGGGTGATGGAACTAGGCAGGACAGATGCAGCAGACGGGTCCACAAGCTAAGTGCAAAATAGAATTGGCTGGTGCCGTGGTAAAAAGAAAGAACAATTGGTGGCATAGGAATGACAATGTTTATATTCTCTATTAGGATGACTTAAAGATTGCATTCCAAGGCCTCTTTCTTCCATGGTACTTCAGTATTTAAGGCAATTTGTGAGCCTGTGTGAGGTTTGGGGCCATCTAAGGTGGCAGACAGTTGCTGTCTGGAGAACAGGTTGGCATCGTGGCTCTCCAGCCATGGGCAGAACAGCTCAGTGCAAAAGCAGCATGACAACCCAAAGACATCTGGAATCCCCTGCAGTCCATTAATTCCTCAGGAGGAATGCTGATAAATGACTTGCAGAGAGAAAGAAAATGTCCTTACAGTCTTTGAAGTGCCTGCCTTGCGTTAAATATGGAATTTATTCCAGGAACAAGGGGTAGCAGAACTTCTGTCATTATTTATAGGGTACAGTCAAGGACATGTGATCTGGAAAATTTGGTACTCTAGGTTTAATACAATCAGGGATAAAGAAAATGTGCTTTACAAAGCACAGAGATCTACCCTGGAAGGAATGCTGATCACTCAGTGCCTCCAGTAGGGTTTTTTGTTTGTTTGTTTGTTTTGTTGTTGTTTTTAATAATGGTCTGTATAAATATATTTTTATTTCAGGAATTTGGATGGCTTTCCTTGAAGTATTTGGGGTGGGGTTTTTTTTGATAACACAGAAAGGTAAATCTGCTTTTTGCTTTTAAATTGGACACATTTTTTTGCAGTCCATTCCGTTAGAGAAGATTGCTTTTACTGCAATCTCCACCTATCAGTGGTCTTCAAAAAATTGAGAGCTGTCTCTCCAGACAGATTGTGTTTGTATTCTGACATCTTCCTCAGCAAAAAGCTCTCCTTGAGCATGCAAGCCTGGAGGTCACTGGGAGTCAGTAAGAAAACTTGATCTCTCTCCCTCATTTTATTTGATTATATGGTTATATTACTAAGAATTTTCAGTATGATTGCTGTCTCTGGGAGCTTGAACTGCCTTTCTGTACCTGAACTCCTTGTGCCAGATTTCATGCGTTAAACTGAATGGTTAATCTTGTCCACCCACCTTTTCTAATCAATCAGAACTGTTGAAGTTTTTGTGTGCAATGAAAAGGCAAAGAAGGTACTCAAAGCCCATTAAGCATAGTGGACACTTTTAAAATTTAACTAATTAGGATGAGACTGGGACAGTAGGGAAGCTCTAGGATTTTTAGTTCCCACTAGCAATTTTCAGGTTATTGAGCACCAAAGCAACACCACTCTCTAAACTCTGCCAGGCACAGCACCCAGGATGACAAGAATTAGGATTTCTAACTTGTAGTCCTATTTCATAGTTTTCTGTGGTGAGTAGTTGCCCATCCCTCCTACAACCCATGCCACATCTCCCCACAGAGATGTCCCATGCCCTCCCAGGCACTGAAATGATGATGGGGCTTTGAAGCAGACCTAGAAGGTGAATTTACACAATCTAAACCTTCTCCAGTTCCCATCAAGTGTGTGCATATCCTTGGTGGGAGAACTGTTACTGCACGTGGAAAACAAAACGAGCCTCAAACACCAACATGCCTCAACCGCCCTACAAGGACAGAGAAAGTTTATTTTCTGGAAATATGTCAGAAAGGAATGAATTCAAAAGAAACCAGGAAAACCACCTACTGATATTCTTTGTACGAATTCCATGTCACTGCAGGCAGCTGCTTTCCAAACTTGTTCAGGTTTTTTGATCGCTCAAGGCGAGTGACCTGATCACCACTCACAGTTTGGTCTTAGACTTTTCGCTTACGAAATACTGTAAAAGTCATGGGAATGTTAAGAAAATGTCCATGTAATGTTAATGCTGTGAGATCTGGAAACAGGCCAGATGCTCTCTGTTTTCTCCAGGGGAGGTGCAGCATCTCCTTTCTGACTGCCCCACGTTTAATTTGGTGGACTCCCCATTCCTTGTCCCCAGCCAAGCTGATGGTACGGGCAATATAAAAATTAAAATTAAAAGCATTAACAGTGCCTTCACATCCTTCAAGGATGCCACTCTGTGAGAGAACAGATGCACTGCCAGACTTCCTGAGAGGGAGCTGGTGCCAGCCTGCTGTAAGGAATTACCAGCAGTAAAACATTTTTGTCATGGATCCTGGTGCAAAGCATAAAACAGGACTCCTTGTCCAGCCAACCATGAGAACTTGGTCCTGTCCTCCTGCCTTTATTTTTTTTTTGTCTTGTGGTCTGAGAATTGCACTGTCTGCAGTCTCAATGTCATTGAGAATGACTTTAAAAAGCCACTCACATTCATAAAGAAATAATAACAGTGATGTAATGCCCTGCATTTTTTCAAATTGCTGCTCCACGTTGCCAATGCAAGTCCCCATTGAATCACTGCTTCTGAGAAGGTAAACACTTTAAGTTTATAACAGCACTGTTTTCATCAAACATCTGCTTCTTGCTGCAAAGATACGTGAGTTTTCCTGGGCTATGTGGTGGTGAAGAGCTGGCTGGCGGTGCAGCCAGATCAAAGCCAGATGGGGATCACTTGTGAAAGCACAACCCTTTCAGCAATTTTTTTTAATTGGATTAATCTGCAATCAATGGCAAAGCATACTTTCTACTGAGATCAGTTGCTCTAAAGAGGGGCGAGGTCTAGGGGTTAGGCCATGGGCTCAGGCTGTGGGGGGACTTGAGTTCAACCCTGCCCTCTCCACCCTTCATGTGGGACCTCGGGGGAAAGGTGCAAGTGATGGGGAGGGTTAATTTTCTGTTTCTGAGCTCCCTAGAGGTGACACCATGATGGTGTTTTTTGTTGCTCAAAGGGTATTGTGGAAATGAATATTTTTAGAGTTAGAAGGGGCTGTGGCATCACTGCAATGAGATTTTATCAGCGCCTAGAATGGAACTGGATTTCTTCACGAACCCACCACTGAAAACCACCACCCATTTCCACGTTCTGACACCCTGTGTGATAGCTGGCCACATGTTTACACACAGGAAAGCATTCAGATGTCCACTTGTACCATTTCCCCTCCTCCCTGCTTTTCTTAACTATCTTTTCATTGCAGTATCTTAGGCCTGAGAATACTGGAAAAACACATGAGTCATATGATTGTTTAGTTAAAGTCTTGTTAGCTAAACTCTATTGAAAACAAATAATAAACATTTGTAAGACTGAGGATGGTTGTAGGAAAATCTTTCCAAATAAAGGCAACCCTTTCAAACTTTAATAAAAGTAAACAGTGTCACCTCAATATTATGCATACACCTTTCTTTTTTTACCTTTTTTTTTTTTTGGCTTGGTTTACAAAAGAATCAACAATAGCAAGGATACAACAAATTAAAACTATGGTCTGAAAAACCACTTTTTGTTTTGAGTCCAAAAATGCATGACTCATTTATTTAAAAAAAAAAAAAAAGTTAAGAGAGGGTTACACAGTCAGCTTTGGTCAGTCAGATCTGAGAAAGATGACAGAAATTAGTATCTTTTTCAAAGGTCCAGACTCTCTATACCTGCAGTTGTAGATACTGACATAGAGAGACTGCAGTTCTGCACTTTGAACTAAGTAAGTTAAAAAGAGCACTAGAAAGAAATAGGAAAAGGCTGTATTAGACTCCAGAGGAAAGGAGAATAATTTGAAAACTGAAGCTGCAAACTGGCAGTGCTGCAGAAATACATCTGTGAGGGAGTGGTTGCTCATGACACATGAACAGTAAATGTGCCAGCAGTGGAGAAGAGCTTCATGAGAGGTAGACCACACCAGAAAAGTTCTGTGCCCAGATGAGGACTGCCCACATTCCTGGTCACCTGGGAGGAGGAGGAGGAGGAGGAGGTGGCTTAGAATGGGACACATTCAGGCAAGGGTTTATTGGGGCAAACAGAAGAAAGGAAAACCTGTTCATAAAAGGAGGCCAAAAGAGCTTGTCTTGGTTGGTCTGGCAAAACACACCTCAGTAAGGATATGATTGCTCTCTATAAATATATCAGAGAGTAAATGCCAGGGAAGCTACAGAATGTTTCAGCTAAGACTTGGGAACAGAACTAGTGGGGCCGTAAATAAGTTTGAGCTTAAGGAACTATATCCTTTAAGGAAAGGATATAGTTTTAAGCTGTAGAAAAACTTCACAGCCTTCATAAAGACATTTTAGCATGGAGGACAGAAACACAGCTAGTTTTAGATCAGAACTTGCTTGCTCTGTGAAAAACTGCCCAGGACGAAGGGGAATGTGGATAGAAGAGGACTAGGTTATGACACAGGGGATCCCTTTTTTTTGTTTTTGTATACCTGATTTTTGGCAAAAACCTCAATATAAGTAGGCCAATCAATTCCTATTTCAAGCAGAAATCTTTTTCTTCCCCCTCATGACAGGTCCAAACTCTCCTGGCTGATGCTATTAATGACACAATGCGGCACACTCAGATGGAGCTTCCTATTGATCCACACAGAGCCACAAACCTGTTCCCAGTAGCACTCAACATTGCCAGCAAAGCACCTTTCTTATCACTGGGACTTCTCTCACGGTATCTGACTCCAGTAATTTCCTAAGTGGACTCTTTGCTTTAAGCAGCAACTGCTGTTCCCCCTGATAAGGATCATTAAATATCTGCAAATGAAATGGAGGCACTTGTGGTTGGCTTGAATGGCTTGGCTGCTGAAGTGCTTGGTCATGCAGGAGGTTTCTCCCTGCCTGCTGCAGTGGTTATGAGCAAAATGTGAGGAAGACAGACCTTACATCCCGAAGGTGTGGCAGAAAGAGAGGAAAATGGCAGTTCCATTTCCACTCCGAACCACTAAGAGTGAGTGTTGTGAAAATAAAGACAATTTCAGGACATGTTTTTAAATCAAAGGTGTAATACGGAAAAGAACGCAGGAACTCCCCCGAGCGCTCTGCGCTGGTGTGACACCCTCATCATGGAAAACCACAGTAGTCTGAGCAAATTTCAGAAAATGCAAAGGAGAGAATTAACTGGACCATTTGCAACTTGCTTGATAAAATCATGATGCAGAACGTATCATGGCAAATAAAAGCCTCTTAAGCTGTGTAAGCACAAGGGCTTGCAGAGCAGGCAGTTTAGTGCACCTTGCACAATTACAAAAGTGCATCATATTGTAGGTTCAGATATATTCAGATGCAGGAAGACACGACTGAGGAGTCTATGCCTAGGAAGCACATTCTGCTGCAGAAAAGTGGCATACATCGAGAAAAAGAGTATGTGGAAAACCACAAACAAGAGAGAATTGGGTTTGGTATACAGAGAGACTGAGAGAACCAAAGTCCAAGGATGGGTTTTAATTTGTAGAGTTGTGACAGGAAACAGAAGACATTTTAAAAAAACATTGATGTAATTGGTAAGTGAACTGGCTTGAGACTTAATTTTGTCTGCCAGCAATATCTGCTGGCTCTTGGTCAGTCTTTAAGATAAAGTAAACCTGTGCAGACTTCAGAAAAAACCTCAAGCAAGCCAAACCAAAACATTAACCCAAGAGCAGGTTTTCTTGACAATCTCTGGACTGGGAAACTCAATTAACAAGGAAATTGTATTGATTTGTTTTAAGCCAGACAAGGCCATACCCGTGCTTAGTCAACAAGAATACCCACGTTAGTAGGCTGAAAATGAGTTGTGTTCCAAAGATTAAATTAATGGCAAATTGATAGGATTCACTTACTTCTTTTTCCAAGTTCCTCCAAAGTTAGTTAATTTCAGGGATCAGCAGTTCTACAGCCATCCAGAATAAACGCCAGGCTTTTGTCTGGGCTTTATGTCCTCAGGACTATGCAGGCTGTTTTTCTGCTTCACAGACGTTATTTCCGGCTCTCCAAAAGCACCTGCCAGGGCTTTAAACACTCCTCAGTCCACATCCTCACCCCTGAGAGGAAGCTCTGCTCCTGAGGCAGGGCTTGTCACACTGTGGAGGGTGACATCCCTGTGACAGACAGGGATCTCCTACAAAAATACACAAGACAGGAGGTCTGCACTCCTCCTGGCCATTTTTTTGGAATAGATATTCTTTCCTCAAGCAATTACAGGGGATCACTGGACACAGGGCAAGGCTGACTTTTGCCTTGACACAGCCATTCTCTATTTTTTTTTTTCAGTTACCAAGACTTCACTGAGCTTTTACACCAAATTCCTGCCCCAGAGAAAATGAGAGAATTTCCATAATAAGCTCCACTCACTGCAAACAGGGCTGTTAAAACTGCGGCCAGGGGTGAGGAACTGAAATACAGTGGAAACAAAGCATCTCCAAAACTGCCTGAAAGGAGAATCCCTGCCTCAAACTGTTGCTTTTGGAAAAAGGATTGATTTCCCCTTTGGTGTGCTAATGGCAGGGGTTGTTGCTACTAGCCTGCGTTGCCCCAAAGGAAAGAGGGGAGAACAGGAGGATGTGATGAGGATTTCCCTGAAAAGCTGGTGTTTCTGCTCATTTCTTCTCGGAAAGTCAGCACTATGGAATACTTGTCATTTTTCTCCACGCCCCGTGTAGCATCACCTACCACAAGTACTTGTCAGACCATGAGGGATCTGTGCATCATCAAGGCTTACCATTTCCTTATTGCTTTTAGAAGTTAAGGTTGTGATTTTCTGCCAGGACCACAAATTATCAAATAAATTAACGGAGATACCAACTTGTACTTAGGCCAGCTTTCATCTCGGTGACATGTATAAATTTCCCAAGCTACAAAAAAACTGCAGAGCACACGGGGCATGGGACCCTGCTCTAGGATCTCTCACTTACCAGGAGTTAAAATCTTGTGGGGTCAGCTCAGTTGCATTTCTTTCTCAGAGGCCAAAGGCATGGATTCCTTCACATCCAAATGTCAGGGTTTGCACTCTAAATGCTGTTCTCCAGCAGTTCTCTTTTGCCGGGGAAGGGTTTTTAAAGAGTCAAATAGCAGAGGTTAAAAAAAAGAGCCCCAAATGCCCAAACCTATCCCTGTGAAGGCCTCCAAAAACCAACCCCAGCACAGCTCCACCTCCCAGCCTGAGGGCTGCCTAACAGAGCTGGGAGCTGTGCTAATCCCTAATTAAGTTTAATCTACACTAAGAGATGGTTTGTTGATTTAGCTAGATAGGTAGGGAGACGCTGACAGGTCAGCCCTGGTGTGGGCATAGCTGCAAGACGGAACAAACACCTCCAAGAGCATAATTGGTAGCAGCTGGTGAGCAAAGTGAACGCTCATTGCAGAAAGCATGTGTTTATCTGCATGTTACATATGTATGGATGCCCATCACAGTTTTGGTTGTTGATAACACTCTGATAAAACAAGATATGTTTCTGACTGCGCCAGTAAGAGCTGGAAAGACTGACCAGTGCACAGGAATTTGTTCATCCTCTCTCTAGAGAAGCCTACCCGTGACAAGGAGAGAAATTATCGGACACAAAAAATAAATAAGAAGAAAATAATTTCCCTCTGTTTTTCAGTCTTGAAACACCAAGATATGTTATTATCTGCCCTGAAGAAAGAATGACTACTCATGCAGTTACTGTGGGTCCCAGGCAGAAAGTGAATACTTATTAATAAACTATTAACTTTCTCTCCTGTGGGACTGGAATCTCACAGGGTGGGCTTGAGCAGAGCCCAGATGCAACCTCCATGCCCACCCCTCCTTCAAAGTTGTGTGGTGGTTAATCTGTTTCTAAAATGGGTTATCCATGTAGAACAGCTATTTTCACATTCTCACCGGAACAGCACTTTAAAGGGGAGACAAGCTTCTCATTTTAGGGGCCATAGGTGTTAATACAGCAAAAAGTAGTAAACAAAATGTCACTGATAACAGAAAATTAGCAAATCTAGTTCCAGTAGGTGATACATGATGGCAACCATAGCAAATATTCTCGTCTTTTGGTCAATTTGAGGAATGGGTGCTATTTAAAAAGCAGCTTCATAGCACCAAAACAAAACAATCTGAGAAGCACAAATATAATTGATGAGCTTTTTAATAATCCAGTCTCACTGGAAAGGCTGTAGACAGTAGAAATCTCTTCCCAAGAAAATCAGGTCATTGCTCAAATTAGATCTGACACAGACATAAAAGCATGCATATAAACCCTGCATTTAAGAGAGATAAATTTCTCACCTCCAACGTGCCACTAGAAGATTACACCACATAGAATTAACGCCTTTGAACCCTGCTGTTTTAATCTCAAATTTATACGACACATCCTTTGAGGTGCAGTCATGGATCTGTTTTGTATAAATGTGGAGTAAGGACCATTTTCCTTGCGCTTCCAGACTAACTTGGGGCATTTGGCTTTGATCTTTGCTGGTGTCAGGATGGAACAATCCCTGCCTTTAGATACCAGAGGCATTTTGGTCTCAGGGAGTCACAGTGTCTCAGATGTGCTGCAGGGGAAAATCAATTAAAGAAATGTGATACCTTCTCTCCCATGGGAAGGGGACGGCAATTGTGGCAAGAGAACAAGTTTTTTTTTTTTTTTTTTATTTCAAGATTGTGGGTGAGGAGCTGGGGGGGGAGTGGAGAAGAACAATTGTTGAGCATCTGACTGGGACCTCAGTTCTCATTATGGTCCACATGGATTATCCAAGAGAAGACAGCTCCTCCTCAGCTGTCACACAGCTCCAGGTGTATAAATCCCACACTGAGTGAAGCAGACTCCAGCCTAGATTTTGGCAGTGAGGGTAAAAGGACAACTGCAGGTTCCCTGCTGAAACAAGTCAGGGAACAGGGGTGGAGGCTGAGTCAGGCCTGCATTCAAACCCACAGACCAGAATAAAGCAGCGGGTGGCTGCAACAGATCCCATCTCCTGAGAGCAGAACGAGAGCAAAAGGGGAAGCCCAAATCAGAGGAGGAGCTGAGGATGGCAGTGGCTGTGCACCTCCCATCACAGTTACTGTCTGAGTTGCTGTGTGACCTCTCTCTCACAGCTGGGACATCAAAGGCTCTAAAGTCAGATGCTATTTAAAAGCAGAAATTCCCTTCATTATTACTATAAAAGGACTGGCACACATATTTTATGAAGGGTTTCAAGCTGGTCATAAGAAAAGACAAAAATAAAAAGGCTTTTGACACTAGTCCTCCACTCCGAACACCTCTGTTTAAATGTCTCAAATTAGATTTTGTTGGAAAAAAGGTACTGGCACACTCATAACCTGACATACTTTCCATTGTAAACTCATTTCTACTATAAACTCTGAACTTAAAAGCTATAAATAGCACCTTGACTAAAACTCAGATTTTCCTTGCGCACTCTGAATTCAGAGACAATGTTTGGACTTCAGCTGATGTCTTGCTTTGCAATTCTTTGCACGTTCTAACATTTATTTACTACTTATTTACCCTTTAATAAAACTCTGCAAGAAAGTATTTTCTGCCTGGTTATTCTGGGGATAAGAGATGTGTTTGCAGGGAAAGGCCTCTCACTTGCAGCTCAGGGAGGGACACAGAGCAGTTCTCTGCTGTGACACAGCAGAGCAAGCAGTAAATTCCAGCAAGGAAAAACATCCAGGACTGTGGCCCAGCATCCAACTTCCCTGTGTTCACTTCAAACTTCTGCAGCTGTTCAGCACCTACAGTTTCTCCATCAACTGTGTTTTTTAGCCAAAATTATATTTTTTTACCTTTCCTCAGGTTTCATTCCCTTCATGAGAAGTTGTGAATATTTTGCTCTGTCTTCCCGCCTGTGTCTTCCCCTTCTGCTTCAAAATTCTCCTTTCTTGTGCTTGTATGTTAAGGATATAAGAAAGTAAAATCTAACAGCCTAGTAGAACACCTAGAAATGGTTCCTCTAGAGGTCCTGAAACATCTGGCATAATGCTACTACTTCAAAAATACACAAAAAACCCCCCCTAACCCTTGCTGAAAAACAAATTAACTAAAAAACCACAAACTAAACAAAACAAACAAAAAAACCCCCACACCCAACAGAAACCCTCCAAACTAAGGAAAATATTTCTGAAGCATGCAAAGATATTTGAGGCTTCTAGGTTTTAATGTTTTACAAGGATAAAGGTGTGCAGGCCCACCCTTCCTTTGGCTGGTCATCACAAAAAAAGGAAAAACAACTTAATTTTCTAGCACTGGCAAAAGAGTCCAGTGGGTGCTGTCAGAGATAAATATCTTTTGGTTTTCAGCAGGCAAAAGGAGAGGTTAAACAACACTGTCTACTCCTCTTGGTTACTGAAGAAAAGTTATTAATTTCACAGGAGACATCCAGAGCTGTAAACACAAGAAACATTTTCAGCAGTCACTGAAGGAATACCCTGACCTGAAAATGTTTTCTGGTCAAGTGTTTCTTGCTGGTCTGTTCCTTGAGTCTTGTGGTGGCTCTGTGCAACATCCCAGAGCAGTGCACAGGGTAATCATGGCACAGGCACTGCAGATAGAGCCTGAATATGTATATTTAGGATTCTCTGCATCGTGGATGCGTCCAGGAAAAATTCAGAAGATTTCTCTTTGATTTGAAACTGCTAAATGTGTTTCAGAACACCAGCTTTAATTTAAAAAAAAGAAATAATAATAATAATAATAAAATATATAATTTTAACTTAGTGTCCACTTAAATGACTTGATTCTAGTTGCCATCTCTCTGTTGGTATTTAAGATGTAGGGATGAAAGGTGATTTGCAAAAACTACGTAATATATTTGTGGTTCTGAAGAAGAGCTTCTGGAGGTGAGCTATGGCAAGGTGGCTGGAGGAACCTGCAGTGTTCTGCCATCTCTCAGAGAGTGCCACAGCTCCTATTTGTTTCAAAACCTGAAAGTATAATGTCAGAAGTGTAGCAATTGCTGGTTAAATACAACACAATTAATGCCTTCATGAGTAACATGTTTTCCAGCTCTATGTCCAAGTTTGTGTTGGCTTTCCTGAAACCCCACGGTCAGAAATGTCCTCTCCCACGTGCTAAAATCTGGAAAACCCCACATTATCTAAACTTCTCATGCAATAAACAAAGGTGAACTTTGTGACATCTTTTATCAAGCACATACCCATAGAAAAATCAGCAGAGCAAGGAGCCAGCACACGACATCATTTTACTTGCTTTGAATAAAAGTACCTAAAATCTTTCCCACTATGCCTACGAATCTATAAATTAGCAATTTCAGAGGCTATCCACACTTTAACAGGGAAATGAAGTCAGAAAATCAAAAGGAATATTATTGGCCTCCGAGTCAATGAGTCAGAAGATGTTAGCATACACAGCCCTCGCTGTAATTATTCAAGATTTTTCAGGCTGCTGTATTAACCTTTAGAAAAGTAAATAGTGGAAAGCTGCACAACTATTTTCAACAAAGCTTGAGCCAGAACTGCCTTTTTTGTCTTCTGCAGAAAGAACAATAACCTCCTTGCTCAAGGCATTTTGACCAGATTTTTATTTTCCTTTTACTTGTGTAGGCACTCACATCTTGGTAAAGTAAGTGCATGGCAGTTACACAGAATATGTCTTAGACACAGTGAATAATGCGGCTTCCCTTGCATTCAAAAAGGCACATAAATTCCCATTTATAATTTCTGTATAGCTTTTTTTTTTTTTTTTTTTACTTTTAATTTTGATCACTAATGTGTCATTTGTAAGTGACAAACTGCATAAATTGTATGTAGGTTTCCTTGTTGTTTCCACATCTTCTCTGTGCTGTTGCATTTTTTTTCTAGAAGCAAGTTGGAAAGTTTCTGGGGCAGATAATGACCTTTTTCTTGTCTTTCCTAAATGATTCCCAGTACTCCTAAGCAATCTAGATTCTTTTATTTCACTCAAATTCACTTTCCTGTAGTCTGTAACATTCAGACATCTCTCCAGTACTTGGAATAATGATTATTTGAAGTACTACAGAAGATGGCAGCCCAAATCTATATGAGTGCTGAGAACTACCCCAGCTTCTAAAGGAAGTGTTGTTTTGGGCTCAGTGGCTGTGATTCAGTGTCTCAACAAAGCTCATAAACCCTGCTGGAAGCACGAGTTTGCATAAAAAAATGTGATATGGTACCAACTGAGCAGCAATTGATGATAGAGATGTACTTTCCATTAAGTTCCTCTGGATTCCTTCATTATAATCCCTCCCAAAGCCATTGGAGATGGCCAGGATTAGATTGGCTGGCATGAAGGCCATCCTGGGACAGTGTCACAAGGAGAAATAAATATGGCCTCAAGATGAAAGCAATAATTGGCCTTGCTTGAACTGGCTGCACAGCCACACTTTATAGGTGACTCTGTGCCACCACCAGATGAACTGCTGAGGCTGCCTGCAGGAATATCGGCATCTTCACACATCCTTGTGAATGGAGGAAGTTTTATCATCCCGTTTTGATAGGTGGAGGAATGAAGGACTATGAGCCTCCAACTTCTTCAAAATCACGGAGGGATTTAAGTCAGAGCAGGGGACTGAAGCAATGCTTCAGCAGCAGCAGTGAAATATCCTTACAGCAAAACGCTCTAACTGCTCGGCAATTCTCTCTCTCCTATTAAAAGCAGTATGTAATTAAAAGGCAACAATTAACATTTGTTTTCAGGTGCCCGAGTCTCAGGTGGATATTGTGCTATGTCCTCTGCTGGCACGGCAAGGTCTTTCCTTGGAACAGCGAGGAGTCAGGATGGCAATAATGACCCCCTGGAAGTCCTCTGTGGGCTCTCCATTGTGCATTGACAAGTTATTGCCCTGAGTGACAGAGAGATGCAAGCAGCAAGGTGCTGGGCTCCAGCTTTTCCGTAACATTGCCTGACTTGCAGTCACCCCAGAATTCCTGCAGCAGTGGAATGATAAACTGTGCTAGAAGGACGCAGCAAGCACTTATCCATAATGGCCTGCTCTGTGCCTGTGGGCCTCTGGCTATCCTCTGCTGTGATTTTATTTCAGGAGGAGGAAAGCAAAGGTCAGCATCACAGGCGAATCTGTTGGCTCATCCCTCGCTGTCCAAGCAGTGCACTCTGTGGAATATATCCGAGGTCATTTTGGGATGAAATACAGCACTTCCCAAGGCTCTCCCAGCACTGAATCAAGCACAAAGCACCCACAGCTTCCTGAGTCAATCTGGAGATGCTCATCAGCTTAGTGCTGGAGAATTGCATTAAAGGTCAAAGCCAGGAGCAATTAAGTGCTGGATGATAGGAAATGGAAGACTCAGTTGGGAAGCCTGAATCATAAATGAGCCTCGTGTTTTCTGTGCTCTGTCCTGCTTTGTTTCCTTCTCTACATTCAGCTAAACACAGTTCTAAGAAGAATTTTCAACATTTTACAACAGTGCCTACCATGCACAGAAGAGCTGAGCTTCCTCCTCACGCCCCTCTGTTCTTTGAGGAAAGGCAATACTGCAATTTTGATACGTTTCACTCTCTCCTGCTGTTTTTGCCCTTCTTCCTTTTTCCTCAAAAGGCAATACCAAGTGCTGCTGAAATGGACCTTTGGCATCATTTTGTAATCTCTTCTCCTTTTTTATTCTTTGTTCTCCCCAGTTTACTCCAGCAGTTCATACATTCAAGCTTTCCATTGTAAGGACAAAGGCCAAAAGAGTTTTCCTACTGGGAGTCAAGAGTCTTATCTGATATTATGGCTTCAAAACTGATGACCTAATAAAACAAACCCACAAAATGTTATGAGAATATTTTTTGTTTTACGCTTTCTAGGCCATTTGCCATATTTAAGCTTCCATGACAGAGGAATATGAACCAAATTTCCCTTGAGGTAAACCCACTTGTGTTTCCTGTGTGTTCTGTTGTCCTTACTAAAGTCTGGAAAGAGCTTATGTACCTCCAGAGAATCAGAATTGCCTTTTTCATGCCAATATTGTGTCCTAAAAACCTGGGAATGGAAAGTTATGGCTGTTGACTAGAAGAATGTTTAGTTCATCCTTTTGCTCATAGTTGTTTGCACATTTTAACTGGACTTGCAAACATTTAATTGCAAAAGAAGAGGAGTATTCTTGCTTCTGGTTTTCCCCCAGGTAACAAATTTCCATGTATAAATTTCCCTGATAATGGGATTGTGACTCCGTGGGCAAAAGAGCCATTCCCCATAGGTGGCACAAGCAGAAAACCAAAATATATTGAATCTAGATCCTGGATTTCTAATGACTTTGGGTCACGGTTAAGGGAACAATCAAGCCTGACACAAAAAATATGTCAAATTGGCTCTTTGGTGTCAAAGGACCTCGAGGATGGTGTGGTCCCACATTAGAGACCTCCACCTCCCTCTCTTTAGATATTTCTCAGGGTGAGCTCTTGCCCTCCACCATGTGGTCACCATTTTTACACTTACCTTTGTAAGATTTTGTTTTATTTTACGTGATAAGCTCAATATCAACTGGAAAGTTGCCACAAATATATATGTAATTTAAAGAAAAAAGCATAAGAGTTGTTCATTCATCATTTTGTGGCAGTTTCAGAAGTTATAATAATGAAGAGTTGATGGATATCATTGCATGTGGAAGGAGGTTTGTTTCCTGATATGATTATTTTGCACTCTGAAAGTCACAGGAATAAATATAGATTTGCTGGAACCCCTAACCAGCTGGAAGTAAAGCCACATTTCCCCAGTACAATACCAGGAAAAGGCTGAAGTCCAAACAAACAAATTGCAGTAATTCAGTAATGATGCAGAAATCAACCAATTCTCCTCAGATAAAATAAAAGAATCTCTATCAATCATCAGAGGCAGCAAATATAAGTCACTCTTAAAATATGGCTTGACAGGACCTGGGTGTCCTGGTCTGGAAATGAATGTCTGTGCTTTCTCTTGACACTTAGAGAGTTTTCCCTCAGTGTGGTAGTTTAACTTTTTATAGTTTTATAATTTTATATTATAATGTTATATTATTATATTATAAAATATAATATGATAATTATAATATTCCAGTAATATAAGAACGATATTATATTATATTAT
This sequence comes from Corvus hawaiiensis, assembly GCF_020740725.1. Classification (NCBI taxonomy): domain Eukaryota; kingdom Metazoa; phylum Chordata; class Aves; order Passeriformes; family Corvidae; genus Corvus; species Corvus hawaiiensis. Next base: position 77,960,354 of record NC_063255.1, on the reverse strand, counting down.
ATTATATTATATTATTTTTAAATATTTTTTAAATCCTTGGCAAAGTCATATTTAAGGAGCATCTCATAATTCTCTGCATAATTTTTGCTGCTTGATATGTCTTCAGAAACAGTAAATGTGAAGTTTCTGTCAACTTGGTGTGTAAAATGGATCACTCAGCACAGTAATGTTCACAAGTGAGGATGCCTCTTCTGACTCAGATTTGCAGAATATGATTGATTGAAAACAAATAATTTTCAAGTTTGTGAACCCAAATGAGTTTTGAAGTCAGATTGGGCTGAACTGTTTCTGCAAAGATCTTATATTTGAATTATTTTGTTCAAGAACAGAGTTATGATTTGGGCCACAAAGTGTGAACTCTCATTTTTCTTTTTAGATTTTGTTAAATATTTTTCTGCCTGTTTAGATGCTGAAGTGTCTTTGTATGTTTACCAGTTTACCACACTCTCTTTTGTGAAAACATTACATTCCCCTTTTCTTTTTTCTCCAGTCAGGCAAAACCATTAAAACTTCAAAGCACAGATTCCAAAATAATTCAGTCTCTCCCTACTTTGCATTTTCCGAAAACCTAAGCATATTTTCTATTTCCTTATCCAAGTCACCAATGAAAACCTTGAAGAATACCAATGCTGACCAGCCCTGGCAAAACCCCATTCGAAATGTGCTCCTGTTGTCACAGTGAGCTGTTTATTACCTATCCAGTTTTGAAAACACGTCACACTAGTTTTGTCCGGAAAATATCTCCCCAGCTAGTTTATGAAGATGTTAAACTTGCCACTGCCCTTCTGCCATCCTGCTGGGGAAATGGCCTGGTTGAAAGGTGTTCTGGTTTGATCAGAGTGGAGCTTACACTAAAATGCAGATGGAACCAGCTATGGAGGCTGCTTTGGAAAAGAATGTAGTGGCTGCATGCTTCTCTTAGCCTGCTCTTGGGGGAAAACACATCAAATGCCTGGAAACTGGGAGCAACTACCCATCCATTGGTTACATTTATTGCATCAATGACAATAGCTGAATTGCTGTTCTCCCTGTCTGCTTTTTCAGCTGGGCAAAAGTCTAGAAAACACTTGGGAGATCGACATCTTTGCTGTTTTTCCTTGGTTCTTGGCTCACAGAGGTGACCATGAAGTCCCCACAACACATCAAAATGACATCACATTTTAAATGTGACCAGGCACAGCAGCACAGGCACCACCAGACACACAGTCACTGCATTTACACAGCTTTTTAGAATTATCTAGGTTGGAGAAAGAACTTTAGGATCCTCAAGTTTGCTTACAGTGCACCACTGTAAATGATTTCTAATGAAACCAATCAAAGAATAAATACAGCGACTGAAAAAACTCAACCCAAACCAAAAGATCCGTCTGCCTGCCAGACTTGCTGACAAAAGCTGAATTGTGTCTTGTGTACACATTTTATATCTATATAATGAAAGCTATTAGAAAAACAAGTTACAGAGACTCAGCAAAACGTGACATTTTGCTTCAGATATTTGAAAATCTGGAAATGTAGTTTTTTTGAAAATAAGAGTGTGCACAAAAGTATTTCAGGTTAAACACGAAATTAAAGTCCCAGACTTCCTCTGCTGTGTGTACAGCATCTTGGGTGTTAAAAAAGCTGAGCAAATCACCTCAAGCCATAAGCAGTGTGATCAGAAAATGGTGACACCATCATGGTCTGTTGTAGTTGCACCACTTGTGCATCGCTGCGATTTCAGCAGAACTACCACACAACCTGTAACGTTATTTTTCTCTGATATGGTTCTTATAAATCTCTTGGTTGGGCCCAACACTCCAGCGTTTTCACATTTTGCAGCGTGCTTTTCCTATTTCTGGGCAGCATTATTTTTATGTGGCTCAGGGGTGGTTTTCTTTTTTGCCTGAAAATATGTTTATGGAACAAAACCCCAACCAACAACCACATAAATATACTGGAGTGTAGCATGTTAATGAATAGATGGATAGTTACTCATTATTGACTGGAGATTTTGGGAAGTTATTTTAGCAATGAAAGCTTTTTTTCCCCTACATTGATCATGTCCTTCTTCCATAGGTGCAGGCTTTGATTCCTCTACTCGTTGCAAATGTGCACAGTTTCGCTTAATGCTTTCTTGACACCAACTTATACCTGCTTGTATCTATAAAACTAAACAGATTTGCAGCTTGGAGCTTTATGAGCTGCTTCCTGATCAGCCATGTGTGATACTATATATGCAAATGGATGAATAGTTTTATTCACTGAGGCCTGTTTGGGTTTCTATTGATTTCGCCGAGTTACTGACATGAGTAATGTTGATTATCTCTGGTTTTTCTGGACCAGAATCTCACAGAGCAGATGCACAGAGGCTGCCACTGCTCTGTGTGTGTAGGCACCACTGCAGGAAAGGAATTCTGAACATAAGAAAGTGTTAATCGCAGTAGGTGTAGGTATTCCTCATGGCATAGTTCACTAACACTTGTTAACAATTTAGGTACCAGCTATCTTTATAAGCTGTATTAGCTTTAGGTATCAGGTACCACGACACAAAGCAGTGCTAATTAACATATTACATGCAAAAAACCCCCTTAATATACCTTAATATACTTGCAAAAACACAGAGCAAAAGCGATCAACCCCAAATTTAAATTACCTCTAAGTGACCCCTTGGCAGAGGAGCTGGAACTGGAGCACCTTTAAGTCCCCTTCCAACCCAAATAATTCTAACTTTTCCTTCTTTTTACATCGAAACTCCTGTTCCTTACTGCTTAAGGTTTCTGTCAAACGCATTTCCAATCCAACCTGCCTCCGTGGCCCACAAGCTCCTTGCAGGCTGCACGTGCGTAAGGTAATTAGAAGATGTTATTAATGGAAAGATGTCTCAAGAGGATGGTCTCCTGCAGTAAGGCAAATGCCAAGATGACATTTTCTGGAGCGAGACACATACATCCAGGGACATTCTTCTGCCTCATGACTTTTTTTCCTGCTCTGCCAGGCCATTAGTGATGCAGGTTTTGCCCTGACATGCCCTGCTCCAGGAAGCGGCAGTGCCGCTGTGTGCCAGTGGAAAGCTTGGTCCCAGGAGAGGCTCAGTGGCCTTGCAAAGACTCTCATTAATAAGGTTTGTGTTTCTTTCCATTAGCAGCCCTTGTGATTCACAGCGCCAGGCTGGGTAGAGCTGAAAGGAAAGGTAAGTCACCTAGGAAGCACAGGATTGAGTCAATTAGTCCATTTGCTGCTGTGGTATTTTGCGTTCTTACTCTTTAATTCATAAACTTTTCCTGATTAATGGAACAGCAGACTTTATCCATTAACTCATGGTTGTGTTAACAACCTCCTGTGGCAACGTTTCGTGTGGGTCTTGGGAAAAGATGCCAGGATAATCAATGCACACTGCTGCTGTGTGGCTTCTCCATGCAGGCTTTAAATGCTTTTTTTTTTCAGAGCTACTGGTCATGTTTGAGACACCCATCCCGTTGTCTTAATGTAAAGAAAACAAAAAGTGTGTTTCCAAAGCTGGCAGAACGAGAAGGACACAGGAACTGTTCTGCTGAGTGTGACCAGCAGGTTTGATCTCCTGCTCAGGGATGGCAACGAGGAGAAAGTGAAGCACGGCGAGCTTGACTTTGCCATGTGTTTTAATAATTCTTTGCTCCAACAGCCACTGTGGCACTTATTTTAAAAATGAGCCATGGATTCACCTCGTCTGCAGGCCTAGGGGGTGGCTGCAGTGGAAGCTGTGTTGATGGTGACATTTTTGAAAAGCTGAGGAAGTAGAAGCCTGTAAGTTGGCCATATACCATAAATCCCATCACAAAGTATATCCAGGTGCACGTTTGCCTGCTTAAAACCTCGTTGTTGGATGGGATCCTTTTCGGAGCTATGAGAACCGATAGCACCTGGATACCTACCACTGAGTAAACAATCCTTATAATTGTTAAATAAACAATTTTCCTTTCCCCAGTAAAAAAGACAACTGAAGTGGTGAGTGTGACATCTGAGAAAGGTGGGGAAAAATGGCAGTTGGAAAAAAAAAAGGGATTTACAACCTTTTTTCAGCTACCAGAAATAATACATTTACTTCATTTGTGCTTATCGTTGACACAATATTCAGGGAAAAAAATGGAAAGGGGGTTAAAAAAAAGCATATCCTATGTGATAAAAGACTTTTGGAAGGAGCTTTGAAACCCTTGCTGCTAGACACAGCTTCCCCTGACACAGTATTTGTACAGAAATGTCTTCACTTTTACACTAACAGCTCAGTGCATCAAACTGACTACTAAGTTGTGGCTGTTTGTTACTGAGGGGTTTAAAAAGTCTCTGCAAATAGATGCTAGCGGCAAATTACAAATAAAAGCTGAACTGATTTTTTATCAGACCTAATAAGCACTTAAAACACAGAGATAACCCCCCCATAAAATCTAATTTAAAGAAAAACAAACAAACAAAAAAAACTAGCTGATTTTGTTTTTTAATGGTAAAGGTGAATAAAAGTGACCACTTGCAGTTAAATTGCGCCTGAATTAGTTACAGATGATGCAAATTTACGAAGACTCTGCCAAAAGGCTCGGCAATATCCACTAGGTGGCATCCAGAGATCGTGTTAGAGCTGCCTTATCGCCACAAAACCTCTCTTTCATACAGCAGATAAAGAGCTGCATTATTAATTTATACCACTGCATCCACTCTACACCTAATATTTGTTTAGCCAGCTGCTTCCTCTAATCCTCCTTAAACACCATTGATTGAAATCCTAAGTATATTCAAGACTTTCAAATTTTTTTTAAATTTCTTTTTTTTTTTTTTTTTTACCCCAAAGAACATTTTGTTACCTGCCAGTTACAAGCTGCCTTTTCAAGTGCAGCACTGTGTGCTACAGTTCGTACCAGCGGAGACAGAATGTCTAATACTTCCTCACAAGCAACAGAAGCAAGCCTGTCTTATGAAAGTAACTTTTTCTTCCCCACAAAACTTTTCATTTTCCTAGAGTTTAAGCAACGAAATACACAGGTGTACAGTGAAACAGAAATGCAAAATATTTCAACTTCCAGGAATAGTTTAAGTACTGCTTCAGTGAAAAAGCAAATGAAAAGCAGAAAACATTAATTCCAGTTTTCACACTTTAATCCTTGCAGCGAATTGGAAAACTTCTAATGTATTTAAATGTAAGCAATTGCAAAGTCTCTCTTCACTTGAGGATCTCGAAACACCTTTTAAAGGGTTGTCCGTATTGCTTCCAGATTTTTTACCGAGGGGTAAGGAGGTTAAGTGACTTCAGTAAATAAATATTGATAACAGTTCTTTTGGCTCCAAGCTGTCACCAACAGTGGACAAAAACATGCCCTTTAGTCACATACCAGCATAAAATCAGAAATGTTGGGGGAACCTACAGTGGAAAATGCTCTTCTCACCAATTTTAAGAACTGTAATGCAACAGAAACCCTCCATCCTCTCCTGAAACATCTTCTCCTCCTACCCCAAAACTTTGTACTTCTGCAGAGTTTTGTTTGTTTGGGTTTTTTGGGTTTCTTTTTATTATCTTGGGTTGTTTTAACCAGGCTCACTGGCACTGGGAGGAAACTGAGCCTGCTAGGTTTGTGCTGAGAGGATGCTCTGCTGTGAATTGTGCTGTGAGACTCTGACAGGGACACGACCGTGGACACCACTTTTCTTCCTGATGGTTTTTTGTCTCTTTCTTATTTGAATCTGCTTATACATTCAGGAATCTTATTAGGAAGGCTTTGAAGGAATTGGCCCTTTGGCAAAATTTCCATGAAGACCAGCAGTGTCTTCATTACTACATTGACATTTTTGGGGGTTTAACTTGAAAAAGCTGCTCTCTACATTTTCCCCCCACTTTGCTTTAACTGTAGCATTGAAAAGCATCACAAACTGTTTGTTTCAGGTTTTGTTGTTGTTGTTGTTCCTTTCTGCATTTTTCCTTTTTCCCTTTCCCCTCGACACTAACATAGGTGGGTGTGTAGGGGTTGGAGTCTCAGGCAACTCTCTCAGAACAGCTTTGCCCAGCTGGGCTTTACAGGAGCCCTGATCAGACACAGAACCCCCAGAAAACTAGAGCTGTTTGTGCGTGGCACGAGGACTTTGCCTCCTGCCTGGCACACCTTGGCACAGTTCTGCAGACCCCTGGTTCCTTCCCCACAGGAGCTGGTGATGATTTTGCTGATTGTGATATATATTTCCCCACGTGCTGGAAGTAACCTGTCTCTAGAAGCTGTGTTTATTGAGAGGGTCTGTATCCATAGTTACGTGGCCTCACTTCATCTGTGGTTTCAACTACCACATCATCCATATTCCTAACAGAACAACAGGGCTCTTTCCAGGTTCCTTCTTTCCACATTTAGGCACTTAAACAATCTTGATAGCCATTAATACAAACTCAGAGCTGTTAATCACCTGCACGATTCTCTTGAGCACATTGCCAGGCCCCCAGAGTCTCCTGAAGGTGTTGTATCACTTACATGACATCAAGCAGCAACATATATGGCACCAACTTTCTTGCCCTGAAAGACCCCAGCAGCAATTAAACCCTCACTAATTATATACAAACAGCAATAAACCTCCTTAATTCAAACACACAAAAGCTTTCCAGCCCTGGCTATCTAAACCTACCACACAAGGAGCTTTGCCATGAAAAACGTTTCGAATGGCACCTTTATATGGGTTTGACCCCAAGCCCTGAATAAACAGGCAGTAAAAAGATGCAGTTATCACTGCCCTGGACCAGCTACACTTGTCGAATGCTGAGGCATCCCAACTTTCTCAGTGAGTGGAGATGGTACGGAGACCTGTGCCCAATGGTATTCAGGCTTCCCCTGACAATAAATAGCCAAATATGACATCAGTATGTAACATATCACATCTTATCAAAATCTTCTGGCTTCTAACTGGATGGGCAGTACTTTGTGCAGATTCTGCTTCCAGTCCGTGAAACATTTGTTCAGTCTACCATGCTCTTTTTTTTTCCTACATCCTGAAAACTTCTAAAAGCATCTGAAAGGATGGAGAAATACTTCTAAAAAAAAGACACATCTCTGTGAGAAGAATAATCCCATAGGAGGAAGCCACGGAGCACAAGTATACAACTTTTGTCTTTCAGAGGGAATCTGCAGTTGCAACATGATCCCTCCTTTGGAAACACAGAGCACTTAAAAGTCAAAGACATTGAAGTTAGCCAGTTTCAATCCGTCTTTCACCCTCGCCCCCCGCCTCAGCTGCCAAATTAGAACGCTCAAAAATCCCTCCAGCTCAGGCAGCCCTGCAGCTGATGCCACAGGCGCTGCTTGCAGGGTCCCCATCCGACTCGCAGCAGCAAAGGAGTACAAAAACTTTCCCAAAAGTTTGATTTTTTTTTTTTTTTTTTTACCTTGCGCAGAGCTCCCTGCGAGTTGAGATGCTCTCAGACCTCTCCAGCAGTTTGAAACGGAGGGCAGCAAAGTGCAGGAGGAAGTTTTTTGGTGCTCACCTTAAGTCAGCGTGCGCGTGTGTGTGTCTATGTTCCGAGTGTCTCTCTGTGGCTCTGGGTGGCAGAGGACCTGACTCAGGGAAGAGAGAGCCACTTTCTCACCGAGAGGAAAAGAAAAGCAACACGTCATGAGTTAAGTACGCCTCCAAGATGTCTTAATTACAGCTCAACGTGCTCCCATTCAGACCCCAGGAATGGGAGGAAAAAATAAACCCACCCACGCGGTTTCCCTCTCGCTCACACACCCACACACACCCACCCCGTCCCGGCACGCTGCCCTCTCCCTCCAGGTCCCTGCCCTCGCCCCTCAGGACCAGCCCGCCCAGATCCGCACCTAAAAAAGCCTCTCTCGACTGCAACAAGTCCTGAGCTAAAAACTACACGGGGCTTAAGGCAAAAAAAAAAAAAAAAAAAAAAAAAAAAAAAGAAAAGGGGGAGAAAAGAAAGAATTTGGTAGTGTTCCTCATGAAGAGACCATTGAATTTAGGGATTTAGGGTGTGTGGCACCCTGAGAAACATGACACTTCTGACCACTTGCCTCTGCCCGCTCCCAGCCCCCGCTCCTGATTTACCCCCCACACTCCCATTAACTCTGGGGGTGGGACCCGGGTTTCAGACGGCGAGAAAGTGATGCAGGAAAGGTCTGGGGGGGTTGTAGTGGGGTGGAAACAGCTGGACATAACAGCATCCCCTCCTGTTTTTCTTTTACCCCCAACTTCCAGTAGAATTATTAACCTAGGAAACAAACCCAGCTTCTCTTATCACACCCCAAAACCAGAACACACCTTGCTCAGAGCTCTGGCATCACCAAATCCCAGCAACTGTTGATCCCAAGACTTTCTGCAAATTCTAAACACCACCCCAGGCCAAAGTACTCCTCCAGCGTCAAAAACTTCTGTGTTGTTGTCCACTTCACATCAGGAGACACACAACCCCAAAGGAGCCTGCTAAAATCCGTGGGGTGTGTGGCTTTAACCCCCTGAATGCCACGGCAGGAAAAGCACACACGTCAAACCTCACATCTTACAACTGCAGGTGAAAGGTGGGGACACTGTTGTGACTCTAAATGTGTCTTATTTAAAAGAAAGCAACCAACTAAAACCAAATCAAACAACAGCAGTTGAAAGGAACAGGGGAAAAAAAGGCCCAGCCTTGTTGATGTACTACAGGTTGGCAAATTTGGGCTCAAATAATGTTGTTTTTGTAAAGCAGGTGTTACTTTCCTCCACTTGAGAAAAATGAAGTTCTTGATGTCTAAATCTCCCAACAGCAGTAGGAAATATATGTGGAATTCTTAACCTCTAAAATCTGATGGATTAAAAAGCGCAGGTGGTCCAGCCAACTTGATCTTCTGGATTAATTTTATCCTTTTCCCTCTCCCCCTCCCTCCCACCAGCTCTCTCTCCAATGCTAAACAGAAGAGTGTGACTGTGTCACACCCACTGCAAATCTCCAACATCATTTTCCAGCCTGGACCCTGCTAAGCTTTTATCATTGTGGGTGTCAAACTCTCAGCCTGCACCATCAAAAGAGGCTGCAGCCCATCAATCCTGCTTGATCAGGAAATGCCAGAGCCTGACACATCCTGGTGCAGAGGCACATCTGAGGGGACGTGGGTTTCACCAGCGTCACCGAGCAGGGGTCACCACTGCTGTGCCTCATCGGCGACTTCACAGCACATCCCACTGGAAGGAAAAATAAAACAAAAATAAAACAACCCCCAGGCAAATAAACAGGGCTCTGTCTACAGTCATGGAACATCCTGAGCTGGAAGGGACCCACAAGGATCATCGAGTCCACCTCCTGGCCCTGCACAGGACGCCCCAAAAATCCCTCCTGTGCCTGAGAGAAAGAAGTATCAGGGTATTAGTTTGTGGTTATTAATAAAAGTGGAAAAAAAAAAAAAAAAAAAGGCGTGCAATGCATTTCTCTGGTGTAAAATAACGAGGTGCAGGTGGCCACAGCGGAGGTATTTAGGGACCAAGGATGCTCGGACACGGCCGGGGACTGGGTCCCCATCCCCGGGGCACCGAGGTGGCTCGGGGGTCCCCCCGTGCTGGGGCACCCCGGGGGTCGGGCGGGGCTGCCCACCCGCCTTGGGGCCGGGGCCGAGGGGGTGCTCAGAGCCCCGTGTGGGGCGGCACCGGCCCCTCCCGGCCGAACAAAGGGACGTTTCTTCGGGGCAGCGGGAGCCCGGCCCGCCCGTCCGTCCCCGCCTCCCGCCCGCCGCCTCCGCCGCGGAGGAAGCGGCCTCAGATTTCAATAACAGAAGGGGCTTTGATGGGGCACGGCGAGAAAACACCTCCGGCGGCGGGGCGAGAGGGACGGGGGCGGGAGGAGCCGCGAGGCCCCGCGGGCGGGCGTGATGCGGGATGAGGGATGCGGGATGAGGGATGCGGGATGTGGGATGAAGGATGCGGGATGTGGGATGAAGGATGCGGGATGAAGGATGCGGGATGAAGGATGCGGGATGTGGGATGAGGGATGTGGGATGAGGGATGTGGGATGCGGGATGTGGGGCGGGATGTGGGATGTGGGGCGGGATGAGGGATGCGGGATGAGGGATGCGGGGTGCAGGATGAGGGATGAGAGATGCAGGATGAGGGGTGCGAGACGTGGGGCGGGATGCGGGATGAGGGAGGCTGGGCGGGATGCAGGGTGGGTTCTGGGGCGGTTTGTAGGCGGCGGGGCCTCGGCACAGCGCTCCAGGGACACCCGAGAGGGCGGGCCTGGGACGGCGTCCCCCTCCCGTTCCCATCCTCGGGGCCCTTCTCGCCTCGCTGTCCCCACCCTGTTCCTCCCCACCGTGGCGAGATGCTGCTGCGAGAGCTGGAGCCCCCCCCCAGCACAGTGAAAGTGACCCAAAATGGGCATTTTGCCGAGTTTTTTCACTGCTGTCATGTTTCATGATGTTTATTTCCCCAGGACTCCTCTTTGGGTTGTTTACTCGTTTTATTTGCAGTGGGTTTGGGCTGAGAGACTCCAGCTCATCTACACCCTGTGCTGTGGGGTTTGGGTCAGTAAGTCTTTTAGGAGCCCTGTTTTTGGTTTAGGAGCCCTCTTTTTGGTTTATTAGACACAGTAAACCAAAAGAAACAGCAAAACCGCCCCACAAAGTGAACCTGTGTGGTTTTTCACTGTGTTTTTTCCAGTTATAAGTCAGGTGCAGGTAATGAAGAGGATGAAACATCACAAAGTCTTAGCATAAAGCCTTCTGGTAAATCTTAAAATTAACTCTGGCACCCTTGGTGGTTTTAAGACCAGATAATATAGCGGTGTTGAGCTGCTGGATACCAAGGAGATGTATCTGGGGAAAGCTGATTTTTTGCTAGCTTTTCCATAGTCATCCTTCAGGCACCCACAGCTGAATATTGCTGAGCCAGATGTGGGGCTAGAGGAATGTCATTTTGGGGCAATATGTGTGTTTCCATGTATTAAGCACTAGAGAGATGTTATAGTTTTGTAGAGCAAAGGCATAGGTTTAAAATAAGATGAATTTTAATTTATAAGCTTTGTTTGATGAGATAGATACAATTCTGCAGGAATTTTGGGTTAAAACTGAAAGCTCTGCTCAGCATGACACGAGCTAGTGCACTGTCTCAGAGGAACTTGCCTGATTAGCACTCAACAGAGGTTAAAAAACCCCCCTTATTTCATACAGTTCTGACACTTTTGGGGGCCTAATCTGCATATCTTGATAGTGATGTTTCTGTATCAATCCCGTGGAGGGTTTTTTGAGTGATGTGGAGTTAACTCCAGCTGAAGAGCTGCTCCACATGCAGAGCACTGCTCCGTGCACATCCATCATCTTCGGGAGGCATTAACTAACTGTATCTATAATAGTGATCAAGGATGTTTATTGCCTTTCTTCCAAGCATAGTTTAGACTTTTTCCTTTTATTCCCCTCCCAGTATCTGACCATGAAAGGGTGCAGAGTGAAAGCTGTTTGCTTAAATCCAGCTCAGATAAGATGAACGGATATGAGGTTTGCTTTTACCTAGGAGCACTGTCACGACGGGCAACTTCACAGGCCTGCTGATTGTTATTCCTGGCAGCTCAGACCACAGCAACAACTCAAAAAATGAACATTCAGTATCATTTTATGAAAGATTTTTGAATTTTTTCTTTTTAAAATGGATGCAAAGACAGCATTCTCTGAAAAAGCAAGTGTTGTCATTCACGTTGTATTGGACTACAATGAAAAAGGGTTTTGGAAACTCCCACTGGTGCCACTTAAAACTGGCTATTATTCAGGCTTTCAGGGGAAGGATACTGGGAAAACAGCAGCTAAAGCATAATCTTCCAGATAAACCTAAAGAGCACGAGAGGAAGAGTTTCAGGGTTTTGTTTTTAACAGGTTCATCACTTGTCTGATTTTGCCTTGCTCTCCTCTTGCGTGACTTGCTTTTAAAACTCATAAAAGTCCTGCCATCATGAAATTCTTAAAAATTTTCAAATCACGCTACTTGGTGCCTGTGAGGGTTTTTTGGGGGGGCGGGGGGAGGAAAAGGAGATAAAACCATAAATGTACACAACTGATATAAAAATTAGAGTCCCTCAGTGACGCAGCGAGACGCATTTAGGATTTGTCAGAAAAATCAGGAGTTAGCAAACACTGCCAGGCACATCTTCCTGCAGGAAGATTTCTGTCCTGTGAGAGATGTATAGTCCATTTTCTCTCTGCAACTGCTTTTAGGTTCTCAGCCCTCTTTTGTTGCCAGTTGTCTTCAAGTTTCACCATCACTCTTCCTGTGGGGATCTTGCAGAGCAGTAATGGATCTGCTGCGTGATGCTGGTCCCCAGGGCACCCCAGACATCCCCTCCTTCACTCTGCCTGTGGCCACTCACCGTGAATTTCATTTGCAGGGAGGTGCTCACTCTGAATCCAGGAAAGGGGAAGGATTCAGGCAGCAGAAACCAAGCACACTTGATCCCACTGAGGAGTATGTCAGGTAAAAGCTAATAATATAATGAAAAATGTGAGTTATGCACTTCCTCTGCCTGGAAATTTCAGCAGGGTGGACACTGTGAGTCACTGGTAAGAAGCTACTGAAATCTACAGGAAAAAAAAGGCAGCAGAACATACTCTTTCTATTTATGTTTTTTTTTTTTCTGGAAACAACCCTACACATTCATGCAAATTTTTTACTGAAAAAGAATGAAAAACATAGAAGAGAAATACAAATATGGTGACAAACCAAGCAACATCCATTCAACAATTATGTAATCAAAAGAAAATATATTAAAACACCGGTTTTCCAAAGTGACTGAAAATAAAGGAAATTATTTTATGCCAGCTGAACAGCAGCTTTCCATTTGAGATTATTTATAGATCCTCAGTCTACAGTGTTTTCTCTTTCTTTTTTACAAGTTGGGCTTTTTACACTATGAGGTTGTTCAGACTGGTTGTCAGGTTTCAGTGAGAGCTCGTTAATACTCCTGGCTACATAATCTTTTCCTTTTTTCACAGTATTCTCATTTCTACTGCTTAAGAAATGGAATGCCAAAAAAAAAGTTTGCAAAAAAAATTCAGATTATCTCTCTTCTACCATCACTTTCTCTGGAGACAGATGCATGGGCTCTGTGAAAGGAATTTGCATGGTCTCCATGTAGCCTGATTGTATGAGGAGAACCATTTTCATATAAACACACTTTTGACGTAGCACTTCATCACGCAATCTTTACACAGCTCTCTCCAGAATATTCATTGATTTTTGTCTTCTGATCTGTGTTATCTCTGCCTTGCCTTGGAATTTGATTTGACTTATTAGCAAGTTGGGCTGTGTCCAGGCTTTTCTGAGAATTCTTTTGCTGTTCGTGCTGCATCTCACAAGTAGTTGGGCCTCTTCCACGCGCCAGGCTAAGTGTGTTTTCTCATCTTCTGTAAGCTCAGAAGGTTTTGCTCTTAATTATGTTTCTGTTTTCCTGATAGACCCTGGAGGCGAATTCGTGGGACAGAAGTGGAGTGTGATCAAGAAGCCAAGAAGGAAGAAAAGAAGGAAGATGAGGAGCAAGACTTTGTAATGAAGAGTGTTTAAGCAGAAGCAGGGAATTTTCTGTCACCCGCACTCAAATTAGCAAAATACTTTGCATTTTCACCGTACCTACTGCAGATCTCATGGGTGTCATGAGTGCTCCTGCTCTGCATACCCCAGAAATGAGCAAGTTTTATTCCATTAGGTAGCAGAAATCAGTTTTAGAAAGTGATAAAAGGAAAATATTGAAGGCAATCTTTGAACTGAACAAGTTCAGTAGTGGGTAAGATACTTTTAAAGGCAAACTACCAACTTCTGCTGTGTTAAACACTGATTTTTCAGATAAGTGGAAAGAAAACCATCAGTTCCTGTAAATGACTTGATTTGCTTTTACCACTCATTTTTTAAAGTTACACATATGACTGCAATGCTGGCTGAGTCTCAGAAACCACCAGTGAATGTCCACTGTAACTGCTGGAAAGTCAGGATTTCTCTGTGTGTGGGGATTGTATCATCCCACAAAGATCACAGGTAGTCTCCCACACAGATTAGGTGACGTTTTTCAATCTGTACGAGCACGACTGAATTTTGGTATTCAATATCATGAACCATGTGATTTCAGGCAATTGTGGTGCTCTCAAAATTTGAAGAGAGTCCATGGAATGGTATTTTTATGTGGAAAACTGAGCAAGTTTTTGCTCAGTGTTGGACCATCATCAACAAAATGCTGCTAAAATGACTGTGCTGCCATCTTTCAAGCCACTCAGACAGAAAAAGACACTTTTTATCACTGAACTACCAGGCAACTCAAGCCACTAGAAATAGGTTTCTTTGCTTGCTGCTGCATGTCCTCCCAAGCAGCACCAAAACTCTGAAGGCAAGATTTTGGCCAGTTTTCAAAACAACCACTGAGCAATCTGAGTGCAGCTTCTAACCAGCTGCTTGTCCCAGTGTAAAAAGAGGCAGCTCAGCTTTCCAGTGGCACATTCCCAAGCGCCTGCTTTGCAGGCAGAGGCTGTGCCAGAGGCCTTGGGTAACTGGTGTCTGGTCCTGGCTTGTGCCGGGACCAGCTCTGTGCCTTTGGGCTGGGATGGTGCTGCAGGGCTTGCAGCATTGCAGAGCACTTCTCTTGCTCTGGGTGGTGTTTTCTGAGGCATGTGGAAGTGTGGGGAGTTGTAGGTATACTCAAACAGCAGTGCCTCCAAGGATTTTAGCTTTGGAGGAGTTTGGATCGTGGACCCCACGCAGGAGGCAGTAGCCACTTGGCTGTCAGAAAGGCAGTGGACAGCAGGGCACAAAACCAGCTGGTGTGCAGAGGCAGAGCCCTCGAGGCTCACACTCTGAGGCCAGATGTCCCAGGAGTGTGTTGGACTGACTCTGTGACACACTTTTTGGTCGCTTTCTGTTAGAGTGTGGGATTGCCTGGGTTTGCGCATGTAGTCCCAGGTTTGGATGGGTGAATATTTTTGGCATTCCCACGGCATCCAAAAGGCTCAGACATCTGCATTTACAAGTTTCTGTCAGGAGGTGACCCAGGGACTCCTTTAAGAGTTACTGGCTCACCCTACCTTATTTTACAGCTTCCATGCTCTGTAAGGAGCTCTTGTATTACACTTAGCAATGTACAAACCCCGTTCCTTCTGCATGTGACTGAAACAAGAGACAGGGTTGGTGTCCCACTCATTCTGGGGAAATTATTAACACTTGCTCAGGCCTATTGAAGCAGGATTTCCAGTGTGAGTAAAGGAGCACACTGTCTAGTCCCCATTATCACTGCTCTTTTCAGCTGAATATTCTGTGTAGGTAGAGGAGGTAACATGAACCATAATGCTGTCAGTGTGTGACTGGTACACCTCTTACATCTCTGAGCGAGGCAGTTCATTATCTTTGCTTCCCAGGGGTTGTGAACAAAATTAAAATTTCTCTAAGAACAGATTCCCTGAAGGTTTAGGGTGACCTCTTTTCTCGTTTTGCATGATAGGGCCTCAAATCAAATGCAACGGTTTTCAGTTAATATATTTCATTTGTGACATTGTTGGTATTTAGGCTTAAATTCATATTCTGTCAAATCTCATTAGTTTATTTTAATAAGGATCATCTTGGTTGTAGCTCCCTGGCTTCAATTATAGCTAGGATATCTTTTAATAACCATGAGAAGCTCTGATATCAGTTCCTTATTTGAGCACTGCTTTGTGGTTTCTTATGGGACGTGCCTCAAATGAGAGGTGTTAATATTTGAAAAATATTTTAGGAGAGATGCCTCGTGAAAGGTATCACAGATCTTTTTCCATTTGCATGGCTTAAAAGGTACTTCTGATTATTGTCTTGAAGTCTACTAAGGTTTTTGCGTCCTGGATATCCAGGAATATTTTCTCCAAGGAGTTGTCATGAGCTGGTGAAAGAGAAGAACGTGACAGCCACCCATAACTGTGTTAAAGGATTGTCCTGGGGCAAAGTTTGCAGGGGCAGCAGCTCTGGGGTGGAGGTGCAGCTACAACTGGTTGAGCTGTCCTGGTGATTCCACGTCTGCTGGTGGAACTTGTGCTGCTGCTGCTGGGAATTCATGGATGGCGTGGCTCCCTACAAAGGAAGCAGTCACTTTGTCTTTTGAGTCTGTTAATACATTTTCTGCAGGGAGGCTTCTGTGGTAATAGAATGCTCCTTTTTTGACAGCAGTGTTTTTACCTGCAGGTGTGGCTTTCGTGGTGGTTTTTTTTTGAATTTGCTAGATTGAATGCTCATTATTTGAGTATATATATTGGCCAACAGAAATAATTTTACTCGTCCTCTATGCAGGGTTTCCATCAGTGTAGCTGAGGGAAAGCTGCATGCAATAATTCTCATTTCCTGTTTACTTGTTCTTGGAAAAATTGTCAAAAGGGATGAAAACCTTGTCTGACTTGTGACAAGATCCAGCGAATCACTTTTGATACAATCTCATGATCCCTATCTGGTGGAGTATTTTGAAGTGGAGTCTCTGTCAGTACAAATAAATTAAACATATGCACACATAAGATAGTGCTGCCAAGAACTTAATGAATTTAAATGGCTAGGAGTGCAGCATTTGTACACTGGGGTGCGTTCACACCATGATTTTAAATGCTGTAGACTGTTGGTTTTAATTTCTTGAGTGATTCAGTGTGGAAAATATTCATCAGGTTATAAAAATGTGTTGACTTTGATCCTTCTTTATTTTCTTTTTAGGAAGACTGAAAATCTTTGCCGTCACAGTAAGTGGAAAATCAATATAATAAGAAAATGATGATTTACCTTTTCATATGGAAATATGTCTTCTGAGCACAGTTAGAAAAAGAGTCTTAAAGAGACCAGATTCAGGGAATTTTTCCTTTTTAAATGAGGATGGTTATTTAAGAAAAACAATTTAAATGGGAGAAAAATCTTATTCACCAGTGTTGAAATTAACTTCACCTGCATAAATTCTGAGTTATAATCTATGAAACCATTCATATGAGGAGAACCAAATGCTGTTGGAATGCTGAAGTTTTACAGTTGTGAGCTGTGCCACATTACTAAAAACCAAGCCCTACACAGTAAAAGTCTTTCAGCTCAGCCCAGCTTTCCTCATACTTTTGCAATAAATGCAAAAGGTAAAACCTTAGCAGCAGGAGAATTTATCTGTTTTAAAAGGTACAATACTGCTCTGCAGAGGATCTAGAAGAAAGGAAGCAGAGTTAACACATGAAAAACGGTAAAATAAATAAATAAAAAAATAAAGGTGATGAAGCCTTGCTGGGCAAAACACAGAATGAATAGAGGGCTTCTGTCATTTGTAGAGGATGCAAATTAAAATAGCAGTTCAGGATATAACCCTGCAGAGCTCCAGCCACAGGGACCCTCACCCTGATCTATAAAGAGGATTGGAGTATTTAAAAAAGGGTTTCCTATCTTCAGAGCCCCTGCTCCTTTCAAGCTGTACCACAAACCATTCACCACAAGCGGTAGGCAAATAACTGGCTGAGCTGGGCATGAACTGCAAAAAAACTCTTAGATTTAAAGAAAACAACCCCAGCCAAACAAACAAAAAAAGTTGCTCTTATACTATTTTGTGTCAGTGAATAATGACAGTGATGTTTTCATAACATTCACAAATACATACCTAAATGCCTTCCTAAAATACCTAAAAAGCCATTTTTTAAATGCTTGTTTCGTTTGTACTTTTAAAAATAATTGCTATGTATATGTGTGTGCATGTCTTTTTTTGAACCTGACAGTATTTCTGTCCCCACCAATGAAGATTTCTGTGAAAGATGCCACAGTGAATAAAAAAACAACCCTTCTTTAGTTCTTTCTTGCATCATATACTAATTTTCAGGTGGATCTAATACTGTCTTTTTGTCCAATTATTTGTGCATTATTGGATAATACCAAGAGAGATTAAAGAATTTGTTCTTCAGTCTTCATTTGCTGTGGGAGCCTTTGTGACAAGAGAGCACCACCAAAGCAATTGGTGAAAAGAACTATCCTTCTTTCCAGCAGTGAAAAAAACTTTATGGTCACAGTAAACTCTTAGAACAAGGATGAACAGTGAGGGCAACATTGTTGTATTTTTAAGTATTTAGTGAATAATTAAAATATTACATTATTTTCTTCATGGCAGCAGATTTTTCAGCCCTGCAGACTAAGGCAGATGAGCAGTACATGGGACAGAAACTCAGTCTGAAAGAAGTAGGTTTCGAGGTATAGAATTTTATATTCTCCACATTCCTTAAACATAACAATAATCCAAAATTCTTCTGCCTCTGTTAGTCAGAATACTTGCTGATCTTGGTAGCAGCTGTCCAGTATTAGGGACTACAAAGGAAGAACCTTAATTAAAAAAAAAAAAAAAATTTAAATTCTATGTTACTACGGAAGCTCTCGATTAATTTCCATTTTAGGGAACCAGAAAATTACGTTGTTTGAAAAAGAGGTGTTTATGAGGTATTGGATGCAGCAGGATTACTGAATTTTATAGGTAGATCTGGTCCAGAGTGGTGAAAGAATTCGGCGGTTTTTGCACACATAATCTTATTTGTGTGCAATTATTCTTATAATAAGAATTTCCATGTTTTCTGTAGATTTACCTAATTATTTCTTCACTAAAAACAGATTTATACTTCTGAAGCCACTTAACTCCTTGTACAGTGTGCTGGAAGAGTTATAACATCAAATATAGAGCAAAATACATCTATTGGTGCACAATGTGATGCTGATTCACAGTAAAGTGAGAGGCAGCTGTTTCTGCTGCTAGGTGGAAAACTGAGGATCCACGACCAGTGAAATGCTCCCTGAATAGACTCAGTGGTAAGTTCTGTGATGTGATCCTTAGAGGGATAATTCAAATGCTTGAATTAGGCAACAGAAAGTCAGAATGAGGGCACTGCCTTGAGCAGGGTGGTATGAGAAGGAGACTTCGCCATCTAACAGGCATTTGACTTTGAATTTAGCTACCTACGTTTAACCTGTATTTTATTTTTGGACCTACAGCATTGACTTGGAACTTGCTTTATCACATAATCTTAAATCAAATATCCCCTGCTCGGTGGTCTTTTTAAAGGTGATGGGCAAAATGCTGTTGCCATCTTTAGGCGTGCAATGAAATAAAATGCTGTGATTTTGGTGCCACACTTTCAAGGCAGAAAGAGCAATTGGTATGGGCTGGCTACGATCAGATTAGCGTTCACATTTTTTTGTGAGACCTGCCTTTCTTCCTGGCTATGTAGGTTCACTTTCTGTAAAGGGTATTGATGCCAGTTGTCCTTGTATCACAAGAAAATGAACGTAGTGCTTTCACAGAACAAGACAAATTCAGTCTGAATAAAATTTCCAAAGTATGGCCTTAAGTGCACTTCTGAAAAAAAAATCTAACAAATTCACACCTTGGTTAAAAAAACCCCATGATATCTAATATCTTCGTGTATGAGAAAAATATTCATCCTTACAGAATCAGCTGGTCTTGAGTATGTGCTAAGAGACATTTATGGTCTACAGGTGAGAAATTAAAAGCGACTTGATTTGAAAAAGGAAAAGTGAAAGAGGTCTGGATGCTACAGCTGAAAACCAACACAGGGGCGCTGTTTTCTCAATGGAATAGCAGTCAGAAGGTGACTTTTCTTAGTGAATGGTGAGAGATACTTCTGCTGAGCAGAATTGCCTGTTCCATTTCAGCTCTGTGGGTCTCTTTGAGGGACACCAGTGGAGTGAACTCGCATGGAACAACGCACTGCGAAAAATTCCAGGGGAAGCAGGAAGCAATTGTGCATCTCTGGCTGGAAGCTGGAGGTCTGTGCTTGCAGTGAGTCAGGATTTTTGAGCGTGGAAGGGTGTAAAGGTGCAGTGTGGTGGGGAGGTCACTGAGCCAAGTCCTTGCAAGGACTCATCTTTTGCTGAGCTGCTCATGCTAACCAGCAGAAAAAGCTGTGTATGCAATTGTGGAGGCAATTCTAGTTTGGAGAGAGCTCTGCAATTAAACTTCTCCCAGCACCTGGAGCATCTCATGTCTTTTGATGGTGTGGGTGTCTGTGTGGGTGGACACCACTGCCCTGCAACAAGTGCCTGGAACACTCCTGCTGGAAATTCGAAGATGCAGTTAAAGCTCCTGCTTTATGTCCAGCAGCAAACATTAGACAATGATGTTTGAAGCTTTGCCAAGTTTGGGTGCTGACTTGGGTTCACCCAGGAGGGCATGCTGGAAACTAATAATGAGCAGCATGATGCATTTCAGCATCAGTCAGAGTGATTTTCCTACCCTTGCCTTTCCTCTGCTTTGTTCCCTTGAGCAGTTACTCCCTCTCAGGTCAGATGTTCACTTCAAATATATGTGGGTCTTTCTGGATCACCAATCTTAATCTTTCCCAGTCACTTTTCTGGCTCATTTCTCTTCTGTGCTGATTTCCCTTGAAAATATCAAGTCCTATTCTGTTACAGTGCTGAAGTTACCCCTTTTCCTCCCTACCTCCCTCTTCACCAACATTTTGTGTCCCAATTGAACAGAAGGAGCACTTCTTGTATATTGCAGTTAAAAAAAATGTGTTTAACATCTGCATGTGTTGAGGCTTTTCACAGGCATCATTCATGACCTTTTATGCAGTTCCTGGGATTCTGTTTTACAATTATTTTACAATTATTCAGAATATTTTTCACAGTGGGTCCACTTTTTTCCCCATGCTTTCACAGCTGAACTTACAACATCCACTGATTGCCTTGTGTTGTTCATCTATTTCATGGAGATAACATGGAGCTTTCAAAGTTTCCTTTTTGGCTACCCTGTATCAGTTAAAAATTATTTTTGATTGCAAATTCCATAACATATATGTCAGCAGATCTTAATTTTGATTAATAAATGTGCAGCCAGTTTTGTTAGTTTAATGGGAGAGGGTGGAAAAAGAATGAGCAGAGGCAGGGTTAAATTTGACTTCTGAGGTGGGTATTTGAGCAAAAAGTAAGTCATGGTGGATGAAGCCATAATTTGTTACATTTTTCCTGGAGGAAAAGGCTCCACTCTCCCAAAATGACTTTATTCCGTGCAAGCATTGCTTACAAAAATAAGAAAGAAATGTGGGTTAAAGTCAACAGGTGGAGATGTCAAATGCTGCTGGGGTAGAGCAACTGCTCAGATGGATTTCTCTGATTTCCTGGAGGATGTGAACCTGCATTTCCCTGATAAATGTCTCTATCTTGCTCTGGAGAGCGAGGGAAGAGGCGGGAGAAGAGCCTGCTCAGGTCTCCCACTGAAGCCCTACTGCTTTGAATAAATAATTAAGCTTTCACACCTCTCAGACGAGCGTTCTCATCACAGCTGACACAATCCCATGTCTGTTCTCACCAACTGTTTAAGTATTTTTTGGAAAAGAGAAGCATTACAGTGTCAGAACCGTCAGAACACATTGATAAGAACAGTTATACCCATGCATGCAGCACGTACAGATGTGAATCCACCTCCATTTTCCAGTTTTACTGGTCATTACTGAAAGAGACAAAATTTTCCTGACTCTTTGGTGTCTGGGTGAAACATCTGAGTGCTGGTGTTTGTTCTGGTGGGTGTTTGATTATTTGTGAAGCATGGAATGGTGACGAGAGGAGGGGCAGAGCTCCAGTTAGGGCACAGTGGTTTTGTGCCCACAGTCACAGGAGGAAGGTGAATTGGAAGAATCTTACATGACAACTTGTGGCCCAGGCTATAATTTCCAGTATTTTTCTTGGTAGCTGGACTTCAATATAGCTGTGATTTACCAGAAAATAAATACTTTGGTTTCTTTCCTTGAAACGACTTGCTGCAGCACTTTAAATGGCTCAGTTTTAGTTTTCCTCTGTAGGTAGGTACTGAAGTGACATCAGTTCAGTAATAGACCGAGCAGATCCTATGGGAGAATGACTAACCTTGAAATATTAAAAAATCAAAATATAAGCCTGTGCAATTAGACCAGGAAAGTGGAAGCCTAATGCTCTAGTGAGGGCAAATGGCATATATGAAAATATTAAACAGCTGCTGGCAGAGTGGCACTGAAATATCAGATAATGCCAGTTCTGTTCTCAGATGAATTCCAAAGGCATTTCTTCTTGGAAGCTCTCTTAACACTACTAGGAACCATCTGAATTTTTCATATACCTTGATGGGTTATAAATTAGCTGGGATCACTCTGGAGAAAGACCTCCTCACAGGGGACAAGCTCAGTGGGAACATCTGCTCGGCTGTGCCACAGTGGTCAAAGAGGCAAAGAAGGCAGTGGGTTGTATCAGGGAAAATGTGTAGAACAAAACTGAAATTTCAGTGCTGCTGTTGCATGTATAGATGCATTATCTTTACTTCTGTGCTTAATGCTTCAGGAATTCCAGAATGTCAGGGAAAATGCTGCAAGTGTACAAGCTTGGTGTCTGACTATCCTTTGTTTAGTTTTAAGGTGACAAATGACAGCTAGTTTTATTTTTATTTATAGCCTTGTTTTCATTACATAAAAATAGTGCTTAAAGCTTGAACAAGTATTAACTCTCTGAGCCGTATCATAAATAAAAGTGAGAGAAAATCTTTATATTAAGGTCATCCTGTCTTAAATAAAGATTCAAGTACAAAGCACATCATTTGAGATGTCAGAGGATTTTTCACATGAAGAGAGCTTGAAACAATGGAAAAAGTTTGAATTATTGAGTGTGTAGAGGAATTGTGGCCATAGTAGAAACAAAACTGGGAAGATGGAGCAACAGAGGGAGCTGAGACCCTTTCCTTTCCTCGGAGGAGAACTGAGGGATGCTCAGTGAAATGAAAGATGGCAAAGAGCTTTCAGGAAGGCTGAAGGTGTTAATGTCACTACTCTGCAATTCCTCCCTGAGTGTCTGGTGTTCTCAGGAGATCTCAATGTCTGCCAGAGGCTACTCCAAAATGGCATCTGCTCATGAGTCACTCTCCTTTTCTTATTATTTATTATTTTTTTTTAATTTATAAGAAGAAAAAAACCCTTATAACTGGGCAGAAAAACGCATCAATGCAAACTAAGACAGCTGGTATTTTCCTAAAATCAAAGTAGAGCTTTTGGTAAATGGTAAATGTCTTGGAAAATGTCCTAATTTCCTCTGGAGCAGGGAAATCAGGACGATCTGACGTTTGACTGATGACATTGTGGTCCACATGAAAAGGAGAGAGTCACCTCCCTTCATGCTAAAGCTCTCTGCTGTCTCCCATTTCCTGTTAACTCTTCAAAACCTGTTTAGATTTTCATGAAATACAGTTCCCCTCCTGCTGGGTTTTTTTACTGTGGCGTCTCAGAAAAAACAGGGGAGATTCAGCTTAACAAGGCTCTAGACACTATTAAAACTGGTGTCAGACCTACAGACAATGAGGAAGACTTATAGTGCTTTCCAGAATATTTGTGAGGATTATCCATCCTCAGCCATTACAAAGCTGAGCCTTACAGTATTTTGGGGTGTGGTGCGTGACGTTTTCCATTAATAAGCCCTTGTTTTGGGGCTATTTCTTAGTATATGCTTAAGTCTATAATTTAATATATGTTTTATTGTTAGCATGTTACCGGGAATTTTGTCAAGGTCCTGAAGGGAGTGATTTGAACAAAGACCCTGCTGCTGCTCAAGACCTTTCACATCACACTTAAAGATCTACTTCTACACACAGTTAATTATTTGGAATATCCATACAGTAAAATCATACAATCTTTTAGGCTGGAAAGACCTTTAAGCTCATCCAGTCCCGGCCATGTTATCAAGAATTGGTCACTGAAAGGCAATAAATATTTCAATCTGGGGCCTGTGTGGGCAAGGTGGGAAGAATAATTTTGCAGAGAACAGGTGTGGCAGAATTTTTTCCCAACATTCTGAGGACAAAAGCTAAATTTGTAAATTGTTTTTCACTACAGAGACACAGAGCATGGATGGCTCCCTTCTGTATAATCCAGGAGCACCCCATTATGGTGGGGATGGCTGCCTGAAACCAGATGAGTTTTTCACCTGGCGAGGGAGAACTTTGTTCTTTCCCTGAAATCTGTGCATCTTTGCTCTCCCAGGAGGCATTGGCAAGGATGAGGGATGGAAGCTGCACACCCCATGGGCACTGAGTCCTCCTCCTCAGCTGGTTGTGGCTTTGGAGCTTCTTCGCTGCAGGAGGAATCAAGGGCCAGACATCCAGTGCTGTTTACATGTCTGGAATGCCCTATCTTACACAAATTCCTCTCCTTGCACACATCTTGGTGGGGTGGAGGGGCAGAGCAGGTTTCTTTCTGCTGCTTGCAGAAGCCTGGTGGTTTTGGTGACTGGTTGCGAAGTCAGTGTTCTTTCTTTCTGGAAGAGCTGAACAATGCTCAGCTGGAGCTCCTCCATGGCCTCAGCTTCCCCAGTGAAAATGAATTGGAAGCTGACTGAAGGCTCCCCAGTTTTGCTTTGTGCCATGATAATGTACTTGATACTGCTGGAAGCCCTCACAGAGTAGCGGCAGTGCATCTTTTCCTGTCAGAAACCAAAGACATCCTAGCGAAGATAACAGATAAAGACCTAGGGGCAGAGAGGAGGTCAGCAAGGGACAAGAACATGCCACTTTACAGAGACAAATGGCAAAGGCTGGAGGCAAAACGTCCCTTTGATGTTTCCAAACGACCAAAGAAATCAGCATTGAGTGATCAACGTTGAGACAAGTTTGTTATTGCCTTTTTGTGTTTTAAGCAAGCAGTTTTTCGCCCTCAACAAAGGGTGGAATTAGTGTTTATAAATGATTGTACGTGGCAGGCAATAGTGTCAAGAGTGAGAAGGGACTGCTGTAATCTGAAGATCAGAAGCTCTCTTAGGCAGATAAGGTAGTGCTGACACCTAACTCTTGCTATTTGCTGCCACAAATTCCACTATTTTGAATTTGGTCATGCCGGCGTGATGTTAAAAGTACTGCCAGACCATAAGTCTGAATAGATTTACAGCATTGAAAAATTTGTGTTCAAAAAAGTCAGCCAAGTGACCTAAAATAAAGTAACCACGCTTCATATACACATGCAGGCTGATTTTCTGTGATTAAAAAAAAAAGAAAAAAAAAGTGGCCTTTTTTTTCCAGTTTATAGCAGGGACTTTGCAAGTTAGTAGATTTTAAGTGTTAGAGTGGAGGAAACTTAATGAGAATAGAGACAAAAAAGGAAAAAAAATGTATTTTAAAATTGAATCAATGAGAAAAGCCACACGTGAAGTAGATGAGCTGTGCCAAACTACCATGGACTAGAAAAAGCATGATATTAATATCACCTCACTTTTGGGGTGAAAATTAAAGCTCGCTCTTGATCCATGGATCATGAAAAAAAGGTGAAAGATTGTAAAGAGTGTGTCTGGACCTTTACAGGAAGAAAAAATGTTGAGGAAATCTAAGTAACAATTGATGAATGCTGTTGGTAGTAGCCCTGGTCCAGCTGTTCTGAAGGGAGACATTAATACAATTCTTCCAGGTGTACCTGGAGCAGTGCTCAGGCAGGTCTGCTTAGCAATAGCTCAGGAACAGCTCCCCAAATAATGCAACATACAGTAAATTAAAGATAAAAATTGTTCAGCATTTATTCAGATCTGTGTCTTCTCCATTTAATGGTTTTAGTAGGCATGTTTGTACAGTTAATGTACATCTATTTCTAATAGGAAGACTAACACCCTTCCATCCCCAAATCACTGTTTCCTTAATTAGGAAATATTTTAATTATTATTAATCTCTGTTTCTGAGGGAGAAATAAATATGCTGCAGTCGCATTTGTTCTGTAGCTAAGTTATTGATGCCGTGATTAAGATGTTAATTGATTTGGTGTGACAGCAGGCACAGAAGGAAGAGGTACTCAATCACAGAATCACAGAACCACGGAATATTAAGGGGTTGGAAGGGACCTTAAAGAACATCCAGTCTCAATTCCCTCTGCCGTGGGCAGGCACACCTCCCACTAGACCAGGCTGCTCGAGGCCTGGGTGAGCATCAGTCTGGGGTGACTGGAGACAACATCAGGCTGGAGACAACCTCTCCCTGGGTCAGTGGGACAGGATGGACATGATGGACATGATGGACATGATGGATTTCATCCAAGAGTGCTGGGAGCTGGCCAGTGCCTGTGCAGGGTGAGACATCTGTCACCTCTGGGAGGCCCAGGGATGACCCTCGTGACCAAACGAAGGTGAATGTCGCACCCATATTCCAAAAAGTCCCAAAGGTCAGCTGAAAGGGAAGCTCCAGGCTGGTCAGCCCTGCTCGGTCCCTGGGAAAGCCACGGAGCACGTTCCTGGTATGGGATGGAGAGGGTGCCTTGGAGCTGTCAGCATGGGTTTAAATCACACCTGAGCCACCTGATGTGCTGGGGAGAGGTGACTGGAGGTGTCTGGGGGAGAGCAGTGGGTGTCCTGTGCCTGGGCTAGAGAGGGGCCTTGGCACTGCCACTGTTTCCACACCCAAGCTGGACAGTGATGTCTCAGGGGATGGACAGCGAGGCAGGTAAAAATCCTGGTTGTATGATGGGACTCAGAGGGCTTTGGTCACTCATATTGGTCTGGTAGCAAGAGGGGCATCACTGGGCTGTGTCTGAGACCTCTCTGGTTGAGCATATGTCCTGGTTTAACCCTGGCCAGCCGCTCAGCCCAGTGCACCCACTCACTCAATCCATGCAGTGGGATGGGTGCAGAGTCAGAAGAGTAAAAGTGCTAAAACTGACCATGTGCAATGAGGTGATACAGATTCCCTAGAATACAAACCAAGTTTGCAACTGAGAAGTCTTTTTCTCCCTTTTTTCTAACGCCGTTGGTAGAATTGGGATATTTATTTCACTGGACTAGATGCGACATTTCCTGGGAGAAGATACTTCAGTTTATTTACAGATCATCTACCAATAATTCCAAATGAAAGCAGAGATGAGAAAAAGCCCTCTCTGCGTTGTTCTTCAGAAAAAGCTTAGGAAGGCAGCTTAATCCTTATTTGTACTTTGAAATTCTTAATTTAAAAAGAAATCAAAGCAAAACTGTCTTTTGTAGCTGATAATTTGTTCTTTCAGCAAGAGCTCAATGCCCCAACATGAAGGCAAATGACCCTGTGTCATTACAAGTATCTTTTTCTTATTACCAGGCCAGTTCCTATAAGAATAGAGGGGAATATTCATTTCATGCATATGTTACACTACCCATATGCTCTTTCAAGTACTTTGTTGTGGGTTTCCACTAAATGTTGAATTGTATTTTCTGGTTTAAATGGTGCTTTGTGTTTTCCAAAGATTTCCACCTTGCATTCAGGGTGTCACAATTAAGAGGCAGGTGGCAGAGGCATAACCTGGAGTCTGAGCAGCCTGAGAGGAATAGACTTTTTGAACCTGGGTGCACCAGGACCAAAAGTTTAAATCTTAATCTATACTGAAGATATAAAATTTTAATTAATTTGTTGGTGTTTGCAGGATCTGGTTACCTTTTTATTCTGCCTTTTACTCTGAGATAGTTTCATTGTGAAAAACTTAATCTCTGGGAAATTTGTGGGACTCTGCATTTTCTCTTTTCTCTCCTCTTGTTTCTGCTTTGAAGATCTGTGCAGATCTTGGTATCTGAGATACCAAAGGCAAACTCAGTTTGTTAAAATGCCTGTAAAGCTGATTAAAATCCCTGTAGGTTGCAGAAAGCACCATAAATGGGGCAACCTCTTGGATGCCCTAGCACTGAAAAATCTTGGATGGGCTATTTATCTGTCAAAACCAAAACCTTGCTAATAGATGCTCATTTGGCAAAACATCCAGAGCTGGTACCAGCTCCTGAGTGGGAGCACAGATGTCGTATTTCACCCTGACCTAAACACCTGTCAGACTGCACTGAGCCAGCCTCTCAGGCACCAACAAATCATGACTCTGCTATGAGCATGCTGGGACATTTTAATATACTTTTTTATAGCTGTAAAATAGGTAATGACTTCAGTATATAACAGAAAAGGGTTGGGTTTGGGGTTTTGTTTCTTTTTTTTTTTTAATCCAGCTGGCAGATTGCCACCTTACCCTTTCCCCTTTGGCTCAGTGATTCTGCACTGGGAGCGAGTTGCTTTCAGAACAGATACCCTACCAGAAAGTGAGTGGGCATCTCGCTGATCACAGCACAAAGGGTCACTGTAATGAGGAGACTGGGATTCATCTCGCATCATTGTTTGTAAAAATTTAATTTGACTGTCACAGTGCCTAACGAGGAAACTGAGAGGAACATTTTGAGGCTCACATCAGGGCAATCTTTTGTTTCAAAGACAGGGAAGTCCACTGGTTCCATCAGGGGGTTGGGATGTGGGAGGTTAATTTCAAGTCCTCTGTCTGAAATAGGCTGCACACCTCAGCTTGGGCAGTTCACTTAGGTCAGGCTTTTCTAAGGGCACAACACTACTGAAAACACTGGGAGTTGAGCTTCAGCAAAACTCTGAGGGTTTGGGTCCAAAGGCCCCAAATCACAGGTGCTGTCTGTAGTTTTCATTGAAGTGACCAGTAGTGCAGGGATTGAACTCACGTCTTGAGAAATTCTCTGCTTGAGAAATGTCTCGACTCTTCCCTAGGAGCTTAAGCATCGTCAGCAAGGCAGGAGACAGAGGCCAGGCCTTGTGCCACCTGCCAAGGACACACCTTACCCACACCCATGCTGGCTCCACTGGCCTGTGACCACAGGGCCAGTCCCAGATAAAGCTGGGAAGTCCCAAGGGTGTGAGGCAGAAGGCTGGGCACCAGGCTGCCAGCATCCCAGCTCCAGGAAGGACCATGTGAAGAGGTCTGAGCTGAAACGCAGCTCCTGTCAAGGGTGGCAGCCCCAGGTGGGTTGTCCCAGAGGGATTCCTGGCAGCACAGCTGTTTTCACAGCAGCCTGGTCCCAGGTTATGCAGCTGTGCCATATTGGAGCCATTTGAACACAGACAGCCAAGACCCCTGGAAAGGCTGTGGGTGAAGAGTTTGATCTCAGGCCCTTAATAAAACACAGGTCTTCATCTTCCTCCACCTCTAAGCCCTGAGTGGAAGATGCCGCACTTGGGTCAGGGCAGTCCCCATTACCAGTTCAGACTGGGCAAAGAATGAACTGAGAACAGTCCTGCAAAGAAGAACTACTGGGGGCACTGGTGAAGGAAAAACCGGGCATGACCCATTTTGCCCAGCTGCAGTGGACACGGGACTTCTGTGAGTCTGAAGCCCTGCCACTCACAGACTCCATGATGCTTTCTCTGCCAGGCATGAGCAGATTCATTCACAATAGAATTGCATTAATAGCTGGGGTATCTCTGCAGTAACTCAGAGACATTAGAGTTGAAAAAGGCCTATTTGTACATTTTTGTCCTCCTTCTCTATAAAGGCAGGGTTAAACCTTTTGTTCAGCCACTCCAGTTTTGTCTCTCCAGCTCTATTTGTCTCAGCCCATAGGTTTTCCATTATACCCGAGGGAGTGCTCCGTGGCATGATGCATTCCACTTCTAGGAGCTTATCCAGACACTTGGCTTAGATTATTCCTTGCTTAATTTTCATCTCATTAGTTTTGGTTATTCTCCTTTGTGGTACCTGAGATATATCTTTTCTCTGCTTAGTTTTCATATCCTTCAGCTATTTGTTAATGGTTATCTCGATGCCTTTAAAGCATTCCACAGCCAGACCATGTTTATTTAGATCTTTTCATCTTCCTTCATAAGTCAGTGCCTCCAGCCCACTTTAATCGTATCAGTGGCTTTGCACTGACCTCTCTCAAATTTACAACTCTTCTCAATAATGAGAGTCTTAGGGCTAAACACAATATTCTGAGAACAGCCATACACTGCAGGGAAATTATTTTACCTGTGATTTCAAGTGTGATGTATTTGCAGCTGCAAACTATATTTTCCCCCTGCAGTTTTGCATTGAAAGGTCTGTTTGCTGTCAAGATTACCTAATTTTCTATAAGATGTCCACTTTTTTTTTTTTTTCCCCCCTCCCTCAGATCCATACAAACTATGAAGGAGAAAAATGTTTCAGAGGAATGGGGAGATCAAGGGCACATGGAGCTCTCTCCCAAATGATGTGGAAATATATGGTGGGTTTTTGTATTTTTACTCAAGAAGACAGAAAAATGGGCATAGTTGCTATATCCAAGCATCAGACTCAATGAATTGGCACTGTATATAGTAGAGTTGAGGAAGTGTAATTGCTGTGTTCTTGGGAGTTTTTAGGTTTTAGAATATACACCCAAAGTGGTCATCTGGATGAAAGTCCTTGTCCATGCCAGTGGAGATGGAATAATTTAGTGAACCTTATAAGTGACCCTCATGGAAGGCTTCCACAGTGAAAGTCAGCAGCTTCTATTCAATGTGACAAAGAAAAAAAGCCAGCAGAGGGTAGCAAACAATAAAACGATCGAGGAGAGAGCCACAGAAGGTTCATTTTAGGATTGCTTTTGTTAGGGCCATATACTGGGCAGGAACTCAAAGGAGTTTTGTTATATAGGAAAATGTTTGCTGCAACTGAGAACATCAGTGATGAACATTTTCTATTTAGAAAGACACCCACACTGGCAGAGGGGTGAATGAAGTGTAGATCTAGTTTGTCACTTAATGAGTGATTTGTTGTTATTGTGAGCTCAACTTTTCTAATATTTCTGCCTTTCCTCATGGTGCAGATTTCTTGTTAAGGTACTCCCAAGTTCCTGGATAAACTATGTGGGATTTGTAATGGGAGAAAAAAACCCCCTGACTATGGCAAAAGCGGTAAGTGGAGAACAAATCATGCTCTGCAAACTTCAGGTAGGATTATAAGGAAGAAATACTGTACTTCTTTAAGATTCAAGTTAAAATCCACATTCATTGCTAACATGGCTTAGCAAGCATGCCTGATATTTTTAGCTCATTTTTTCTACAGATTAACTACCGCAATGATCACACTGTATAACTTGTCATAAGAAGTACATGTTTCTCTTGAATACAAAATACTCTCATAAAATGTAGATGACACAACATATAAATTATGGGTACTCTCACAATGTGATAAAACGCAGACTTCTTTTTTTGTGTGAAATATTAGATATTCAGTACTTTATCCAGATTGTCTGAATATTCATCTTGTATTTGTCTTCATTTTGCTGCATCCTCCAGTGGAATTTATGCGATGAATTAAATGGCAAAAACACGAGAGTCACCCCAGATTTATTTAGTGTAAAAAAGGATATGACTGAAAGGAAAAGGGGACTGGGTGTTTACTAGGTGAGTACTACCAGCACAGACCATCCTTTGATCTAGTTTTCATCTCTATTTCTAACAACATGGAGCAACTGGGTGTGACAAAAAAGGCCCTTAGAAATGCCACGTAAACTTGAACATTATAAATAGAAATAGTAACTCATATTTTTTTGGTCCTCACCTCTGTTTGGCTAATGATTCATATGAATAATCAGTATTCAGTTTAGTGGTTTTTCTGTGGCTCAATTTTTAGGCTAAGAGTGCATCCTTTCTCTGTTTAAATATATGTATGTTTATCCACGATGATTTAGCCATGGCCAGAACTCTAATGTGGAAAATACTATCATGAAACATTAAGTTCTTCATTGAATGAGCCTGGTTTTTTTGGAGGAAGTCTTCATTTTGTATGTGATTCCACTGCAATTAATAAAGCTCCAGATTCTAACCAGGATATAAATGGATGTCTGATTACTTATGTATTCAGAGCAGTTATTTCTAATTTGAAATACAGAACCTAAACACACCACTTCCCTCATTTTAGGAGCCCTTGCTCTTATGTTTTGCCATTCATCATTTTCCTTCAACTTCCTGCAGATGCACAGAGATAAAGAGATAGGGAATTTCTCTTTTATGTTTCCTTAATGCATTTTGATAGATAGGGAGTAAAAAATTGTTATCCACACCAGTGTATATAATAGTAGAATGATATTTTCAACCTCTGCTGGTTGAAAGAAAAAAAAATCCCTGAAAATCATAAATGAGTAAAACTTATGAGAATTGATATTTAATTGAGACAAAGCCTAAGTACCCAGAACTTTGACAGATGAAAAATTGAAGTCCCTTTGCAGAGTTAAAGAGTCAAGGAGTAACCACAAACAGTTCAGGTAGATAAGCTGGTTGGTCACTTAGTTACAGCCTTTGATCTCCTGTGATCTTCACCTGCCTCTCCTGGGGAGAAGCAGCCTCAGCACCGCTTTAAGGTGGTGACCTCTCCTGCAAAAGGTCTCCAGGCTTCTGAAGTTTTACCTCAGTGCCCAGTGGAAGCCCTTTAAATGCAGCTGAACAGCATGCAGCTCTTGTAGACACTCTTACGTGCTACTTATGGATGTTTTTAGGGATCCCAATAATTACGGATAATGGTACTCCAGAAATTACCGAAGTAAGAGGAAAATCCTGAGGGCTTTTAATAAAAGCTTGATTGTGTTGATAGAACTCTACAGATTTTATGCCAACAGAAAGTTAACCTGCATTTAACAATAATTGTGAAAAATATCTTTATGTGGTGGCTTTTTTTCCCCCTTTCCTCTTCTGGTCTAATTCTTGAACAGCCAAGTGTCAGCTCTGTTTCATCTTGCCAGCTGTGGATGGCATCAGTTCAGCATGTAGGGTCCAACAGACACAGCAGCATCCCAGCTTTTTGCTGTCATTCCATCTCAGCTCAGCCTGGAAGGAAGTGACACTGAAGCCCATGGGATCCAATGCACCACCAGCAGTGCAGAATTATGACCCGAGACAACCACACTCAGCTCGCCTTTCACACAGTCCCAGAACAAAAAGTGTAGGAAGTAAAGGTGCTTATGGTTATTCTAGGCTAAGCCACAACAGCTTTTCACACACAGGAATCTTGGAAAAATCACACAGGAGCAAGGATACAGTTCTTGTAAGAGAGATCAGCTTGGCTACTTGTGTTTATGAGACACTAATCAAAGAGAATTGAGACCTACAGTCTTTCCAAGTATAAGCTTTCCTCTGAATTCAATAGGACTTGTCAGTGCAAAACAACAGCAGAATATGGCCATGACTGTCACAGTCTTGTGCCTAAACCGAACATGTCATAGTCAGGTACTAAACAGGATCACTGAGAAGTGAATCTGAGTCTGCTGCCAGCCCATTACAAGTCAGTGTCTGATTGTTTCAGAAAGCACAAGCTCAACTGACAGAATTACTTTGTGCTCAGATAATAAAACTGATGTCATTCCATGGCATTTATCTGGATTTACAGGAGCTCTGTGGGCAACTAAATAAAATTCAACCTGTTATTTTTAGAGAACATACAAATTGAAGCTCAGGACAAGTCTATATTGCTCATGTTTAGCAATCACTTTTTTCTCAGAATAAAACACTTTATTTACTAGTTCAGAAACTTTTCAGCATCTGCTGCAGCTTTGCTGAAGTTACAGACTTTCTACTGACACTGAAAGAACTATTTGTGCATTTAATTGTTCCTTTGCAACGCTGAAGAATAATGTTTCATGACTGCTTTCCATGAAGCTTTCAATGCAGTTGTTTCACCTTCTTTCTGTTCCTCTACTTCTTTTCCGACTTACTCCTTCTCACTTAATATATTCATAAAAGTAGGAAAAGTGTGAATTGTCACTGTAATTGTTTTATTCTTCTCTCTTTCAAGAAGATGATCTTAGTTTAGCAGCTTATTAATCACAGAAATAATTACCTTAGCAGCATTCACAGTGTGAGAAATGATTGGCAAAGATGTGTATGTATGTTCACTGAAATATTTGTATTATCCATGTCCTAAAGGCCTGTAATGGCACATAAATCCACGGTTGTTTGTAGGAGGAGTGCAAGGAATGGCACTCACACTGGAGTAACTATTTTCTGCTGTCAAGAACAAACACTCAAATTTCCATACTCTGTAGGGTTTGAATGCTGAACTCATCCAGAATGAGCTTTGCACAGTGAAACTATCACAGTTGTCTTGCTCTTGGCCCCTCCAGCAGTAACAAGAGCTCCACTGTGCTGCCTCTGAATCTCTGACACACCTCAGGGTGAGAACGGACCTGTGGAACAAACCTCGTGTCACAGCGAGGGGAGCCAGGGGAGCGCTGCCCTCGCATCCACAGCAGGACAACTCCCACCCAGAGGCGGGGAGAGGAGAGAGGAGTGGGGTGGGGCCTGGAAATTTACCAGCAGCTTAAATTCACTGTGCCCAACCCCAGGACAGAGGTGGGAAGAGCAGCCTCCTATAGCCCAGAAGCTGCTCTGGTTGCTACACTGGAGTCTCTGCCTGGGACTTGGAGGAGAAATACTGGAGCCCTGATTCAGTGCTGCCCTGCAGCTTTTAATCCTAATTTGTTGTTGCAGCATAGTAAATCTGCACCGTACCATATCATATCTGGATCAAATTAGGCAATTACTGGTGCCAATATACCTTCAAGCTTAGAGAAAACAAAATCGAGGTGCTGAAGGGAAGGTTGCCATGAGATATCGGGGAGGAAAAAATAATTACAGGCTGACTGCAAGTGACATTTCAATAGTGTTATGAACAGAAGTGCAAATGCATTAGGAATTCTTGGATGTGCTCCTTCTTTACCTCCTCACCTCCCGTAATCACTTTTTCCTGTACATGTGTACTCTCTCACACACACTGTTTTCAGAGAAAATTTTCAGAAAGTCCAAACATGAAACTTGAGTCATCCCTCAGTTTTGGGCTGAATTTGAACTTTTTACCTAGTAGTCAAAAAAACTGCCTGAACATACTGTCGCCTTGTTTCAACCCATCAGGTTCCACAAAGGGACCATTTTTGTTACAGGAGCATGAGCACACTGTGGTGGGATTAATCATAAACCTGGGCCTGCGAGTGTCTGTGCGTGTGAATGATGCTTTCTGTGAGCTGAGCTGTGACCAAGAACAAAGTTAAGGCCCAAGCCTCAGAAAGCAGCTTCTGTGCTCTCCTTTAAATGCCCCAATTCATCTCTGGGCAAAGGGGACTAGAACATACCAAGGAGGTCCCCTGAGGTGCCCGGTGCCGTTTGTGTCATGACAAACACACAAGGCGAGGGCTTGTGTCAGATGTACTGTGCACTCCATTGGCAGGCTGGGAAAACTGTGACACTCGTCCAACATTTCCTGCTTTCCTTGTGGATGTAAAATATTTCACCTCAAAATGGCATGTGGCTGGGTGTGTCAGTGTGTCAAGGAGGGGAAGAACGAGGGAAAGCCCCGGAAACTCCCGTCCTTTCGCCTCCGTTCAAATCTGAGTGCGAACTGATGTTTTAAGAGCAAATGTGGCAAAAAATGTCATGTCTTGACAGTGTTCCTGAGTTTCCAGTCTGTGGGGAAAGGGCTCTGGAGTAAAACTTCCTACCCTGTGATTCAGGATCTGGCAGCCCTGCCTGCTTTAATGAGCCACTCAGCCACTGAATTGCCTGAAAGGCAGCCCCGAGAATATCAGCTCCAATGGGCTTGGCTAGGGCTAAAATATTGTGCTGCACTCAGTGTAAAATATTAGTAGTAGTAGTAGTAGTAGTAATATTAGCATTATTACTATTATTACTACTATTATTATTATTATTTCTGGCGACACCCTGAAAATGAGTGTGACACCGACGTCTTAGATCCAATAAAATTCTACTAATGTTTGGCTCCCTGGAACCAATCACCAAGCTGCTTAAGCAGTTTTTTTGAATATTAAAATTTAGAAAACATAAGAAGGGAGCACAGCCCTTGGGACATCTTTTGATATGTTATTTCTGGAAGGCTCCCTAGTGTGTCACCACTTGTTTCTCTTCTTACATGGAACAATTAAGCCAGCAGATTTAAATAGACTTTAAACCTTATCATAGGAAGTTACATTTAAAAAAAGTTCCATAACACCTCTTGTATAAGGGGGCTCTTTGTGCCTTTCCTGGCCTGCATTGTACCTTCCTTGTGCTGAATTGCGTGAGGACAAAGCATCCTCCTTCACTAACCTCAGCTGTCAAATTTGAGTGTTTGCTCTTGATAGCTCAGGTGTGTTACTTGCTCTGGGAAGGTAAATGCAAAGCTGTTCCCCTGGTCCATCCTGCAGGTTGGAAGGAACCTAAGGCAGAAAACAGCCAGCCTCTGGCATTCTTTTTCAAGTCAAAATCTTGCTGCAGATAAAAAGGAAGAGATTTGTGTGTTTGTGATAATTTCTTTAGTGCAGAAAGTATCAACTTCTATCACCTTATAAGCATGGGTTGTTTCCCAGCACCTCAGGTTTCATTATGCTCCAGAAGGTAATGATTATGTGACACTGTTCAGTGAACTTGGCTTCCAGGAGCTCAGTAATACTATCCCAAACATTATGAATTAAATTGATAGTTG
The DNA here is from genome assembly GCF_020740725.1 of Corvus hawaiiensis. Lineage (NCBI taxonomy): Eukaryota > Metazoa > Chordata > Aves > Passeriformes > Corvidae > Corvus > Corvus hawaiiensis. The sequence goes on along the minus strand of NC_063255.1, from coordinate 77,924,190 downwards.
ATTAAAGCTGATGAGAATAAATTCATTTAAACTGCATATAGAGGTCATCTACTTTTCCAGATAAAGTGTGATGTGATTTTTGCAGCAGTTAATGGACATTTGTCATTGTGATTGAGTCTTCTGCATCAAGATGAGAATAATGGCCTAGAATAACACTCATCTTGTTGATACTTGAATAGCCAGTCTCTTATTTCAGTTAAAGTAATAAGGAAATTAATTGGTAGCAACCACATTGCTGGATTTACTTTTTGAGTCTGAGTTTGGGTTTTTTTTTTTTACGGTGAGGTCACTTTTCCCTCCATGGCTTTTTTTTTTGTCTCTTTTTTTTTGAAAAACATGACCTTCATTATCAAAGCTCTTAAAGAGTGATGAATTAATTCTCATACTATACTCCAAGACTGACCGAATCTCCTTCAGTTTCAAGGGTCTTAAAGAATATGGAGCAAAATTCAATTAATGCAGAACACCGCCCAGATTTTAGTGTGTGTTTATTCAGATTTTATATGACAAACTGTGCTCCTCAGGAACTCAGCTATACATTCCTAGTGAACAAAATTCCCCTGACACCAAATAAATACGTGCTTCAGCCATCATATTTATAAAAGGCCTCTTCATAGCAGTCAGAAAACTCACACAGTCCCCACTGAAGGCAAGAAAAGTCAATTCACTCCTGGCTTGCACCTACCCCACCCCAGTGAGAGGTAAAATAGATGAAGCTGGCATCTTACCTAAAGGATTAAGGCATCAGAGCTCTCTGACTGCAGTAGGAGACAGCCTGTAGGTATTTTAATTTGCTTTTTAATTCATATCTCCACTGATATGAATTACAGCCGGGGAGTGTGAGACTAGAGGCAGTCCTTTAGCTTGCAACATCTGAAACCATGTTTTAGAGGTTAAAATTCAACACCACAAGGCATAGCTGCTAGGGCTTAACAGTGGACCAAAATACTGGACATTTTACTCTACTTTTAGTTCTTGTAGATTTAGAATGTGTAATTTCCAGTCTATAAAGCACTGAAAAGGAGTTCAAGGAGACATACAGTCTATTTCCATGCACTGAGATTAGCTTAAGTTATTTAAGCCTCCCAAGGCAGGTATTTCTGTGCCACAGTGCAGTGGTTCCCTCTCTGAGATGTGTCTAACTCTTCTTTAATGCACAATACAACAGCCAGCATCCCGTCTGAGAGTTTAGGGATCACTCTAGAGAAGAGTAATTGGGTTTTACATCCTCTGCAAAACAAGGCAGTGTTAATATAAAACATAATTTTAAAGCATAATTTTAAATTTGTGGTCTGCCTATAACGCCTGGGACCTTTTCTGCCACTAGACTCATGGTAGGTAGTTGCTTCACCCTTGTTTGGTGTTTGTGAATTTGGGGTCCTCTACCAAGCTAAATTCCTTCCTGGATTTAAAGAAAAACTTCTTTGTTGATATAATTTTGAATTCTGACTCAGTCTTTGAAAGCACTTTCACCTAGTAAGTGTAACATGGTCTAGCTTTAGACATAGCTTAAAAATCAGTCAATCAATCAATCAATCAATCACAGCGGGAGAGAGGAAAATTCCCCATGATAGTCAGGCTCACATCACTCCATTGGCAGGCTGGGAAAACTGTGACACTCGTCCAACATTTCCTGCTTTCCTTGTGGATGTAAAATATTTCACCTCGAAATGGCATGTGGCTGGGTGTGTCAGTGTGTCAAGGAGGGGAAGAATGAGGGAAAGCCCCGGAAACTCCCGTCCTTTCGAGAGGAAAGTTTGAAGCAGGTCAGCAAGGTGATTGATTATATTATTATTTGGTGATTGATAAAGCAGGAAGCAGAGCCAGAACACAGGTGGGGGCCCATGCACCCGTGAGAGGAGAGATGAGACTCCCACGTGGACATAGAAGGAAAAAAGTGTTAGAACACAAGCAGAGAAGCCAAAATAATATCCCCAAGAAAAACAAGCTCCTTGCCAAGGGTTTTGAGTAAATTTAATTCTTGAAATAATCAAGGGGATGATACGTGGTACATGCTTTATAAATAAGTGCTAGTGGGATGCCATTACTCAGTGCTACCTTTTTAACCCTCCCTGTAGGAGACAAAACTTTAAAATCCCAACTCTTTGGTTCAAAGTGGCATTACAGGACATGAATTTCTTTTGTGAGGAGGGGTAAGGTTATGGCAGTGATTGCAGCGAGTGGAAATTCACTACAGGCTGCTGCAGGAAGATCCTTTGGTACAAGACACAGACAACCAATTAAGTCAAAGTTCATCAGCCAAAGGTTACATCCTAAAGCTCTCTGATCTTCACACACTGTATGGATACAGTCGGAGTGGATTTCCCTGGGCTTTCTGCTATTTTATATGATCTGGATTGTATTTTTGCCCTGAAAATATTACAAGATATTTAGTTTTCCTTACATCATGGTTCATTTTTACTGCCACTGGCATTGTGACAGGTACTGCCACCTGCTGCAAACAGCAGTGTATTTTAGTCATTATCTGATTGCATATGGTGCCAGAATGAGGGAAAATGGGAACCTTCCTCATAGCAAGAATAGAATACCACCTCCGAACTGCCAGGAACTGGCTGCATCCTTTTTCTGGAGCTAAGGATATAAGACTGAACCACCCCTGCATCCTTGCAGAAGTCTTTGGGGTTACATTGCCATAAGCCTTGGTGATGATAACAGAATCATGTGGGAGCAGCAAGATCTCGAGATGTTTGGGAATTTGTCTTTGAATCTTATCCTGGCAGCTTTTGCTTCCTCTTTATTCTCAGGCCTTTGTCATTACTTGGGGAGTATCCTTTAAACTTTTGTGGCTTCCACGGAAGTCTCAGCTGTCGGAAATGCCAGTCTTTGCCTTTGTGAATTTTCTGTAAAAAGGCTTTGACAAAAATAGAAGCATGTTGCTGATACTAAAACCATTATTAATCTTACCTTTCTGTCTCCCTGCCTCCACAACCTCACCTGCCTTGTGAGAGTGGCTGCTCCTGCAAACAGCCCCGGGGCTCTTGAATACTCCCAGTTCCCAACCCAAATCTTCCTGCTGCTTTTATTAAAGGTGGTTATTGGTGCTGCTGCACTCAGTCTCCAGCTGTTTCCTCCACACTGGAATGAAATGAAAAAAGTATTTAGTAAGAGTTCAGCTTCTTCATTTCTTAGGCTCTGACTTGCAGCAGTAGTATGTGAATAAACTTAATTTTTTTTTCTCAGGTCTTTCATTTCTGCACCTCTCCAACTCCTTGTTTCATTATGTGATCAGCTAGAACACAGAATCATCAGCCAGCAAAATTTATTTTGGGATGAATAGGAAGAAGGGCTATTTTTCAGATCAGGAATATCCCATATGCCAGACTTGCTCAGGTGCGGGAGCAGATGTACAGGTACAGCAGAGGGGACTCAAAAGGTGCAGATGGGAGACAAAGGGGCAGGCAAGAAGACTAATGCAGGATTACTGCCATGGCCTTATGACCACTCAATTAGGTCCTTTCCTTCTGCAAAAGAGCTTTCAATTAACATTTCTGCTAAACACATTAATTGCTGCATTCCTGGCTTCAGGCTGTTTCCCCCTGCTTGTAGATTCCTTAAAATATGAAATTATAATTTTATAAATGTGCAATTTAGATATTCAGTGTGCTGCCCCTTCTTAAGGTGTAGAAATTGTAAACTTGTGAGCTTTCCTTGGAGTCCATTTATGCAACTTTCAAGCACATAAAAATTGCTGATCTGAGTATGAAATGACCCTTTGTACTTTATAAGATTTAAGACCCTCAAATTATCGGTGTTGAGCTAGGCAATAGCCCAGGTAATTAGTAGCATTTAAATAACTGATTAGACAAAGGAGGGTTTAACCTATTATCACTTAAACCTTCCTTTGAAGTGCAGAATTGTTCCCTTGTGCTTATCCCGGCTTCTTGCCAGAACTGGATGCAGTCACACTCCTCTGTGGCTGCCTTTAAATGACTATGCAGTTTTCTTCTTGTGAGTGGGACAGTATGACACAAATTCTGATTATTTTTTTTCACACCCATGGTGCAACTAATCTTACTGAATCTTAATTCTGTGAATAAGTGCAAAGCTATCTTAATTTTCTGGAGAAATTTATAAGGTTCTCCACTTTTCCTATGTCTTTTTAAAGGAAAATAAAATAAAGTTACTGAGCACAACAGTATTACTGCTTTCTGTTGATTCCTCTCTAATTTCGGTTTCTTTGTCTTCATCTACTTCTGTAATCCTGACTTTGAAAAATTGTACAATGATCCAGGAAATCTATTTCTCTTTTCTTCCTGACACGTTGATCCTTGTGCTTTAGGAAGGCATTAACAATGAATGAAAAAGTAGTCATTACTCATAAGTAAGAAAAATGGTTGTTACAACTGGATAGTCTCAGTTTTAAATCACTGTTTTGTATTATTGTTTATAAGTTCCCTTCTTAACACCCTGCCATCAACAAAGCAACCTAAAGAACAGTTTCAGCATTTGCAAAAACCGCTTCATGCCCAGAAATAGAAAAAATAATCTAAGGAGTTTCTATTTACTGATAAGGCTGGAAGATAGGTTTGAATTGTAAAGAACAGATTGCTGAATATATTAAGCAGCGAAAGAGAACTTGCAGCTGACCAGGTTTGCTAATGGATACTTCTGCATCTTACGGGAATAACTGCAGGTCCAAATAGGCATAAACATTAAGAGAAAAAACCACGTCCCAGAAAGACAAAGAAGGTTGATGAAGTAGCCTTCCACTTTCTGGCTGCAAAGCAAAGTAATTAAAAGGTATCTAAGTGAATGTTATGAGCTGGTGTTCATTTCAAAGACGAAAGAATGATGTCAGCTACTGAATGGTGCATCGGTATAGATGTGACCTGCTATTCTAACCAATTATCTCTTCCCCACAAACATGGGGAAAACACATTGATTTAATCTTGTGATTTTGTTTCTATACACAGACTAAAGTGCTTTTGGCTCCTTGAGCACGAGAGTAATTTACTCTGCTAGTAGTATGTTTCGTGGTCTCGGGTGGATTTGAATACTGCCATTTCCTCTTATTAAGCTTATGCTTCCCCTCCAAAAAAAAAGTAAAAAAAAAAGAAATGAATGCTTTCGCAGGTTACACTTTTGGTGTTTGAATAATCACCTTGTAGCTTTCAGTGTTTGTAAGTGATTAAGATTTAAAAAGAATATTAATTCCACCTCTCCACTCTCTATACTGTAATTTGTGAAGTTTGTATGAAAAATCTAGCCAGTAACCAGCATAACCATCTCCTTCTTGAATAATCACCCAGACTTTGTCTTACAATTTGCTCCGGAATGCAGGCCTGGACCATCGGGACTCCTTGCAGGAAAAGTATTTCCTTAAGCCTCCATTAACTTTGTTTTTACTTTTCGTATGTGTTTCCTTGTCTTTTAATCAGAGTCACACTGAAACAAATGCCTTTATTCTGACATTCTCTATCAAAATTACATCACAGTACTCTTTCTGGTTTTACCCCTTTTCCTTCCAAACATCATAACTTTATGCTGTTTTAACCTACCTTATCCTTGATAATTTTATTTAGGGATCAAAGTATTCCTTTACTCCATCTGTCCATCTAATCCACACTCATATATTGTAGTCAGAACTTGAAAAAAAATAAAGTTACTGGTATCAGAGTACTTAAGTTCTTCAATGATTTAAGCAGATCTAAGTCTGTTTCATTTCAGAAATGTTCTCTCTCTTATTGACACTCCATGTCTCACAGTCCTCAGCCACCAAACCAAATGAAATGTCAGTGATCATTTATCATCCACGGATAGGAAAGAAGTCAGTGTGCAAGGTGAGAGCACTGGGATGCATCCCTCTTCTCTGCACATTTTGAGAGGCCAACAGAGCATCAAATTGAGGCAAAATGCACACTGCCAACATGGTGTCTGTTGTGAAGCTTTGGTGGGCTACACACATCTCCAGGTGGATGGAATTAGGCAATCTTTCCCTACACCACTTGAATCATTAGAAGGGAATGTGATGAGCTTGCTTTTCTTTTTCTTTTCTTTTCTGAATTTCTCTTTCTTTTCGTTCTCTTTCTTCCTTTCTTTCTTCTTTCTTTCTCTTTTTCTTTTTCTTTCTTTCTTTCTTTCTTTCTTTCTCTCTTTGTCTCTCTCTGTCTTTTTCTTTCTTTCTCTCATTCACTCCTTTTTCTCCTTCTTTCATTCTCTCCCGTTTTCTTTCTGCCTCTCTCTCCCCCCGTCTCTCACATTAACTGTTCAGTAAAAGCCACACAAATGACTTTGGCATATGCTCTCGTTTGCACTTCATTCGGGCCCAGGCACTCCTGACCATTTTAATACCCGGCTCGGAACAAGGGGCTGGAAGCCCACGAGGCCGGGGGCTGCCCCGTGCCACGTGCAGTCCTTGGGCTGTGCAAGGGGTGCCGCGGGTGGCCCTTTGTGACACGGGCGCCTCGTGTCAGGGCCCTCGGCGATGCGGGACATCGTGGTGCCCAGAGGCCTTTGTGACACGGGAGCGCCGCGCCCGGCTGAGGCCACACACGGGACCTTGCAGGGCCCTGCGGTGGCCAGTCCCAGGAGCCGCTGTGTCCCGGGAGCTGTCTGTGCTCCAGGCTGCCACAGATGGAGGAGGACAAGGCCTACCCCAACTCCCAGCCCCCCAGCCCCTTGCCCGGCTGGCCGGAAGATCAGGCCCTCAGCGGGCAGTGGCTGGGGGCAGTGGGCAGCTCAGTCCTGCCCCTGTCACAGACTGAGGAGGAGGAGGAGGGGGCCTGTGTCACCACTGAGCAAGAGTGGGAACACGCTGTGCATGAAGAGCTTTCCCCACGGGCAGGCGTCAGCGGCCGACAGCTTTGCCTGTGGGAAGAAGTGACGGTGCGCCAGTTTAGCCGGTGGCAAGAAGAGGTGCCCCGTCAGGAGGTTTGTCCCTGGGCAGCTGTGAGACCCCAGGAGCTGCAGCGCTGGCAGGTACGTGGGAGACTGCAGCGGGCAGATGGGAGACAGCAAGAGCTGTCCCAGTGGGCAGAAAGGGTGCCAGCGCAGGAAGCGTACCAAGGGGATGAAGATGAGGAGGTGCCACGGGCAGAGACACAGAGCCCCGTCCCTGCCCCACAGAGCCCCGCAGGCCGCAGCCAGGCCCTGCTGGACTCAGCGTGCCGCAGCAGCCGTGAGCCTGGCAGCAAGGCTGGGCTCCGGGTGCCGGGCTCTGGCCAGCAGCCAGAGGAGCAGAGGCACCCGGAGCCCAGCGTGGCTGCACGAGACCAAGCAGCAGCTGCAGGAGAAAGGGGAGACAGCCCCATCTCTGCCCCGCACAGCCCCTGCTGCCCCCCCAGCCCCTCGCCCAGCCCGCGGGGGGCCCAGGGCTGGAGTGAGCAGCAGGAGGAGGCCAAGAGGGGCTCAGTCGGGGCAGAGCGAGAGAGCGAGGAGGGGGCCTTGACTGGGGACCTTGAATTTTCCCAGCGTGACGGTGAGGAGGAGCCAGAGCTCTCCCGAGGAGAAACCCAGCAGTACCAGCAAGTGACTCCAGGGCAAGCCTGCGCTGAGCCAGAGCTGTCCCCAGGAGATGCTGCTATCTGCCAAGAGCTCTCTGATTGGGATGAAGGCCTTAAGCAGGAGCTGGCCCAAGAAGACATTGAGAGCTGCCAAGAATTTTCGGACTCGGGAGAGTATCTTGAGAAACGGGTGTCCCCACTAGAAGTTGGTAGCTACGATGTGAGGAACGAGACAACTCTTAGAAAAAATAATAAAACAGAAAAATTGAAAAATTATAAAAATCAGGAAAATATCAAAATTTGGGATCCTAGTGGCTCAAGAGGTATTTCCGGGAACGCAGGGATTAGAGATCTTTGGGCTTAGACAGCACTGGACCTCCGGTGGAAAACCTGCAGTGCTGGGCTGACTTTTAGCTAACCCAAACGTCAGAGAAAAATTATTGAAGGCTCCTAAATAGGAGTAAGGCTTAAGTGCCCAGCACTAGCACCCACTACACCTAAATCTGCAGTGGTCTGCCCCTGCTCTGAGGCTGACTCACTATTTTATAGTGCCCTTGCTCCGCCCCAGTCCGCCCACAGCCCGCCCATAGCACACCCCTTTGGTCCTAAGTGATTGGTGCTTCCCTTTTGACAGATTATCTCTGTCTACCAATAGCTCGTCGTTGTCAGGGGGGTAGTAGCAGCTGGAGTAAGAGTGGTAACATGTCCTTATTGAGATTCAGGTTGCCATGGAGCTTACTTACAGACCAACGGCTAAAGGTCTAAAACTGGCTGTTGGCTGTTAGAAACTGGGGTTTGGAGCTGGTTCTGAGCAAAGTAGAAACCCTTAAAATAAATATTAAAATACATCCAACATATCTTAAAACATTTGCAAAAGTATACAGAGAACATGAGAAAAACAACTTTTATTTTTTTTAAAGTTGGAAAGGGAATTTTAACTGGGACACTTTTAACTAGGGGATTTTAACTGGAACTGGTGCAGATAAACTGCTTTGAACAAGTGAAAACACTAATAGCAGAACTTGATATTTGTACCTAGACTGATGGGTGAACATTAACACTCAATTAAAGTTGTGTAACCCAAAATTAACTAATCAAAACACTTAACATGCAAAGACCAAGCTAATTAGGGAGTTCATGTATGACATACGACGAACTCTCTGACTGGGATGTGTGCAGCGAGCAAGAGCTGTCCCAGGAAGAAGCCAGGAGCTACCAAGAGCTTTCTGACTGGGAAGAAGACACAAAGCAAGGGCTTTTGCAAGGAGGATTTGCTGGCTCCTCAAAGCTCTCAGACTGGCAAGAACAAAGCCAGCAAGAGCTGTCCCCCAGAGAGGTCGGGAGCTGCCGAGAGCACGTGCACTGGGAAGAGCGCAGTGGCCAAGCGCTTCCTGAAGAGCAAGACTCCAGTGGCCAGGAGGCGGCCAAAGGCAATGCTGAGAGAAGAGCCTCCGTGCAGTCCAGCTGGGAAGACGACAGCGACCGAGAGCCGGCGCACGACAGCGGGGAACACGCCGGCGTCCGGAGCACGGCGCTCGTGGCCTTGCCGCGGGAGGACGACGAGTGGGACGACGTGAGCGTCCTGGAGCTGCACGAGGAAGAAGAAGAAGACAGGGAGCAAAGACTGGCAGGCTTGGCACGAGATGGGCTCTCCGTGCCTGTCCCTCGGGAGGCTTGGGTGGAGTCGTGGGTGCAGGCATTGGAGTCGTGCCCCCCAGAGCCGCTCTATGCCACGTCTGACGCTCTGGAAGCCCAAACCCCCGTGGAATACCTGTCTTCTCCTGCCTCGGCCGAGCAGGTGCCAGCGGCAGGGCCAGAGAGGCCAGGGCCTGCCCCGCACGGGCCCCCCGGCCCCCCGCCCGCCCAGCCGGGCGCCCAGGCCCCACATGGGCAGCTGGCTCCCCACAGGAAACGCCCCTCGCGCTTCAGGCGGGTGCTGCGGGCGCTGCGGGGGCTGTTCCGCTGCCCCTGCCTGGCGGCGCAGCCGGAGGATTAGCGGCCGCTGCCAGCAGCAGCAGGCCGGGCCTGGAGACGGCGGCCGGCCTGCAGCCTGCCGGGCGGCCTGAGGGAGCCGCAGCCGCTGCCCTGGCCTGGCCGCGTCCCTGCGGGCCCAGCCAGCCCCGGCTGCTTCGCAGCGTCCCCAGTGGGTCTCCCCAGGAGCAAAGGGGACCCGTGTGGCCAGCCCCGAAGCCGCAGCCATGGGGGACACTTGGTGCCGGGGGGCTCGGCGCTGCATCCCGGCCCATCGTCCAGCTGGGAAGGGACCTGCAACGTCATCGGCTCCCACTGCCAGCCTGGCACCACCACCGGCACCCCTAAACCGTGCCCCCAAGGGCCACATGCGCACGACTCTTGCCCACTTCCAGAGACACTGACTCCAGCACCCACCTCCCGGCTGGAACTCCTTCCAAGGCCTGGCCACCCCGCCAGGGAAGAAGCGTTCCTCGTATTGAAGCTGCACCTCCCCTGCTGGGATCTCAGGCCACTTCCTCTCATCCGGAAAGGATTCCATGCTCATCCTTTGCCATTTCATCCACGACGAATGGGCACACACAGGAGCTGTTGCTCCCAGGACACGACCGCACGCTGCCGGACTCGACACACACCATTCTTGCGAAACAAAAGAAAGTTAGGGTTAAGAAATAGAGGTAGTAAGGAAAAAAAACAAAAATCCCACACCAAAAAAACCACAAAACTCCTCCAAAAACCACAAAAAGAATAAGAGTAGGAATAATTATATTGTATTATCTAATATTATAATATTAGATAAATAGGAATAAAATAGAGAAGAAGAAGAAGAAGAAGAATAAGGATAAGAAGGATAAGAAGAAAATGAAGTTGATGAAGAAGTAATAGTACTAAAGCAGAATAAGAATAGGAGTAACAATAGGAACAAAAATAAGAATAAAAAAATAAGAATAAGAATAAGAATAAATAAAAATAGAAATAAGAATAAAAGTAAGAAAAAGAGTAAGAATCAGAATAAGAGTAGAAATAAGGAAAAACATAAGAGTAAGAAAAAGAAAGAAGGACAAGAACAAGAAGAAATAAAAGACCAAGACCAAGAAAAAGACCAAGAATATGAACAAGAAGAAGAAGAAAAAAACAAGAAGGAGAACAAGAAGAAGAACAAGAAGGAGAACAAGAAGGAGAAGAAGAAGAAGGAGAAGAACAAGAACAAGAAGGAGAGGCAGGGAGGAGCCATTATCCCTCCGAGAGCCCCAAAGCGCTCCCCAGGCTCGCTGCTGAGGCCTTGCAGCACAGCACTGCACAGGAAGCAAAGTGATGCAACAGATGCAGAGGCTGTTGCAAGAGATTGTGCCAAACTTCTCCCCCGCCCGGGGAGGTACCTGGCCATTCCCCCAGCCCAGGGGTCTGCCCATGTGCTGAACTCAATGTTTTCGTGGCACCCTCAGCACCGAGGAGACCTGATGGAGAGCGTCAATGGGAGCGCTGGCATGCACGGAGGGGTGAAGTTTTCAGCCTAATCTGCCTCTGGCACTGTTTCTCTCCCCCCACCTGTTGCCCCTTCCCTTCCCTTGCCGTCCCGTCCCTTGCCGTCCCGTGCCATCCCGTGCCGTCCTGTCCCGTCCCGTCCCGTCCCGTCCCTTCCCTTCCTTTCCCTTCCCTTCCTGTCCCGTCCCCGTCCCGTCCCGTCCCGTCCCTTCCCTTCCCTTCCTTTCCCTTCCCTTCCTGTCCCGTCCCCTTCCCCTCCCCTCCCCTCTGCTCCCCTCCCCTCCTCTCCCGTCCCTTTCCCGTCCCCGTCCCGTCCCCGTCCTGTCCCCTTCCCTTCCCTTCCCTTCCCTTCCCTTCCCTTCCCTTCCCTTCCCTTCCCTTCCCTTCCCTTCCCTTCCCTTCCCTTCCCTTCCCTTCCCTATCCCAGGTTTGATTACAATCACCTGTTTTTCACTTTGGCAGTGGCACCACTGCCCATCTAAGTGTATTTCTTTGGTGTACTTCCACATGTTTTTACCAAAGCAATGTTTTGGTAAGCCTGGAGAGTAATTTACAATAAAGTGTAGTCAAAATAGTCCAGTGGCTGAAGTGCTTCAGTGGGCTTGGGTTAAAAGCTTGTCATGGTTGCAGGACTGAGCTACAGGAATCAGCACAGATTCCTGTGATCTCTAAAATGACAGCTCTGTGATTCTCAAGAGTGAGGAAAACTTAACAGAAAATAATGGGAACTCTTGGTTCCAAGTGCCTTTTTGAACATCTGAGTGTCTCATGGAGCAAATTTATCTACATGTATGTACCAGGAATGCTATTTTTTTGCTCTACACAATTAGACTTTGCTAACATATATTTAAATTATCAAACTTCTTCTTTTGTCTCATATATAAAACATATTAATAACCATTGGAAAAATGATTTGTCTACCACATATCCCTTTTCTTGACACTGGTCTGTAGCAGCTTCTCAAGTCAGAGAATCCAATAGGAGAAGGAATAGGAGATGATGAATATTCCCTTTTTTGCTGGATGTAATCTGAGTTTTAGAAACTCTCCTGGAGCATTTTTTTTTTTTTTTTAATCACTACTGTTATCTTACGTTTCACATTTCAGGAAATCATTTTGCTCATTTATTTGTTTCCTTGGTCTGGGAAGTCTATACAGTGACCCTCCTTGATGGAAAGTTTTTTTCTGGGGTTTCCTTGCTGCACTGGGACCTCATCTAAGAGAACTTCAGAGCTCCTTATTATTTTTCACTGTCCAGACACAGTTTCATTTCACTCACCCACACACACAGGGACACACATCAATACATTTATGAAGCCTAGGTATTTCTGTGCGTTTTTAAGAAAAATGATGTTCAAAAACCTCCCATTGATTTTTTGATAAATGGTTCATGCAGAAACTTGCTCGACAGCCAACAGGAATGAATAAGCTTATTCCAATAAAATCACCACCATGTCTGATTACAATATTTTTCAATGGCGAGTTTTGTGCAGAGAAAGAGATCCCTATGGGGAGGTCATTTGTCAGCTTAAGTCAGAGCTTTAATGTTACTCTGAAATAGCTTAGTTGAAGTTGTGTGTGAGTTTCTCTTTCTCCTTTCAGAGGAATAAAAAAAAAAGGTATAAAGAAAGTAGAAAAAAACCCACAGAGAATCGCAGCACTTGTATAAATCAGGACACGGCGGCCAAAGAGATTTCATGTAAGCTCCTGGTGCCAGTGCATTCATTTTGTGTTCTAATGGGGCACTTATTTGAGAAAAGCCTCTTTTACTTGTACATTTTTCTACATCTACATTTTCTTTAAATCTATTGCATCTTATTTTACCAGGGTCTGCTCCAGCACATTTTAATTATAAGATTATCAGATTCATGTTTATGAGTGCAGTGGCTACAATAGTAAATACTCTGTCTCTAGGAATTAGTTTTGCTCTCAGCTCTTCCCGCAATTATTTTAACTAGACTATAATAATCCCTGTGTCTGAAGCAGTTTCTGCACTAAATAGTTTTTTCAGTGGGATATGAAATTTAAATGGAAATAATTCTACTTGCTTTGCTCCACAGTTGCCAGCCAAATCAGATTTTTTTTTGTGTGTGTAAAGTATGCATTTTTCTGGTCACATTAACCATTTCAACACTAGCTTGAACCTGCTGTCCTCAGTTAACAAGACCTGATTTTGGTGGAGTGACTGGATGAAGAGTAAAGGAAAGTTTTTTCTTTAGAGTGTTTAGCAAATTCTAGCTGGGACTGTGAAAAGTGCAAAGAACAATTTTTGTAGGTTGAGAGTAAAGCTCGAAGAGAGAAGGATTTCTCTTAGCTTTTCCTATGTAGTCTGATGTGCACCTGGAACTAAAAATCTCATTGTTCTTTGAGGAAAAGATCAAACCAGATTGGATGTGCATGTGTGTTCTTCAACCTGTCCAGTTCTGGCAAGGCAATGATGTTTGGTGTCCCTTTGCTTCCAAATCACAATGAAAATTTAATTCCTAGCAGTCCCCACCCTTCACCTCTCTGTTTCTGAGAAGGGTAGATATCACACATTAAATTTTATAAAAAATATTCCAAAAAACTATTCAGTTGTTGGGTGTTGCCACATGTAATTTTTAGGTGGCTTCTTCCCACAGCAGAGGGGTGGGAACGAGGTGGTCTTTAGGGTCCCTTCCAACACAAACTATTCTAAGATTCTATGATTCTGCCCAGAGGGAAATCCCAGTGATTGAGGCACTTCATGGGGACATGTCAGGAAAGAATTCAAGCTGGTCAGGCTGCTGAGCAGGGAACTTGGGTGGAGGTGACCAAGGGAGTGTGGGGCCAGGTCAGACCTGAAACCTTGCCCTTCCTCAGGTGTAGGCACTACTCTGAACAAAACCATCAGGTGGTGCTCAGCACAGCCCATCTTCATCAGGGCTGGGAGGCTGGACCTCTCCTTCAGTGCTGAGCAGAGAGGTTGCTGCCAGTGAGAGTTTTAGGGCGGCTGAAAGACTCAAAATCGTTGGCGAAAGTAGGTTTAGTATAAAAGTGAAAGTGCAGCAAAGTTCGCTGGAAAGGTTCACTCAGCTCCTTACTAGATGGTTAAAGCACATGGAGAAAAAGCAAACAAAAATCTAAAATAAATCAGTCAAAGCCCAAAATCAACCTAAAAATAATCTCTGTGAGGGCTGGGTGGTAAGCAGAGGGGAGAAAAGGGTAATGGTAGGAAAGGGCAAGGATGAAAAGGAGTAAGGAAACCCCTCCCAATGAGTCATGAGGTTCAGAGTGGACCCCCTGGCTAAACTGAGCTGAGGGCTTGAACATTTTAGGCCTAAAGGTTTAACAGCACTTAACAGTACTTAATTGATAAGTTAAGCTATGTTTAGCTTAAGTAAAATGAAAAGATTTATATAGTATAGCACAACATCATTTTGAGGCCTAGTGTGCTTAAAAATCTAAGTTACTTAAGGATCTAGGAGAGGGACATTCCTGGTACATTTGCTGTGGCATATTCATCCTCACACACACACAGAGACCTAAAGAGTCCATACAAGGTTTAGAATAGTGAAAAAGTGCCCTTGAATTCAGTGACTGACTTGTGCAGGATGCCTTTGCGTCCTCTCAGTGGACGAAGGTTGAGGATTGGGAGATCAGCTCAGGATCCAGTGTCACTGTTTGCCAGTGCTCCAGGTGTAGCAAGCTGGAGAGTTCATTGGTCTGAGAAGGGTCCCACTCCCCTGAAGACGCTGCTCACAGCCAGCCTGCTGCTGTCCAAGAGAGCTCAAAAGTCTCTTGACCGCTGCTTGTAGGGGCTGCAAGAAGGTGGTTTAATCATCATAATTTTTCACCCTGGTCATAATTCAGGTCAGTAACTTTCTTTGAAAGTTTGACAACAAAAACATTATTTCACTTGGATTCAGGCAAGAAAAATAAATTTCCAAGGCTATTGGTTAAAAAGCAGGAGCTTGTTAGACAGCACAAATTCCTGGGAGCAGAAAATATTTCTAATGAGCTGGAGAGAGGCTCAGCCCACATGCTGCTCATCAAAGCCAAGGCCTAAAGAGCAGTTCTGAGATCATAGGGCAGCTCAAGAGCCTGGGGGAGGAGCTAAATGCACCACCACATCCTCTCCTTAACCAGATGTGCTTGAGAAGAAACAGGGAAGTTGGGACTATGTCATGCTTTAACCCAGAAGGCAACCAAGCACCTCGCAGCCGCTTGCTCACTCCCTGCGGTGGGGTGGGGGAGAGATTTGGAAGAGTAAAGCTGATAAAATTCATGGGTTGAGATAGAGATTAATTGAGTTTAAAAAGCAAATCAAAAAATGTGTTAACAAGCGAGCAAAATAAGGAATCCATTCCCCACTTCCCATGGTCAGGCAGGTGTTCAGATACCCCCAGGAAAGCCAGACCCATGTGTAACAGTGACTTGGGAAGACAAACACCATCACTCCAAACATCTCCTTCCCCTTCCTCCTACTTCCCCAGCTCTACAGGCTGAACAGGGCACCACATGGAATATCCCTGTGGTCAGCTGGGGTCAGCTGTCCTGGCTGCATCCCCTCCTCATGCACCCGCAGCCCACTAGGTGCTGCGGTGGGTGAGGTGAAGAGCAGCCACCAGCAGAACCAAAAACATCCCTGTGCTATCAACACCATTTCCAGCACAAATCCAAAACACAGCCCCAAACCAGCTTTTGTGATGAAAATTAACTCCACCCCAGCCCAAACCTAGCACTACCTAGATGATCTTGAAGGTCGCTTCCAGTCCAAACCTTTTTGTGATTATGCGGAATGGGTGACTCTTAGAAGAGGGAAGACTGGGTGAATGCTGTAGATTGATTTTGAAAATGAAAACTCATTGTCCTTTGCTGCTGCTGTCCTGTAGGCCACACATTTCATGCAGAGGGTTTCCTTTACTGTTTGAAGGCTCGTGGGCAACACCTTATATCAGGGTCTTGGAGCTTGTAGAGAGATGCCCTGACCCTGGGCACCAGAGCCTGCCAGAGGCACTCTGCCCATGGGCTGTGTTTTGCCTTCAGCTCTGTCACCCTCAGCTAAACACAAGATTTTTAATGTGAAACAGAATGAATTTTAGGCTACTAAAGGGCAAAGTCAACAACGTGGTTGCTAGGTTTGGATAGTGAATGCAAAGAAAGAAGGCAATTACAGTACCTTATCGGCTGGGGCTCCTGCGTCCGCTCTGCTTGTTTCTTCAAGGGCTGACGGGATGGATTCGAGCTTGTTAGGGCTAGGGCCAAGCTCCTGTAATGAGCCACATCCATCTGGCCTCATCTGTACCTTGCAGGAGCCTCCCACCTAGGACAGAGTCTGTCTTTAATGAACTGCTTTGCTTACCAAGGCTGCTGCTAGGTGTAAACACACCACAAGGGGATTGTCAATAACCTCTGATCTTTATAGTTAATTTGATTACTGTTTGAATTTATGAGCTGTTCTGCTTAATTAAATCCGTCTGATGTAGTATCAGCTGCTGATACATAGACATATTTCCAAAATAAAACTTCATACTGGGTTGCTCAGGTAGTGTTGTCACTCTCTCCATCAGCAGATGATGCATTAATACCATATAAATGCCATATAAATGCTGGTCTCAATGCCTGGTTGGTGAATGTACAGGGAATCAACTGAGCTTGTAAGGCTTTAAGTAATTAACCCTGCTAGCACATCAGATTTATTTATAACCATACCACTTCAGGGATAACAAAAATTATAGCTAAAACACTGGGGAATGAAGGGAAACAGCAAGTACAACATGGATTTTTACATGAGAAAATCTCAAAAAAGCAAATACTCAGTTGTTCAGATTTTGTGAATGGATTGAAAACCTTATACAACTTTCATATTGGAAAAGTAAAGCAGGCATTTTTCAGCTTCTTGTGAAATAAGTACCAAAAAAAAAAAAAGCAAACAAAAAAAGTCAGCTGAAACACTTTCTTGAATGGAAAAAGGCATGCAGTTTTCTTTCTGGGTTATATAACCTTTTAAAGCACCCCACATTTTTGTCAATTTTCAGTGAAAATAGCGGTTTCAAAATGAAAAACCATGAATGATGAAATTTATAGAAGTGTTGACTGCAAAATTTTGGGAAGCTCAAAATCATTATTTTATGTCCTTGTTATGCTGACCTCCTCCAGGTAACTTTGATATTAAAATTCATCTTAGTTGTGTTGGGAAAGTCCTCTTCATTGGGAGGGTTTTCTCCTGCATCAGATCTGGGAGGACATGTTGCCCTGAGTGACAGGTGAGACTGAAAAAGTCTCAGCATCTGCAACCTAAGTAAGGGTAGCTGTCTGTTGCATCTTAATGATGTCCAGTGTCACCAACATTAGGTCTCTTTGGGATAATTAGAGATGATCTGTGTTTTCAGGATTTGGGCTTTACAGCTCAAATTCTGAACAAATTCTGTTTTGGTGTCATTTGTGTTGATCTTGCCCAGGACAACAGGGAATCTCCCATTACTCTGTTTGTAATCTTTCAGACTTGGAATAAGTGGGAGCTTTGTTTTCCCTTTGCTTTTGTAGCAGTACCTGATGATATGTGAAGTTTTTATAAAACAAAGAGCTAAGACCAGTTTTATTGAAAGATTCTTACTTTGATGAGAAACCCCAAATTCACCAAGATGCCTGTTTACAGCACATTTGTGTCTCATGGAATCAGAGAATATCCTGATTTGGAAGGGACCTAAAAAGATTATCGAGTTCAACTCCTGGCCCTGCACAGGACAACTCGCAGAATCCCACCACGTGCCTGAGTGTGTTGTACAAATACTGTTCGAGCTCTGGCAAGGGTGATTCATTAATTCCTGGTTGTGACTGTGTCTTACCCCTTGTTCTTCACTCCCAGTCAAAATGTTGAGGTGTTTCTTGGCAGTGCAATAAACTAACAGCTTTTTCCAAGTGAGTGTTGCTTCTTTCAGTGTATGTTTTCCCTGCTAATGCAAAAATTCACAAGATTAGCTGTCCTTATTTACACATTCACAAACCTCGCAGTGGTGTGCTCATTTTGCAGAGGAATTGATGCAGTGCTGGAGCAGTGCAAGGCTGGCAGCCCTGAAAAATGAAGCGCTTCAACCACTGCAAGGCCTCAAGACTGAGGCTTCTCAGGCTAATTTTGCCTCTCTTGGACTGCCTGGAGCTCTGTTTTTTCATGGTGTAATCACATCAGTAATTTTTCTAAAGACCAGATGGCTGTACCTGATTTATTTTACTTTAGATTGTCTTTCTGTGGTACAAGCAGAGTTTTTGTGTAGATAAGTGTAACAAGCCATTATTCTTCTGTAGAATGAAATATTTTTTGAGTGAGACAGTGGCATTGTGTAGAGGAAGGGAGTCCTGGTGTGGTAGCAGGGCTCTTGAGAAATAGGGGTGTGGGATGTGAAGAAGAGGAGAAGCCATGGGGTGATAAGGCACAGGCAGCACTGGAGAGCTTATGGCTATCGGCAATTCATCACTGACCACTTAAACAAGTGAAAACTGGGTAAAGTCAGCTTTTTCAGGTAAAAAGGAGAACAAAGAACAACTATATTATGCGAGAAGTTCTCAAAGTATACTGTGAATTTGGGTGGAGTGTGACTTACAAACCGATGAAGAAAGACCAAAGTGTAAAGCACATTAATAAACGTAAAATAACCCACAAGCAGGTACTGGAATAATGAAGGAGAAGCTCCTACCATCATCAAGCAAAGGACTTGGGGTGCTGACAACTTGCTGTGCTCCTTGCCAGACTGAAGACCTAACCTTCACGACCCAAGGAAGTGGTGAAAACATGAGAAAAGAGCTGGGAAAAATATTAGATTCTAGAAGTGTATTTACAGTTTTAACTATATTGTGATGAGGGTTTTTTTGGTGTTTTTGCTGGTTGTTTGTTTTGTTTTGAGTTTTGGTTGGTTATTTTTCTTTTGTTGTTGTTGTTATTGGTTTTTTTTTTTTTGGTAACACTTTTTATTCTTTTCTTTTAAATCACAGATCTTTGATTAGGCTGTTATGATTTTACTTATCCTGATGCTAAATTCTTGATTTTGCATATAATTGAGTTCCTGTTCTTGGCCATTACAAAATTTTGAGTGTAACTCAGGCAGATCTGTAATCAGGGATATAATCTTGATTAGATTCTCACATAACAATTGGGGTGTTTTCACAGGGAGGGTAAGTAAATCCTGCCCCATGTGACTTTAGATTTCTATGCATTTATAGTTGCCACTAATTTTATAATAATTGAAACATGAATGGAAATAGAATAGAAATAGTCAATTTTTGTGTTGTGGAGGTTCTATTTCTCTTATCTGTTTCCAGTTCTACAGAGCTGTAGCAGCCAAGGCTGTTATGCGTGAGGGCACCATTGCAAAGAGAAGGAGGAACACTTGGATTGCTCTGAGAAAAAACCAGGAAACTTGGGAATTCTGGGAATAACCTAAATGATATCATTTTTTATCACCTACACTTTGCTCATGTCCTGGATTCTTTGTTTCCTTACCCCTCCCATTTAATTAGCAACACAAAAAGGGATAATTTCACTTCAAGACTGGGAGATAGGCAGTGAAGAGTTATGGGATGGTGTAAAACAGGGGTTTGGTTCATGCTATGACAAAGGCAAGGCCCTGCAGAAACAAATTGTTTTTGGGAAAGAAGTTAGAGAGTCAACAGAAACCCATTTTTCTTGGATTTCCCCATGCCAAAGACATTAAAATATAATCTGATGCTCACAACTTTAAAATTTGGGACAGCAAGCTCAATGGAAGGAAAAGCTGAGAACAAACAAGGTGGGAACGGAAAAATGGAAAACCATGGAAAATTTTGAGGAACCCACCCTGAAAGCACATCAGAAAAAAACCCCAACCAACCAACCAGCCAACAGGATGTGGCTGTATTCTATGGCATGGGATCTTATTAACTAGAAGGACTTGCAATTTTTGCTTAATAGAATAAGGAAATGGGGGGAAAAAGAGGAGATCTCATGGAGGTGGTGAAGAAAGGAAAAGAGATGGAGGTGAAAGGAGTTGAAAAGCTCCCCAGAAGTTAAAAAGTTATAAAACTCAACTGTTGGTTGTTTGCAGTAGTTTGCTTTTCGCTTGTAATTTATTTAACCTCTTTGTTCATAAATATTTGTGAAATTAATTAATTAGGGCTTTGGTAAGCACCATCAATTTTGGGTTCGTGTTAGTGGGACAGGAATTATTGTTCCTCCTGCATAAAAAATTATCTTTACCAAAGATATGAGGTGTCTGAGAATGACTTTACAACTCTCAGCACAGACATGACCTGGACTTTTGCATTTATATCTGGGGGAATTTCATTTTCCTTTTTTTTTTTTTTTTTTGAAAGCTCTACATGCCAAAGTGAGATGCAGTTGGGGTTTGGAGGTGAATTTGTTGAATGGAAGGGAAATGTTCTACATGTGGTGGAGATTTATGGCTGAATGGTATCAAATGAACTGTAACTTCTTCAAATTTTTGCTGATATTCACAGATGAACAGAAGTTAATGATAAAACTCTAGATATGAAGTTATAGTAATTTCTCTTTTACAGGCTGCATTTTTTATGTGGGGCTTGGTTAGCACCAACTGGATTGTGTCCCATGGGAAGTGGTGTCCTAAGAAATGAGGGTGGGAACTGGGACAGAATGTTGGTGCCATAGAAAACTTATATTTGATTATGGCCTCTTCCCACGAGGAATTTAATGTAATGGCACCAAGTCCCTGCCCTTCATTACTGCAGGGTATAAGTCATTGGTAACAAAGTAAAAAATAAAATTTCAGTGCTTTCAAAGAACATCTTTTCTGCCACAAACATCCTCAAGCCACTACACTGTTTAAAGTCAGAAATTTAGGAAGTCTGATGGACTCAAAAATTTCAAGGAAACACTAGGAGGGAGACAGAGAGGAAGCCAAGTGGAGAACAAGAAAAAAAATGTTGAAAAAAAAATGTTTGGTTTATTCTAATATCAGGAAATTCTTCCAGATCCCAGAGGCTGCTGAACAGCATAATCCTGGGTGCAAAAATGAGGCACAGGCGTGAAGGTGCGAGAAAATTTTCCAAGCTGGTGATTTGCAGCAGCCCAGCAAAAGATGTACCCAAAGCCTAGGTAAGGTCTTGGCAGTGAAAAGTACCTAGAATTTTTCAGTGGAAAGGGAAAATTGTTCCATAATCCTAAAGTCAGTTGTCAGAAGCTTGAAAGGCTGAATGTTTCATGGTGAATAGCTTATGAGTAATATTATGAGTATATTTAAATGTGCAGAATGTCTTTACTGCTGTCACTTCAGCAAATGAAAATATGAAACCATTTTGCTAGAGTGGAGGTTTCTTGCTCTCAAATGCCCTTTCTAATATCTGTATACATTTTTTTTGTATTTTTTTTCTGTTTGTTGTGGTTTAACCCTGGAAGGCAACTCGGCCCCACAAATCCACTTGCTGGGGAGAGAACTGGAAGGGCAAAAGTGAGAAAAGTTTAGGGTTGAGGTAAAGACATGTCAATAGAGAAAGCCAAGATCAACAAGCCTTTGGTTAGGATGTCTGTTCTCAGTTGATATCTACTTTCTGCAAGTATTCAGTGATTAATCATATTCTCTTTAACTCTTGTTTTCCAGGCTTCAAATGCACTTTTTTTTATCCCCATAGGGATAGTTACAGTCTCCTAGTAGTCCTCTTTACAGGCCCAACTAAATTGACTTTATTTTTGACTAAATTGACTTATTTTTGACTAAATTGACTTTTTTTTGAACTAACTTGAATTTTATTTCAAGGATGCATATGAATGGTCTGTAAAAAAAAGAAGAACCTGCTTCATAAGTTTCAAGGAGAACAATCTTGATGTGGGCCAGGCATGAAAATACACATTGAACAGCAGCATCCCCAGCATTTCCTGGGGTATTTGGTCTTTATAGAAGCAGTAACCCATTTGTGCAAGGATTATTATATGGACATGTTTGTTTCATGAGGACTTTCTCAAGGAGGGTTCAAAACTCACTCTTATCATCAGGCCTGATTTATCTGAGCAGGTTCCAGAAAGTTTTGTTTTGTGACACCTTTTTTTTTTTTTTTTTGGATATGTGTATTTCTCTCACAACCTTAAGTTCTTCTTGTATTGGTTTAAACACTGTTTGCCAAGAAAAAACTGATAAAAAGTGGACTGTCGCATTCAATGGCATTTTTTATTACATGAGGTACTAAAAAGTTATTATATTCAATATGTGTTAGCACTAAAAGTAAGAGAAAAACATTATCACTCGAGAAAGTTCTCTTCTTTGGGATTCTTCTCTTTATGAAAAGAAGTTGTAATGCTGTGGTGAGCCTATATTGTGCAGTCCAATAGTCACTTTAGCATCTTCAGGATGACTGCATCCTCTGTGGCACAGTGCCATCCTGTGGGCCCCGAGGTGATCCAGAGCAGCCACAGGGAGATAACAGTGCAGCCTCTGGCCAGAGCTTTTGTTAAAAAAGCCAGTCTGGTCTGACTTGTCCCAAAAGCCCAGTTTTGATGGCCAAGTATACTTTTGGTGGTATTTGTTCAAAATTGCTATGGGTGGTTACATGCCCGTGGTCAGGACACAGGTCACACATGTGGGAGAGCTTTGCTGTGGTTCACGCCGAGTTTTTCCTCACAACTCATGCTAAAACAAGAGAGACACATCCTAAGGCAGATTCAGGAGGTTTCCCACCTCCCTGAAGCTGTTTCTCTTTACTCATATGCTTGAGAAGTGACTTTGTTGTGTTGAAAGCTTCCTTGTGTTGAAAATACTTCAACTGCCACCGAGAAAATTATCTTGCCTTTTAGAAAGGACATATTTCCTGGCGAGGAGCTGCAACCTTTTCCCCCAGAGGTGGAATCTACATCCTTGCTTTTAATTTTTTGATGGGCCTGGAACAAGGGATCCAGCAGGTCTTGGGGAGCTTTTAAAACAGCTCTAGGAAAGGCAGAAAAAGCCTCTTCTGTCACCCTGAGAGTTCATTCAAGGGTCTGGCTGGTATCAGGCATGTGAGCTGAGCACTCTGTGACCCCAGGTGGATAAAGGCAGTTCATCTGATTTATATACATGCAAATATAATGCTGCTCAATGCAACGGTATTGAGTGAATGCTCTCTGGTGACCATTTACGAAGGCAGAGTGTTAGAAGTGTTAATGTGATCAATAAAAAGGGAAAGGGCCTGGGAGTAGGACTCAATCTAAGCTGTCGAAGCTTTACAGAACATTGCCACTGAAATAAATATTTAGTAACTCTAGACTAAAGGTGCTATTCTTTTGACAGGATGAGTTTCATGCCTCACAGCACAAAAGTTATGAGATTTCAGTCAGTAATCAAATAAGTATATTTTTTCGCAGGAAAAAATACATTGCTTCTCTTCCCCTGACATATCAGTGATTAAAAGAAACAGCCCCGTCTTCTACCCCCTCTGCACGCCATGCTGTCCAATTTCGGGCAAAAAAAAGTGAAGTGGGGGGGCGGGGAGTACAGAGAAAGAATAGGAAGAGGTGAAACACTAGGAGAAAATGTATGTTAACCACACTGGCAAACTTGAACTTGGTGTAGGTGTGCAATAGATGCCACCACAGGGCACTATTACATAGTTTGAGTTGGAGGTTGAGTTGTAGCTGCCTGAGTTTAAAAATTCTCCAGAGCTCTTGATTAAGATCACAGAGAATGCACTGAGACTTAGACATGAAAGGTATTTGGATATAATATCAGTTTCAGCAGGAAAATAGGTCACTTTTTTCACTACCACAAGATTACTGCGTCACTTATGACACAATGTTGTTTTGTAGATATTTTTTGTTATTAACTCATTTTACAAATTTATTTTTAGGCTAAATTCAGACCACCTTACATAGAGCTTCCAGCTATGACAGTGAGGTGGTGCAGAAGTGTGTGTCAGTAACACATAAATAATAAAATTGCAGCAGGTTTCGGTTGGGAAGATGGAGATTTTCAGACAGCTGAGCACTTTGGCAGGTAGGAGAACTCTGGAGAAGGTACATCCTTGGCAAGGTGCTCCTGCTGTGATGCAGCAATGAAATACCTTAATAATGTTGCCTCTTAAAATGCTTTCTGGCTGCTGGAATCCTCCAGGTGAGTAGTGCTGCACATGGACCTTGAAATGATATTTCCATGAGTGTTTCCGTGAGTGTTTCCAACTCATCAGCGTCTGGGGCCTACACTGTACCCACCAAAGGGCATTTTTCTTTAAGTCATAAAACTTTCTTAACTGTGAAGGGCAAAACTGCAAGGGCATGTTTACCTGATAAAGGAATTACCTGAGTCAGATGAATGGTTGGGATAATGCTGCTGGAAACCAGCGGGAGAGAGGGGGCAGAGACAGGGAAACGTGTACTGCTGTGGAATAAATTGTTTGAGGCCAAGTAGCTCAGAACTGGAACATGTTCTGGGAGAGAGGAGGAGCGATAAATTGGCATCTGAGTGTCCTTGAATTCCCGCAGTGTGACAAGTCATCTTCCTGAAGATGGTGAGGGAATGCCTCAGAGCACAGCACAGCAGAGTCTCCTAAATAAATAGCAGGACTAACTATATTTTTAATAATACATGGGTGGCAACCGTTAGCAAATTACTTTGTTTCTCTTCTAAACTCAGCGTATTTCAGATATTTAAAGGTCAGAATTAGCTTAAAATGCCTTGAATTATATTACTGTTTGGTGCCTAGGAAAAGCAGGGAGGATGGCTAAATACAGGGAGAATTTTGGTAACGAGGTTTTTTTTTTCTTTTCAAAATTGAAACACTATTATTAAAAAGACAACCAAAACACAAATTTTTAAAGTAATTTCTGAAAACACTTCTATCAGTGTGATTCTGGAGTCATCCCCCCACTGGCAGCCAGAACTGGGTTCTAACATCACGTTCAGCTGGTTTTGTGCTTTTTAGAGGCACTTTTGACGCTCTCCAATCAGGGTAATTAGGTTGAGGCCAGCCTCAGGTGTGCTGTGCTGTTATCTTTTCCTGTAAGCAAATATGCCCAGGAAAATGAAAACATTGAAGTGTACCTGTTCTCAGATGAGGTCCCTCATGTACTCTGTGGTGCAATGAGGTGTTTGTCTAGCTGATGAATTTCAGCACATCTGCTTAACAAATCTTCACTGATTTTATGTTTTATGGCTTATCTCCAAAAAACTCCAAGGAAGAAAAAAAATCATAGCTCTGAGAAATCCTTGGTGAGCTTTCATGCGTGTTCAACAAATCTTTCTTTTTTCTGTGTATTTTTTTCTCAGTCACTAAGAGAAACCCTTCAAGATTATTTCAATATTTGTTTGCTGAAGATAGATATTGCCTTAGTTCCCAGGAGAAGAATTTCTAGTGAAACATCCCAGTAGTGAAAATTGCTGTCTTGGTATTTAATAAAAGTGTTGATTTATTCATTTTTACTTTTTAGCTTCTTGAATACTCAGGTGAGTCCTACTTTTGAATGTACTGGACATGCTGGACTGGGGAGTGGAATCCACACAATCTGTCACCCTCTGAAGTAATTTATATCACTGTTGGCTAACTAATGATATTTTCGCTGCTTCGTTCAAGTGCTGGGTTTCGTTCTTTTGCGTGTGTTTTGGTTTTGGTTTTTTGAGGGGGTGGTAGGGATTGTAAGAAGTAAATTCCCCTTTAATAAAGGAACACATTATTGCCTTCATGCCATTCAATATATTCCTTGCAATTTTTTTCTAATTATTCATGTGGCTGTTGTGAGCATGAGGTTTTTTAATTGCAAATGTGGAGAAATACCCCAAGATACTGTATTTACGTAAAATACATCAAAACATCTCATTTAAATGAATGGTCTATTGTAGGATGAGTTATATATTAAGGTTGTTTTCTAGTAGCTTAAATTATTTTTTTGTAGAGTTTATTTATTTCATAAAAATGATAGTTGCAGGGAAAAGGTCTTCTCCTTTCTTGACTTTTCTTTTTTTGGCTAAGCTTAAAAATCCCAGCTGTCATGGTAAGGTAAACACTACCAAATATATTTTAGAACACAGAGCATTTTTCTCTGTCCCCTTACTGTATTGACTTCTGTAAAGAAAAAAAAAAAACAAACAACAAACCTGCACAGGACATGGCTAAATATCTGGTAATTTAAAAACAAACAAACAAAAAATAAAAGGGAAAAGACATATAGTCAAGAAGAAAGCTTTTGAGAACACAAAGTACTGGCCTCAGATTGCTCCCACTGAAAGTGCAATTATTGACTTTGGTGGATGCTGAGTGATGTCAGCACTCAGCTCATATATTTTTATTTTTCAAGTCTATTTTCTATTTTTTTAGAACTATAGTCACCTGCTGTAATAAAGAAACACGAAATTGAATTTGAAAATCAAGTAGATGTGGTGAACTGTGAGATGCTGCAGCTAAAACCTGATGTGTACCTCAGGTCCTGTGAGCTCCAAATTCTGCTACACCTACCTGATGGGGAGACAACCTGGCCAAAAAAGTGGTTATTTACAAGCCAAGTGTATTTCTTTTTGGTTGACTGCACCAAAACCTTTCTGTAAGGATCTCTTCAGCTTTATCACAGAAGTCACACAGGGCAAATTTTGTCGCAGTCAAATAAATTTGGTGTTTTGCAACTGTCAAACAGAGCTCAAGTAGAGCCCTTTGGAATAATTTAAGAGAAAGCAGAATTCCTGTGTCCTGGTTTTAAAGTGATGTATATTTCAAAGATTAAATCTCACGGAGGTCAGAGGAGCTTCTAACTTATTCATGGCTACAAAAAAATTTCATTCATGGCTACAAAGAACTTTCAGCTCTCCAAGGGTTTAACGTGGTGGTTTGTTTTTCAAAAATGGTGTAGCAAACCCCACATTTGGAACCCTTATTCCAGGTTATGTTGAGTTATTGCCTTGCCAAATGGCCATCCTTAATGGCTCATGTGTTTCTTTGCAGAGCTGAGAGCAGGCTGGACACTCTTAATAACACACATTTGTTATTTACACTCCACTCAGCATTTCAGAAGTCCACAGAAACATCCTGAATATGCATACTTGTAAAAGAGTGGTAACATTTCTGTATTTTCTAGCAGTTAGATGCTGTAAATTCACCGCTGTCCCTTTCTCCTTCTTATATCTGTATATTGTCCCCTTTCACCAATATAACATTATTTTACAGAAGGCTTATGGGCTCCAAAAAACACTTTTCACTTGTTTCATGTACAAACCATGACCGAACTCCTTTTGAGCCCTCACTGAAACTTCATTTCACAGCAAACCCATTCAAACCACGCTTTCCAGACTTTGCATTTAATTTGTCTGAATCTTTTCCAAACTATTCAATCTTTTTTTTCCCCAATCATATCTTTCACTTGCAGTGGGGCTGATCTCAACGCACAGTCACACACAGAGCTAAAAATTTTTCTTTTTTTCCTTCTTGTACGATTTTTTTGTCCTTTCTTATTCCTCAGACCGGGCACTGTTTGCCCGTCTGGGCTCGGAGGATAATGGCTGTAGCTGAGCTCTGCAGGCAGCACAATCCACAGGTCTGCTGCGGGGTCATTTTGCTGCTGGAGACAGTTTCCTGCCTTTGGAGGAGACATAATGCACATTGTGTAAAACACCAGGTGATCCAAATTCGTTGGAATATTATTTGCTGCTTCACAGTTGCTCCTGCTTGTTTCGATATTGGCGTTACTATCTTTTTTTTTCTTTTTTTTTTCTTATTTTTTCCTTTTTCTCTTTTTTTTTTTTGGGTTCCTTTCATAATCACCGCTGAAGAGGCTGGGTGCATTTTACCAGTGTCAGGTTTCCTTGGTGCTTCTTTCTATAGCCCTTATTGATCAGGCAGATGCATGACCTGCGCTGACAGACGGCTGCCAGAGAGCCAAT
This sequence comes from Corvus hawaiiensis, assembly GCF_020740725.1. Classification (NCBI taxonomy): domain Eukaryota; kingdom Metazoa; phylum Chordata; class Aves; order Passeriformes; family Corvidae; genus Corvus; species Corvus hawaiiensis. The sequence continues at coordinate 77,896,476 of NC_063255.1, read as the reverse complement.
ACGCACCTCTGTTGAGCCACATTTTATTCTTTTGGGGGAAAAAATCAACAATTTTGTTTTAAAAGTGATTGCTGAGCTCTGTCATTAGTCCTTAAAACTATCTTAATACTGGACTGATTTTTTTTATCATATTATTGCCCATTACTACACAGGAAATTCCTTAGAGGGATTGAAGGATATTTTGATTTTCCATATAGAAACCAGATTTTACAAAATCTACTTGCTATCAAAAAAAAAAAAAGTTGGTTCTCATTATCTACCCTACCATTATTTCAGTTTCTCCTCATGATTCTATGAGCTGTCAGTCTTTCCTGTTTTTTTTCTCTTGGAATGTTCGGTTCCAAGATCTCCTCAGAGCATAATTATGCCTGTTCACCAAACGCGTGGTTTTTTGGTGTAAATTCACACAGACCTTCATAAAGAAATAAAGAACAGGTCATATTCTTAATTTTTATAATATCTGATTTTTAAAATCTAAAATTAATGCAATATTAATGCCTGCTTAATGTACTATTCATTAATACAAATGAATTTTCATTATGCATTACTTTAATTATTGCCTCAGGAAGTCGTAGCTGATACTTCTATGCCTAGAGGGGCACAATTCTATTCAATTCAAACTTTACCCCTCCTGCTGGACTTACAGAATTTTCTGCACAACTTCTCTAAGATGCATCCTGTGCACAGGTTCTGAACCCCCAGACCTGCTGAGGCGACTGCAGCAACGGGCTCAAAAACCACACTTGTGATTCCTAAACCAGGGAAAAATGCCCCATAATGCAAAATTGTCTCCTTTATTTCTGTAGAAGAATGGAAAGAGGTGGTAAAAATCTAGCAGCCTTGTTCTTTATAGAATCATGCAATCACAGAGTGGTTTGGGTTGGAAGGGGCTGTAAAGAACATCTCATTCCAACCCCCTTACTGTATTTTCTGTTTTTCTTTCATTAAAAAAAAAAAAAAGAAATTTGTTTTTGCTATGATTGGCTGCAAAATGCAAAATACTTATGCCTTCAAGCAACTTTTCAGTGTCATGCTCTGTACTGTGTTATCAGGTCCTAATAATAATCTTTGTTAACAACTCAAAATTGCTACTGCAAATTTTGATTATTGTAAATTTTATAACGTAAGTCATATATGTTTTTATCTAGTGACCCCATGACAGGGATATTTTGCTCCACATTCTTCCTTGAGGAAAAAGATTAAATATATTTTATAAGGGGCAGCTTTTCTTCCTAAGGATTATGAGTGCTCCAAGGAGCATCTGAAAATGAAGGATATTCTGCACATGTGAGTTGAGTGGAGTTCATTCCCTTGCCATTGACCACCCAAAAACTGAGGCACTTGGCAGCCCTGAAATTTGTTTTCAGAGGATGGATGTTGTGAGTACAGCATTAGCTATTCCAAGTGCTTATAAATAATTGCATCTTGTGTTTCTTACTGTGTTTCAGTGGAAAATAGACTGAAATCCGTATCCACTGGCTTGGGCTTAGGCATTCAAAATTATATCCTATATCCCTTCAGCCTGAAAACTTTATATTTCCAGCCAAAGAGAAACAGATAATGCAGAAGGTCGGGGCTGGAGAAAGTAGCAGCGGAAAATATCTATTAATATTTAAAATTCCTTGTTACCAAAGGTAGGCTTTTTTCCCTAGTGTTTTATCAGAACCCAAATACAGCAGGACAAATGTTTATTCCTAAGTGAAACACTGCAATTGAAATATTCCACGATACATTCACTTTTTAATACATATTCTATAGTTTATATATATATAGACACACATATCCTATAATTTAAAATTTCAGTAATGGCTTCTGTCAAGGCTTTTTGGTTTTATTTTGCCACAGTTGATGTTAACAATTTAGCAATATTTAACATGGGTGGTACAATTGCTGGCTGTGCAGGAGGCAGAGTGTTGTATACAAAAATGGTAAAACCTGGGATAAACAAGGGGTGTCATGGATTGTGTCCCAGGCAACTTTCTGTATTAGACAAATCTGCAAAGGACAAAATATCTGGGAAAAGTGTGATTTCAAAAGAAGAGCATTGTTAATCACATTTGTGTGCACAGGTCAATCCTTGTGTTGTTCTAAATTCTGGCGTGTCAAGAAGGGGAAGCCTCATGGGGCTGGAAAAGGCCAAGAAGGATGTCACAGAGAACCACTGGAAACAGAAATTTATGTGTTTACCCCTCTGGAGGCTTCCCTGTCCTCTTTGTGCTCCTTTTGCCGTGTCCTTCCGCATGGGCATCGCGCCGGTGCCACGGGTACCACTTTCCCTGTCCCCCATGCGTGTCCTCTCCCACAAGAGTCTCAGCAGCTGTCTGATCAGTAATTATTCTCCAGGAAAATGGGATTCTCTGCCAGCACAGCAGCTTGAATGACCTGAGCTTCTGCGTTTTGAAGGTTTCCACGCCGCACTTTGCGGGTGCTCCATGCCCTGCCAGCGTCCCTGCGAGGTTGTGTAAAACTCTCCTTCATTAACATTTATTATTTCTGCTGGTGGCTCACATGCTGGGTGAACAGAATAATGATCTCTGCACATGGGAGGCTCCAGGCTGGTGCTATTAGCAGTGTTTCCATTATGGTTTACAGCTATGCACCCTCAGAGTTCACCAGGATAACAAAAGTGTTGCTTTTCACAACTACTGTGTTACTAAAGGAAAAAGAAAAGGAAAGCTGATATTCTGCACTGCTCCAAATTGTCAAGACGTCACAGTTATCTGAGAAATGACCACTAATAATATCAACTTGCCATCCTTTTACTGTTGGCTGTCATGAGAATAAATAGTGATCATGTTGGTTTTGGAGGAGAATGCAAACAAGGGAAATCATGTTTAAAATGACGCACTACAATTATCCTTCTCTTTCCATTTTCTTTGCACTGGCATTGGGAGATATTTTTAAAGTCATCTTTTAACTACTATTATTTTGGTCCATTTCATAATACATTTTGAAGCATAAATCTCATCATTTTATTCTTTCTATTCTGTCATCCCCTTTGAAGCTATGTAGTATAAATCACAGACTAATGTGAAATTAACTAATAAATTGGTACGTAATAGGCAATCTCTTTGTATCTGCTGAAGTATTCCACCAGCGCTAATAAATACATTATACTGAATATTTGTGAGTGGCTTTTGAAGAATGCAAATTCAGAATGTGTACTTCTGGAGAAGTTTAAACCCTTGACATTCAGTGCTCTGAGAAGACACAGGAGTTCCGGCCTGGATCATTTTGTTTGTTTTGTATTTGTTTTTCTGGTGATAAAAACACAGTTACCTGTAGCCATGGAACTCATTTGGGGAAAGAAACTCCAGCTAAGCACCGCAGAAAATAATCTCTTTATGATGACCTTGTGTCACTGCAAGTACAAAACTGTCTTCACAGCTGAATGCTCTAGCCCTGGGGATTACTAATGAAGGAAAGCAATAGCTTTTAAACTTCTAGTCACCTGAGCTGTGTGTCACATACATTTATTCCCGTCGGAATTTTAAAAATGCATTTATGCAGCATCTTTGGGGATGTTCTCAGAACAGCAATATCACCTTGGTGATAAATTCACATGAATTTTGGGCCCACTGCAGTAAGACACTGTTAGTGATGAATTACCTCCAGGGAGCCCAGGAGCTCAGAGCTGCACATGGCAATCCAGGAAACATCGGTCACTCTCTGTTGTGTGGATGTTCAGTACATCCAGTAAAACACTCTCTGGAAATGCTCAGGGAAACAAATCAGAAAAATACCTCTAAGAATTTCTCCTTTGTTTCTGTTCAGAGCTATGGATAAGAAACAATCACTTGGATAATGAGAAAATCCCCCACAGACTTACAGGCTTAAAAAACTAGGCAGGTGTCTTGTGACCTTCCATTCATTCCTCTCTTCCTGCACATCTGTTCCCTACTGACCACTGCCCTGTGCCCTGGCCAGCCCAGGTTTGTGGTAACAAGCTCTGAAGATGCCAGGTGTTATTTCCTTTGAAAAGTTCTTCATCACCTTAGTCCGCATGCAGGAACTTAGTAATGATTTTATGGATTTCTCTGATTTGTTTTGAAATTAAATGCTCAGTATTAATGCCAGGACCCTAGAAAACCAGCAGCAGAGAAACAGTGCTTTGCCAGAGCTGCTTATATAGCCACAGAAAGGTTTGGGTTGGAAGGAACCTTAAAAATCATCTTGTCCCACCCCCTGCCATGGGCAGGGACACCTGCCACTGTCCCAGGCTGCTCCCAGCCCCAATGTCCAGCCTGGCCTTGGACACTCCAGGGATCCAGGGGCAGCCCCAGCTGCTCTGGGCACCCTGTGCCAGGGCCTGCTCGCCCTGCCAGGGAACAATTCCTGCCCAAGATCCCATCTAAATTTACCTTCTTTCAGGTTATGATGTAACACTTCTGCAGCTGCAGTATGGGTGAGCCTGAGGTAGAGTGTACAGCCAAGTGGCTGCACTGCAAGATAGCTACTTGATGTTAATTGAGAATTACTTCATGTATTCAGTCTTTAAGGAAAGGAAATTATCTACTTTCACTTGACTTATTTTGTTCTCCTTAGCTATTTTTGAAATTTATTGAGACAGTGGGTTTTTTTAATCTCTAGCTAGAAGTAGATGATTAGTCACAGATGAAAAATTGGCATGGAAAAAGAACCCCAGAAAACATGTGCATTAGCAAGTACGGATTTCGATAACGTGAAGAAGTGTATAATATGATTGTATGTAAAGATTTTAGTGAAGGATTTCATATAATGGCTCATAAAACTTGCCCCGGAATGTATAATTCAGGTCAATTGGGAAAACCATGATGAGAAAATGACCAGAACATCATTAAAAAGTGCCATGATAAACAGTATTGTGCCGGGGTGTTGGAAGGTTGCTGTTGAGATATCAAAAGGATTAACACCCGCTGTCAAACACACAACAGCATGAGCTGTGCTCCCTTAAAAGCTTGTAGGCAAATTTTTTTTCTCCCATCTTCATACAGCAAATATTTCTGTGATAAAAAACATTGAAAGCCCTCCCAGTGGCTGGAGGGTGCTGTCCAAACAAAGTAAACCTTTGGGCTTATCAGGAATTTATCAATAAACCTGGCTCCACGCTTATTTTCTCTCTCAAGCTACTTCTGTCTGTCAAGAACCAGATTTTGACAGCAATTAGCACAGTGCCATCACTGAAGACTACCCTCTCCTCCGTAATATTGAAATCTTGTCTTTGGCTCTGACAATAAAGCTAAAAATAATCATCTGCTTCCAACAAAACCCATCTCGTGGGATTACGTGTGAAAACAGAGCAGATACACTCTGCTGGTTCCTTCGTGAGTAAAACGAGAAGTCACCACAGTTGGCAAGCGACAATTTTTTGAAAGTTTTAAAATGTCCCCATGGTTGCTTCTGTCTGAAAGGACTGATTATTCACTGCTGCAGATTTCATAATTTTTCTCAGGCTGAGACAGTTTAATTTTATCTGTTGGGAGAAGTGATGAAAAGAAAAACAACCCACCTACTGGAACCAGCAGAAGCACTCAGAGGATGATGGAACATAAAACAGCACAGTATATATGGTCAAGTGGTTTAATGATACAGTTTTGTTATTTCTTGATAATTAGTGTCACTTGCATGAAAGCTCATCCCTAAAATATATTGATTTACTCAGCCATGATCTGCTCCAGTGGTACCCTCAGGGACAGCTGTGAGAAATAACAAAGGGAGGAGAGGTTGGAGCTGGATGGATATTCAGACAGATGGACAGACAGGTGATTTACATCAGTGTGTGGTGTATAGGTACAGTCCTTCTAATTAAAGAAGGAATTGCCAAAAAAATATGGATAGTGAATCATTTCTAATGTTGTGTGACTGACACCAAAACTCTCTCCCCTCTGCACTCATTGTGCTGCTTGTGAGATCATTACCTTTACGACTCAATGTTCACTTCTCTTTCCATCTCAGATTTCTTATGTAACCAGATTTGTTAATCTCAGTTTTTATTCTGCCCTCATTGGCAGGAATTAGACAGGTACCTGCACACCCAAGAACAATTTTAGTGAGGTAGGGTAGTTTCTCATCATCTGAGGAGCTGTCAGAACCTTTCCTTGGATTTGTTGCACCCAGATATTTGAGTTGAAGAAAATAATCATGGACAGCAGCCTTTTTATTGTCACGCTACAACAGGATGACAGGGGAGCTGTACACCAGATTCTGTGCTGACCTGGTACTGATGCTATGTGCAAAGTGTGCAGTAGAAAATAGTTTTAATTTTAAGCAGCTGGGCGAGGGGCAAGGGGGATGGTTCACTGTCATCAAGAGCAGGCACAGGGTGCTGTTTGTAGAGGAGTGCTGTTAAAAAGTGCCCAGGTTTTCAGTTTGTTCTTCATCACCATAAGATGAGAAGGGTTTTAGAGCAAAGCACACAAATTTTACAGCGTTGTTATCGATGCAGTCAAACATTGCAGGAGTTTTGCAGGAGTTTGACAGCAAGGCACAGGCACAAGGTTTCACTGGGAGGTAGAACTGTGGGCAAACACCCATGAGGTCTTTCACCTCCTCCAGCCCTCCTCTGCACCTGAAAAAAAGTGATGCCACTTGCTATGATGAGCCCCAGCAGGAAACAGAAGCCATCGTGCTCATCCTTCCCAGCCTTGAAAGACGTCAAATCGAAGTAAATTCAGTTTGTAATGGCAGTTGCTTTGTGCATGCAGGACCCTTTCTCTTTTTATTGCTCTGGTTAAATGCACACTGGCATTTTTGTGTCTCATCCAGAATGCAGGAAAAAAAAAACTGCTGAAAGATCCTGCCTTTGATGCTGGAAAATAAAAAGCATGTGAAAGAGAATAAAAAGATGTAAATGATATGTAAACTAAGGAAATAAATGAACTGGAGAGCCATATCTTTTATTCCTCCTAGACTTCCTGATCATCTTTATAACAACTTAGGTGTAAAACCCTATATCTACTGAATCCATATAATTGCTATCATAGCCATATAATTAGTACTGTTCAAAATCCCACTTTACTGGAATTCCAGCATTCCACTCATCCGCTTTATTTTTCTCTGCCTCTACTTGCCTATAGCTCTAAATTGCATGCTTATCTCCCAAAAAAAGGTTTTAAAAGCGTAATATATTCATGTAAAAAGATATCACAGTGACAATTGAAAGGATCTCTTGAATTGCATCTCTTCCAGTAGTCTTGCTCAAGCTGTGCTACGTTATTTCTCTGTCAAAGAATAAGAAATGCATAGCGTGCCCTCTGAGTTCCTTGTCTTTAGGGACTGGGGAGTATAGAGCAGAGTGAACTCTGATACCATAAAGATTTCAAGACAAACATATTTAGCAATTATCCTCAGCGCTATGTTTGGGAAAGATCAAGCAAAACTAATCAATTTTCCAAATCAGAGATTCAATCTCACTGAAACAAAAAGCAAACAAACAGCAGCCTGCCTTTATTCTTCCCATTACCATCCGCCGGCCATTTTCCATCTAGATGTTCCTGTCAAGAAAAGGGAAATATCAGTTTCTCATGTCAGCACAACATCAAAGTAGTGAAATTGAAGGCAGTCCAGGTGACCCTGATGTAAAACTGGTCCAAATTAAGGTACTATATAAATCAATACTTTGCAAACTGTGGAAGAAGCTCCATTTTCCCCACCCTGACTCCAGTGGCACTTCGACAGGTACACACCAGCCCCAGCCTCCCTCAGCTCTCTCAGCAGCTCAGTCACAGCACCACATCTCTTCTGAGCCTGCAGAGGTTCCTACAGCTGATATTTCCAGAACTCCACACGTCCAGCCTTGCAGACAGCAGAGGTGTGTCAGGACCCTGCACTATATATGAAGGTCCCTGGTTTTCACCCGTGCTGGAGAAGTGTTGCTGTACTTGGGTGGGGGTTTCCCCCCCTAAGTGTTGTCAATGTTGTCAGCAGCCTGACAATTTGCCTCCCAAACTTGTCCTTTTGAGGGATCAGCGCTAACCCAAGGTGTGCAGGAAGGCAGAGGGGGAAAATTTAGATGTTGATATGGATATTTTTGAAGGAAGGTCTTGTAAAGAACAAGCACAGTTGTTTTGCAGGGCTAACCTTGAGCTGCTTGGCTTTTTACACAGCCTGTTTGAGCAAGATTTATGGTCTCACTGTTTATGGGTGGCTATATTCGGGCAATGTTATGTGTGTAAAGTGCATTTAAGTGATGTATTTTAAAAACTACCATTACTTAGGAAAAGTCTGAAGGTGGGAATACATTGTCTAAAGCAGGTGTGTTGGCCAGAGCCATCAGTTAAAACTTTGCCTCCTTAACACTTTATTATAAAAGGATTTTATGGTTGAGCATCAAAGGTGACACGCATCTATCAGTCCAAACTGTTTGCAAATTTAGAATGCACAGATCTCTCAGCCAGCTGTGATATTCAGTGAACTTGTATCTGTTTGGATTGGCCTTTTGACTTCACAGCCTATTCACTCCCTTTCCTTGATGAAATTTGATTTTGTGCTAAACTTTTTTTGAGAAACTCGTTTTCACAAGGGATTGCAGGTGTTTGAAATGGCCTGGCTCAAGTCTCTCTATTATTAGCTAAACCATATTATAAAACCCACTGAATTAACATTCTCCTACACATTTCTTTGATGACTTGAGGTTTTGAGGAAGCAGTCGTCCATCGTTGCACTTCCTGAATCAAGGCTGTTCAGAAGGAGCCACTGAGTTAATTTATGCTTTTAATCCCGTGGTGCTTTTTCAGTCTGGCAGCTGTGGAGAAGGTCAGGGGAGGTAAAGCTGCATTTCTGGAGCTGCTGTAGTTCTGAGAAAGCTTGGGTCACTCTTAATTACTGCCAGTCCAGGCTAAGCATGATGGCATTCTTCCTTGTTCTTCAGAGATCCCGGCAGCGCCGTACACCTGGGGAGAATGAAACACACACTTTCTGTGCCATGCACTCGCAGGGATGGAGTGGCAGCCACCTGGAATGTGGCTGGATTTGCCTCTGAATGAAATCCTCTGAAGTGAAGCAGCTTAGCAGCCTTTTATCAATAATTACACCTGCTGCATAAACGAATCACCCAACAGGCCCGTCGATGCATGGCACAGCCGTGATATCTTCCTTGCCAAACAGAGCCCTTGGCAGAACAAAGGAGCTCTGTGCCCTGCCTGGGTCGAGTTTCTGCCTTCCTCTTGTAGTGGTATCTGTGTTCTGCCCAAAGCCAACTCAACAGGTGGGTGCCACAGCTGATAAAATCTTCAGTTTGGGTTACATGCACTGACCTCTGCACCTGTAACTTGTCATGCCCACGTGGCCCCAACCAGTGTGGGTGCTGAGAACATTTTCCTAATGATCAGCCTGCAGTTCAGTTTTCTAAATAGCTCCCTCTTTTCTATTTCTGAGTGTCCCACGGCCTTCACAAATTGTCCATTTTGTAACAGCTGAGTTTATGGCCCTGCCTCCCCTCGAGTTCATGCCTGTATTTGTGAAATGCATGAAAGCATTAAGCAAACGGTGCTACACATTTTCTACACTTTGAAGGGAAGTGTTTCCATCCAGGCATGTGGGGATTCTTCAATATTTAATAAAAAAGAAAAAAAAAAAGAGTACAGTATTTGAAATAATGAAGATTAACACATGCTGACAGTTTATGGGTTAAGCTTCTCCTCTGAGGAGGTTGTTCCTTGTGACTTCAGAACAGTAAATTGTGTAAAGATGGTAAGTAGTCAAAAATAAAATACACACTCCATTATTATTTAGGTAGAGCTTGAATTTACTGAAACAGAGTAGCACTTGGTTATATTAAAAACATATCTGAAACAAGGGGAAATATTTCCATGTTGAACATATACTTCTTCAAAGGAATCTTCAATATTTTTACATGAAATATCCAGAACCAGACACTTCTGAAAATGTATGTGATGAAGAATTATAATTAGAAGCAGAAAATAATAATCTGAATTCACTTCCCCACCCCAGTTTCTATTATTAATGACCTACAGAAATAAACCTCAAGGATACCCTAGCTCTTAAGTGCTTTTCATCATGTACAGGCTATTTCTTTCTTTTCTTTTTCAAATAGTGAGCATAATTTTATGAGATGCATTTCACATATCTTATAAAGAACGAAATACTGCCTCAATTAGAGAGAGGCTTGAGCTGCAAAAAGGCTTAAGTGTTCAGCATTCATTGTCTTCCTTCAGGCTGTGAGGATAAGGCATAACCTCTCTCCTGATGGTAATTGTTTGCTGCATTTATCACATTCATTTTCCCTCACTCTCAAAATATGTCTGCAGAAGGATGGAAGAGTAGGAATGGCTTCAGTAAGAGGGATTGGGCAAGCCTTATCCTCAAATATTACGTAGCATTCCACAAAACTGTGAGAGTCATCCTCTGCATTAATAGCGTTGGTTGTCTGCCTAATATTTGACTAGAAAATGCTACACTTTATTAATTTAAAACTGCATCACTGAAAGTAAAAGGAAAACCTGAATTAGATGCACATTTAATTTTTTATTAGTACATTTGCATGATGCATCCGTTCTAGGCAATATTCTCAGAAAAATATCGTTATAGACTCACAGAAAGGTTTGGGTTGGAAAGGATCTTCAAGATTATCTCCTTCCACCCTCTGCCATGGGCAGGGACACCTCCCACTGTCCCAGGCTGCTCCCAGCCCCAATGTCCAACCTGGCCTTGGACACTCCAGGGATCCAGGGGCAGCCCCAGCTGCTCTGGGCACCCTGTGCCAGGGCCTGCCCACCCTCCCCGGGAAGGATTTCTTCCTAATACCTAATTAAATCTACTCACCTTCATTTTAAGGCAAATTCCCCCTTGTCCAGTCACTGCATGTCCTTGTGAAAAATCCCTCCCCAGAAACCCTTTAGGTACAGGAAGGCTGCTATAAGGTGATATCCAGTAGTTCCACTTCCTTACTTCCAACTCTATTTGGATTAAGATCAACAAACACTTTTCAGGGGCCACAATACATAAAATCTTCCAGTACATGCTGACTTTGAGATACAAGCTGATGGAACCAGAACAAAAAACAAAGGTGCATGACACAAACCACTGTACCCAGAGGTGAACACAGAGCTGATGGCGCTGCCGAGGCTGGAGTAAAAAAACCTGTGTGTCTCTGGGGACTCCTAGATCTGGCAAAAAATCCTGACCTATACAATGAACAAGTACAGGAAAGCTGGATATAGTTGTCTTTGATTTTGGTGGTGAACTCCAAGCATAAGGGACACCTACAGATGCGCAAAACACTCATTTGGCTATCTTTCAGAGTCAGATGGGCTTCAGATGGTGAATTGCACTCTTCACCCATATACCTGTGTCAGAACAAGGCAGGTACCACAGTGCAACTGAGGAATGATCCTCGTCTGATGGGCTGGGTGCTGCTCACAGCCGCAGTGACACCAGCACATCAGTTCTGCAGTGCCACTGAGGTTTCCCTTTGGGTCTCCCCAGGGTGGCTGGGGTGCTCATCTTGCAGAGAGAAGGGGCAGATTCCTCTCCTCCCTCTGCCATGGCTGTCCAGGAGGGCTGGGATGGGAGTTGTGAGGGTACCTCCATCCTCCCTGCTGTCTGTCAGGTCAGTCACACTCCTGCATGTCCTGTGCCACTTATTTTGGTGGCCACTACAAGGATACGCCAGAGTGGAAAAGGCACCATCAAAGCTGCAGGGAATTGGGATAAAAACCCCTACAAAGTTTGTGCTTGGTTGCTACCTTCCCTGAGAAGCTGCTTGTGGCAAATAAATCTGATGTTTTTCTTTGTGTCTCACGTTCTCACCTTTTACTTGGCGCCTGTTTTTCAAGTGTTCACTTTGCAAAACCAAACAGCGTTTTCTAGGTAAATAAGCAGAGTAACACAGAGCGTATGAGCAAGTGCTGATTTTCCATTGTACTGAGAATTAACTCTTTGGTCTTTGTTTCGTTGTCAGCTGCAAGGAATAATTAACACCAGACAAAGAACGAGTGCCACTGTAAGGAGCAGTACAGCTGAGATCTCTTGTCTCATTTGCAATTATGCCTAGAGCTAACAGGATCACACAGCAGGCTGAGATCCTGCATAATTAGTTAAGAGACTTCAGTGTAATAGGGATAGAAAAAAGGTCATGGTGAAGAGGCAGGCGGAGATGCCAGTCATGCAGCTGTGCCTCCTTCTGCATTTTGTGTGTCCCAGGCAAACCTGAGCCCCTCCCCACGATTAAATCCATCACACCTGCACACACCTGTGTGGGGCTGTGCTGCCCTGAAGAGGGCAGAGAAAAGGTGCCTCTTGCAGCTTGGCTCCTCCTGCTTCTTCAAATATATCCAGGCTCCGGCTTGCACATTCAGACACTCCTTTCTTTCCCTCCTTCTCTCACCTACCCCCACCACAGCCCCTTAACTTCAATTTAATAAAGGCTGTGGATTAGTATTCATGGGGATGATCTTTCCTGTTCTTGGAGTGATTCTCTTGCATGCAATCAGATTGTCTCAAGATGAAACCAGATGAAGAAGAAGCCCCTGTGAAATAGTTTGGAAGTGCATTAAGGCAACATTGACATTTGAAATAACTTCAGCCAGCGTTGTGTTATATGAATGAGTCTTTCAAGCAGCTTGGCTATAAAATTAATTTAAGTTAATTTAGGTAAGGGTAACTCAACTTCTGAGAGCCAGACCACACTTCTTAGAGACTGGAAGACCTGGAGAGTCACAGGAGTGCTGGGGGATTAAGTTCAGATGAAGATCTACCCTTTTTCCCCTCCTGTCCCTCTACAATGAATATTCAGTCAAAATAAATTGGATAAAAAGTGATGAAACCAAATTCTGTGCTGCACAGGATTGGAACAGCCCTTTTGAACAGGAGGTGCTGACTCTGCCCATGCTGTTTTTGGCAGTGGTGCTCACAGTTCACAGAGCCTTGTGGTTGGAGTAGCTGCATGCAGAGGCCAGCCCAGTCCTGCCCCTCCTCTCTCTCCACACTTGCTTCAGTTTCTGTGTGCTCTGAATCACGGAGAGAATGTCAAGCCAACACCATGGGGAGGCTCAGAGATTCTGAGGCAAAGTGGGAGCTGGAGTCACCTTCAGTGTGACTCTACCAGCATTGCTTCTCTATTCCTAAAAGCTCTGCCAGGAGTCCTGCTGATGGGAGCTCAATTACTGCCGGGCAGCCAGGGAAGGACTGCTGAAACCCCACCTTTCCCCACTGCTGAAGTGCAGGCAGGGGGATCTGTGTGACATCCTCTGGGATCAGGGCTGGTACAATCAATATTTCTACTGCAGAGCTAGAGGAAAGGCCCCCAGGGAAGATGATAAATAGGAAATGGGAAGGTTATCAAAGTGCCTCTCCCCAGCACAGTCTGATGCACACTTCCCTGGTTTGAAGTCTGTTATGCTGGCCAGGGAGAACCAGCCCAGACTGTCTTGAGACAGTGAAGGAATGCTAATAAGCCTTTGCCTGTTCAATCAAAACACTCCTGTGCTGCAGTTCAGGAGATGGTCTGGGCTAGAAAAGCATCAATACATTCAGGTGATTCACCACGGCATCGGAATACAACCAAAAGGATCACCAGTATGTACAGACAGCTCAGAATAAGGGGGAAAAAGGTAGCTCTGAGAGACTCCTCAGTAATTTACCAACAAATTGTGTCACTGGAGATTCTCACAAGACAGTGCAAGACGATTTCAGTGTCACTTGTGGAAGATATTGGGTGAGAACCAGGCAGTGTTCATTTGAGCCCCGGTAATACAGAGATGTTGGGAGGGTGTATGAAAGGAGCATGGTGCACATCAGAAATCACATCACCCATCACACTGGAACATTAGTGACACATTTCACTCTCCTTCAGCCTAAACAAGGGCCTTAGATCCATGGTTGTTTGATATCAAGGTGTTTGCTCATCTGCGTATTTTCTGGGCTGGTGGCATTGAGGGTGTATCAGGCAGTCCTTCCCTTTGGTATGATGGGGATGCTAAACCAGTACCCTACATCTCATTGTGGAATTTTACTCCGTTTTCTGACTTCAGGAGCACGTTGGTCCATTCAGGCAGTCTAAATGCTTGGCAGACATGAACCTGAACAGAAAGCAACCCTTTGGAGAAGAAATTAACCACAAATGCATTTTTCCTGCAGGCCGGAGGAATGCCTGGGGCAGAGGCAAGGGAAAAGATTGCTAAATGTTTAAAAATACCCAAGCCATTTCAGTTGAAGGGCAGTCTTTGATGCCACGAAAGGATTAACTGGGACATGTTTGCTGAGCCATTCCTGCTGCCCACTCCGTGTTTGCAGATGTGAACTGTGCGTGCCATTCAGTCAGCTCAGCTGCTGCGCTGGGACCAGGGGTGAGTTTCCCTTCACCACATCACACCCAGCCCCTGGGCTGCTCTGGTTTGGAAGCCTGGCTTTGGATTCCCAGAAATATTTGGGGAATGTGACCGTTAGTGAGTGAAAAGCCACTTGTGAATAGCTGGTCTCACTGCCACAGCTGAACAACACTTTCTGTCACGGCTCAGAAACTGGAAAGGAACGGGGAGGGGCAGCAGCCAATGCAGGTGGTGAGTGGCATGTGCTATATATGTATATCATATAAATATTGGGTCAGATTCTTCTGGAAGCCACTCTGACTCCCATCTTTGTGAAGAAGAAAACCTTCTCACTTATTCCGGTCACTGGCCAGCAATGGCTCCTGAAAAATACGGAAATGAACCGCTTGCAATCCCCTCAGTAAAGGGAAAAATGGCTTTAAAATAAAGAAGCACTTCTGACTTTCAAGTACCTCTTCCCATTTCCCTGTGAAGAAATCAGCACTTCCATACGAGCTTCTAAGGAAAGGTAACTGGGGACAAATGTTTTAGCAGGCCCATTTGTGGCTGGACAAAGGGGAAATGGTTTTAAGCTAAAACAGGGTCAATTTAGATTAGATATAAGGAAGAAGTTTTTACAATGAGGGTGGAAGAGGTTTCCCAGAGAGGTGGTGGCTGCCCCATCCCTGGAAACACTCAAGGTCAGGTTGGATGGGGCTCTGAGCGACATGGTCTGGTTCAGGGTGTCCCTGCAGAGGGTTGGACTGTGTGGCCTACAAGTGTCCCCTCCCACCCAAACCATTCTGTGATTCTATGGTAAGCAAACTGGGGTCATAAATAAAATATCTATAAAGAAGCACTGTTCTTCCCATCCACATCAATTTTTCTTAAATGGAAAAAATTTACATCAGCACACACCAGGAGAACAGCTAGATTAGATTGCTGAGCTTAACATCTTTATAATACTACTTCTACTTTCCTCTCCTTATTCCCAGATGAAATATGACATATATGACATGCACCTGTAGAACATGCATGTATATATACATATATATATATAAATATGTATGTAAATGTACACTCCATATTTACAAAATCAACCCATGCTTTAATTGCTTTGTCAAAAATTCTCCATCAGTGCCTTTTCACTCTTAGCAAGGCGCTGTGAGCACACACTTTAGAGAAGCTGTGAACCTGCTATAGTAGCATAAGTCACATGTAATACAGGAATTTCTCCAGGTCAAAAATAGCAGAGGCCCATCCTTCAAGAGAAGGAATGAACGTTCAGACAGACAATTTCTCAGTGTGCATAATTCTGGATCCCAATATGATGTGCGCAAAGTTGTGGTGGGTTGAGTCCAAACATCAGCTAAGCCCCCCCACAGCTGCTGGCTCACTCTCCTCCACAGGCAGCAAAGGGCAGGGAATAGGAAGATAAACTTGATAAAGCTTGTGGGTTGAGATAAAAGCAGTTTAAAGAGTGGAGGAGAGAGAGGACCCCACTGCAACAGGTGAGGCCAGGGCAAACAGTCACCACGCCCAGCACAGGGGCAGCACCTCGCCCTTGGCCTCAGTGAACTCATGGAGGTGCTGACCACAGCTGAGTGCGACTGTCCAGCCAATTACTGGTCCACCCCATGCTCCATCCATCAAACCCACATGTGCTGGTTTTGACTCCACAGTTTAGAGGAGGGAGGTTGTGCGAGGCAGCATCCAATGCTTTAAACAGGTCCAGGTAGGTGACATCAACTGCTCTTCCCTCACCCTGTGCTGTTGCTGTACCACAGAACCCACCAGACTTCTCGGGCACGACTTGCCCTTAGCAGAGCTGCATGAAGATGTCCGAAATCACCTCCTTGTTTTCCTTGTGCCTTAGCATAATTTCCAGAAGGATCTGCTCGATCTTCCCACAGGCACGGTGGTGAGACTGCCCACCCTGTAGTTCCCTGGATGTCCCTTAAGTCACCTATTAAAAATGGGGGTTATGATTCCTCTTTTACAGTCAGGGACACCTCCACCAGACTGCTATGACTCCTCAAATGTGAAAAAGAGCAGCTTAGACACGTCCCCTGACACTTCCCTCATGACCCACAGGTGTATCTCTTCAGGTCCCATGGCCTTGGATGGTCTTCAGCCTGATCTCCTCCTACACTGGGCAGTTCTTCAGCCCCTCCCTTCACCTTCTCCACCTTGGGGAGTGTTACTGGAGCTCCTCTTGGTGAAATTCAGGCAAATTGTTGAGTACCTCAGCATTCTCCATGTCCTGGGTCTCCTTTTTTTATTCCAGAGTGGGCCCACCTTTTCCCTGCTTTTCCTTTTGTCACCAACATACCTATAGAAACTTTTCCATATGCCCTTGATGTTCCTGGAAAGATTAAATTTTATCAGGGCTTTACCTTTCCTAACCTGATCCTGGACAACTTCTCTGTACTCCTCCCAGGATACCTGTGATCTCTTCCATGCTCTAGAGAGTTCCTTTTTGTGTTTTGTGCTTGGCCAGGAGCTCCTTTTTCACCCACACAGGACTCCTGGCATCTTTGTCTGATTTTCTCTTTGTTGGGATATTTTGCTCCTGAGTTTGGTGGAGGTGATCATTGAATATTAATCAGCTTTATTGGGCCCCCTTTCCCTCCAGGACTTGAACCCATCATACTCTACCAAGCAGATCCCTGAAGAGGCCAAATTCTCCCGTCCTGAAACCCAAGGTATTGAACTTGTGTTCCTTCCTCACTACCCAAAGGATCTTGAATTTCACCATTTCACAGTCACCACAGCCTGTCCTGGTAGGCTTAATTATTGGGAAGTCAGGAAGAAAACTTAGGTGGGTTTAGTTATTAGTTATTAGGAAGGAATTGTTCCCTGGCAGGGTGGGCAGGCCCTGGCACAGGGTGCCCAGAGCAGCTGGGGCTGCCCCTGGATCCCTGGAGTGTCCAAGGCCAGGCTGGACACTGGGGCTGGGAGCAGCCTGGGACAGTGGGAGGTGTCCCTGCCCATGGCAGGGGGTCGGATTAGATAATCTTAAAGTTTTCTCCCAATCCAATCCAACCCAACCCAACCTATGATTCTTGTTTGGGGTGGTTGAAGTCCTCCTTGACAACCAGGGCTTGTGAACACGAGGCTGCTCCAGTCTGTCCAAAGAGGGGCTCCTCAACTCTTCCTGCATCCTGTGGCACATCCCTGCCGTGCTGTCAACTGTCCCTGCCTTGTGGCACATCCCTGCTATAATGTCACCTGTCCCTGCCCTCACTTTACTCCTGAAATCTCTGTCATCTCCTCATCCACCCCAGCAGAGCTCCACGAACTCCAGCTGGTCTTCAATTAGACATGACACCCCCCCCTTATCTCCCCTGTTGCCTGTCCTTCCTTATAGAGCCTGTGACTGAAAAGCTTTAGACCCCCAGAAACATTAGAGGGGTAAATCCATCCCAGCCAGACCTGGTACAAGTCCACAGTGTGTCAGTCTATAGCACCTACATCATATTTTCTGACACTTTCCTAAGGAAATAGCATGTATCACTTTTTAGGGGCCCCTTGATCTTGCTTCAGTGCCTCACGTGCATACTTTATGCAGTCTGTGTAGTTGATTGCATTTATTGTGGCCTTTCTCCACAGCTCCTGCCGGCCTCTCACAGCATCTCAGAAAACAAATACATTCATTTAGTCTGCTTTGGATTTTCTGGTCGGATGCAAATGATTAGTGACCTTTCCTACTGTCTTCTGAGGTTTGATTTCCTCCATCTAGTGAGAAGTGTGCCTACTGACCCATCCTCTGACATGTGACCTCAGATAACTGCAGCCCATCAGCTGGCAAACCAGAGAAGGAAATATTACTGTGACAAAGAGGGGATGTTCTGGCCATCCTCCCCATCTCCTCTGCCCCACCTGTGTGTCACCAGGTGGTTCATGCTTACTGTACACTCCCATACACGTGGAGCCTACTTCCAATTTGATACAAACCACGTAAAACCACAATTATTCTTGCTAACATACACTGGTAAAGTGAATTTTGTTGCACTCTTAGCAGGATAAGTTGTGGGACCATGATTCTATGTTCTTACATTCAGAGGAATTTAAATATACATGTTTTCCCTGATATCTGTGTTGCTGAAAGATAATTTGGAATAAATGCAACCATTAAGCTGCACAGCAAAGTTTTGTGCAATTGTGCCTTTTATGTTTTAGTTTCTTAATCTAAAGCAGTCATTTGGATTCTAAAGTGTATCTCTCTATTAAGAAGATTATGCAAATTATATTAAAAAAGACTTTTGGATCAGTAAAATTATCTTTATTTAGTCCTGTTTTAAAATTATCTTCTAATTTGTCCTATTTGATTTCTAAGGCTAAGTGATCACAGGTCACTTAGTAATCAGAAAGTGAAGAGATTGATCTGCTATTAATTCTAAGGTATAAAATACGTGTAATTTTGTTTACCACAGAAGTATCAGAGACTACTTATTTCGTGATGATGTAGCCTGTTGAAACTCATTTTAATCCCTTGAGCTCACTAGCAACAGGTATGGGAAGATGGACATTGATAAATTGTTGCTATTTTGAAGAGATTTACTGATTATTTTCTCTCATTGTCTTCACTAGAATTCCTGGGGTTATATGTTATGGAGAATGTGAGGAAAACCCACTTTTCAGTTCCCCTGAAAAGTCCTCCTATTTTGTGAAAGAGTTGTTATTTATAACTTAAAGTCAGAAAGCTTCAAGATGGAGAAATTTACAACTGAAGTGCTGGCACTCAGCCATCATTCTCCAAAAACACTCCTCTTCTTGTGTGCAGCATTGTATTCTCATTTTTGTAACTGGCAGAGATGTGTAATAAGGGAAAATTGCAATTGTGTGACTCTTCTGCTGAAAGAGAACATGCTGTACTGAGTGTTGAGTGTTGAGACTGCATGTTGGGCAGGCATTCACCAGTGAGTGACTGTGCATGGCTTTTGTCTCTAAAAGAGGATTTTTAGTGAAAGAACGCAAGGGAAACCATTATAATACAAAATCATGTGTATTTCTGGGCTTATTCAAAGTGTAAACCACTGAAGCTTCATCTTTCTTTAGTAAAAAAATTATATATATATATATAATTTAATTGTTTAAATTTGGGAGCAAATGGCTTTTCCATGTGCTGCTTTAACCTCTAAGCTTCTCAAGAAATTGAAATTATCGAGTTAACTAATATAAGACATTTTGGGGAGCAGGCTGAGCAGCAAATAAAAGAGAAAAGGGGCAAGGTTATGAGCAAACACCAGCCCTGCTGTGGCATCTCATAGCAGGTCTGGGCTGCAGCCACTCCTTATCTTCTCAGAAATTAATTTGCCTATGCAGGAGTGGAGGAGAGAGGGTAAGGACTGATAAATATCCCAAGAAATTTGACTTCCAGGAAATGAAATTGTCATTTTACATTTCTGGTGCTCATTCAGAGGGCAGCAGGATGGGAAAAAAAATATTTTTAGATTCATTGAAACCTATAGGGTTTTTTTATCTGGAAGAACAAAGGGAGCACATTGAGAGGAGCACAGCACCGACTGCTGATTTTGCCAGAAGCAAACTTACCTACCACAAAGACCCTGTGGATGAACCCAGGAAAATGCCACGTCATATCTCTGCTCCACATTTGCCGCCAGTGAGGCTGAGGCTAAGTTGTGTCTCTTTCAAGGTGTTGCAATATAACCACTTCAAGAAAACCACCTCGTTTTTCAAAAGTTTTATTGTTAAGTTTGAAGACTAGACAAGGTCGTACTGGTTTTACATCGCTCTACATGATTTAAGTATATACAAAACCATTTGGATATCACACAGCTTGAAAGGTTGCAAAGGTCATTTGTGTCCGAGATACTTCTGTACTTACTGACACATCAGAAGCCAGCACTGAATATTATAGTTCACATTTGTTGTATAGCAAAGATACACCCATTTAGTATCCTTAGTCTTCAAAACTGACACTTAATTTGTGTGCAGCCATTCCTAAAGAGAAAGTCAACCTCAGAACCAGAGCCAGTTAAGGCGACGGGCCCTCAACACAGATAAAAAGGAGCCTCGTGCCAGTGCTTTATTTCCCAGGCTATAAACGTAGCACATTACCCAGCTACATAAAGGTGAAGCCCGCCTGCAAATGCTTAACTGGTTCAGGGTGAAATTTAATTAGGAGAACACTTTTGGTCTTGTTCAATGTCACTCTTAGCAATTAATAGAGAAGTCAAGGATCATTTCCGAGCTTTTCTCTGTCCCCTCTTAAAGGGACATCCCCGGTCCTGCACTTCTGGTTTTGTGGTGCTGGTTGCTTTCACTGGGAGAGAACAGTCATGTTAATTAATACATTGACCCTTATGGCAATGGTATTCACCTAGACAACAAAATCAACTTGAAGGAAAAAATTTAATTCTTTCCCCATATCTGATTCCCACCTGTTTAGTTAAATCTGAGGGATTCCACTTAAATCAAGAGCTATTTCAGACTGATACTGCTGATGCTGGGAGCAGAATGTGGTGCTGGAAATGCCATTCCAAGAAAGCTTTTTGGTAGCTGAGGAATAATGTCACTGGAAAACCCCCCAGCATGCAAGTTGAAATTGTAAGGGCATCACATATATGATTTTTTAATAAATTATCGTGGAGTATTATCACAGGCGTGGAGCTATCCTTGCAGGTTGTGAAGACTGCTGGCAGCTGACACAGGACATGAGGATGAAAATACTCAACACAAAATTCATCCCAAATTAAAATTACTGTGTTGCATTACATGAAAACTCCATATGCAGATGAAGGGATAACAATTAAATTACTAAACCAAGAAATATTAATTCAAAACCAAAACTGAAGTTGCAAAAGGTGAATAACATGAAAAAAACCCCCAACATTAAGAACACAAATAATTCAAAAGAACATCAGCACAAGTTGTTAAAGTAGGAAGTCTAATTTTCTGAAATGGCCTTCTGTTTTTTGGATACAGTCAGTGAAATAGCTACATGCTATTCTTCATATCTGTAATTAAACTCAAGTCAACTGCTATCCCATAACAGGAACATGTATTTAATCCTCTTAAAGTATTGTGTGTGCATCCTAAAGAGATAAATATTACTAGTTTTTTTCTTTTTCTTTTTTCTTTTTCTTTTTTCTTTTTTTTAACCTCAAGCCTAAATTGCAAAATGTAGGCAGTAGCTAATGTGGGGATAGACGTGTCCTCCATTATTCAGATTTCTTTTTTTCTCATTAGAAGTACCACCAAAGTGATTGACTTTCTCTTTAAAATCATTCCTTTTGCTTGAAGACCCCTCCATATATACATCATTAAGGAATGCTGTTAACACAGTTACAGACAAGACAGTAACAGTCTAGTGGCTTTTGTTATGCAGCACAAAGTAAAAAATAAAGAACAAACTTAGCAGTGTTGCACAGGACCTCAACATTTCTTACACATACTTTTACCTTTACAGGACTCTTCTTTAGAAGTCTTTAAATGTCTAAGCCTTATAAAATAAATACTTGTATAAATACAGTTTAAGGATTAAGTCATTTTGTAGAGGCAGGGTGTTCTGTTTGCTAAAATGTGACAGTTTAAGTGACACTATCAGAAAACCGCCACCATTATATCCCCAATTCTTGTATGTAAAATTCCTGGCTGCTATTCTAGAGTCTTTCACAGTTCAATGGATAATATATATTTAGTCTGTGGTGGAGAATGTGTGATTAAATGCAGGTTTTTTTGAAATCCAAACCGTTTTGTTTCCAAGGTAAACTTTGCCCTTTGCAGATTGTGGGCCAGCTAGCTGCTGGCCTGGGAAGCAGTGCCCAAGTTCATATTTCAGAGTTTTGGTGAGAATGTAACAGTGACAGAAAATAGAAGTTCAGTGACATTTGCTAAAACATGCAGCTGCATCTCTCTCTCTCTCTCTCTCTCTCTCTCTCACACATTCTCTCGTTCTCTCCACACCAGCATGTTATGAAATTAAAAGGTTGGCAGTAATCCCAAGTGCTGTTATTTCAGGTAACAGATAAAATGTCCCCTCACTCCCTGTCCCGGGATCTTTTTTAGACTGAGGTGCTGCTCTAATGTAGTCGCAGAGAACTTTACTCCAAGGAAACTTGGATTGCTCTTCAAAGATTGGTATTGTTATCTCAATCAGCAGGGGAAACTGAGGCACGGGGGAGAATGTCCCCCCAACTTCTCCACTTTTCCTACTAAAAACTACTTTTTAAACTGGGGTTGCTATCATGCTGTGTGTGAAGCATTTCTGTAGATGGGGTGTGATAGGAAACAGCCTCCTCTTGGCTCAATGGTGTGTGTCTGAAAAGACTTTTTATGAGCAGAGAGTGACAAGGGTCAGGCTTTGGTGAGCTCCTACGTCACCTCTTTCCTTCTGGGAGGAAAGCTGTGACTTTAGGAAGAGCCTAAAGAGGGGGTTTCCTGGCAGTAAGGGAGTCATTCCTCCTGTGTGTCTTTTAGCGCCTGGTTCCTTCACCCCGCATTTTCCTTCTCACAGAAATTCAGAGAGTTTGTGAAAGTGGAAATTGGGTGGGCAGACCTGTCTAGGGCTGTGTTGCTCACCCCTGGGCAAATCGTCATGACACAGGATTTCTGATGCACTGTGTGGGTACCCAAGATGAGACACCACAAGTACCCTGGTGCCTCACCTCAGTCCCCTTGAAAGAGCTCAGAAACTTTGCAAATCCATAAACTTTGGCAAACTCATTAACTTTGTAACACACTGATTTGGTTACATATGCAAACAGGTGACATCTTCCAAGGAAAACAGCACCAGCAGTGTGATGCTAAACAGAAAAGATGGAGGTCGTGTCTACAGCATGCAAAAGAGAGAAGGAAAATGGGGCAAGTTAGGGAAACCCTCCAGGTGTGTGGACTCTGCTGTCTGGATGAAACAGGAGAAAGGTCGCCTGTAACATCACAGGTACTGTGTTTTACAGTACCACGGAGTGTCTCCCAAAATATGTGTCATAAGTACTGACAGTGTTTGATAGGCACAATTACTATAATGCAGTCATCCCCAAATAGACTTATTGCTAAAAGCTGCAGTATCACTTTTTGCAAGTAAGATGACGGTATGATTTATGGAGAACTCGTCAGCCCAATGTTCCTGAAGCTGCAAATGAGCTTCCTCGTGCTATTTCTCTTCCCTTGTAAAAAGGATGCTGCTCTTTGTTTTTTTTTTTTCCCTCTCTTTTCCCTTAACTCATTTCAACTGGTGGTGAACAACTCAAAGGAGAAAAAAAACCTAGGAGAATAATTCCACAGCAGAAGGGACAACACCAACAGATCTCAAGGGCAAAATCGGATTGGATCATTTTAAAGGGCAGGCTTAGACCTCCTGGCGAAAGACAGCTAGCGGCCTACCATAAAATGAGCGAGCACTGCTTCATGGAAAAACCCCACTCAGCATCCTACAGGCTTTTTGCACAGCTTCTTCTACAGCGGGAGCGCGGGTGGCACGGGGTGGGCTCAGTCCTCGGCCGCGCAGCCCAGCAGCTCGGACCGCAGGGTGATGCGGCCGTACCAGGACCAGGGCAGGATGCGCACATGCCGGGCGTAGATCGGCGGGTCGATGACGTTCTTGCGGTGCGTGTCGTTGTCGAAGTTCCCCTGGAACACCTGCAGGGAAGCAACGAGGAGGTTTTAAGACCGCCCAGGCTGCGGTGGAACTCTGGTGGCGCTGGCTCCGCGATGAGTTTTTATCATCGGGACACGCAGCTTGAGGTTTGAACTGGCAAAGAGAAGGTTTGGGTTAGGTC
Source organism: Corvus hawaiiensis (assembly GCF_020740725.1). NCBI lineage: Eukaryota > Metazoa > Chordata > Aves > Passeriformes > Corvidae > Corvus > Corvus hawaiiensis. The sequence continues at coordinate 77,872,484 of NC_063255.1, read as the reverse complement.
TGAGGAAGGAATTGTTTCCAGGGAGGCTGTGGCTGCCCCTGGATCCCTGGCAGTGTCCAAGGCCAGGCTGGACATTGGGGCTTGGAGCAGCCTGGGACAGTGGGAGGTGTCCCTGCCCATGGCAGGGAGTGGAACAACAGGAGCTTTGGAGTCCCTTCAACCCAAACCTGTGATTCCACGAGCCCCTGCCTTTGCTAAGACCTTGTGATTTCATGGCATGCCATGACACACTCAGCCCTGGTGCAGGTAGAGCCTTCTCCTCAAAGCTTCACCTGCTGTTCTGCCAAGGCCACGCTCTGAGATTTACACAAAAATCATTAACATTTTAAAAATCAAATGTGTTTTTACTTGGCATTTGTACCACCTCAAATAAATCCCAGGAGATCCTGTTACTGTTTCTGAGAAAATAACATTAATAATTAAAGATAAGAATTTTTATTGTATCACTTATGAATGCAGCTGGGGTGCAACTGTATAAGCCCTCATAAAGTTCGTGATTATCAAGGATATTATCTTCTCATGTCAAACAAAAGTCAGCAGATGAATTAAGGGCATCAGGCTGTGATAAAAGTGAAACATCCTGGAATAGTACAGTGCATGTTATGATCTTATTTCCACCTGTATTGGTTAACCTACACAAAAGTGAGTTATCAAACTCCTACCTGCAATAAATCAGTGCCAGATTTTTCCCCTGCCAGCCATTATTTAAATTCAAAAGGCCACAGCACCAAATTTGGCAAAATGATCAGATTATCCCCTTGGGTTATTTTCAGTTTTTATGGGAAATGTTCATTCCCTTAAAATGTCAGCCAATTCACTTCTCATTTGTAAAAACTGAACCTGATGGCTTTTCGACTTGAAATGAATGACTATCATTTGTATCGTGCAGAGAAGAATATGGACCTCCTGGAGATGTGCTTATATGACTGAATTAATGCAGAATTACAAGTTTCCTGGAAGTTCTTGGGAAAATATCAGAGTTTGAAGTCTGAGGTGACTGATCTAATATTTTAGCCCTGACTCTGGTTCCTTTTGACATCTTCACAGAGCTTTTTGGTCTCCATGCCGCACTCCTTTGGATTTTGGAAGCTTCTCTCCAGTGCTGTCTTTTCAGCACGTCAAACAAAATCTGTGCCCTCCCCAGGTGATGCTCTTTTGCATGGAAGGGGTGAATTCCCCTTCTCCCTTGCCATCACACCAACACAGAGGTGGGAGCATGAAATGATGTGGGAGTTCTGATGGATGGGTAAAGTGGCAGAGAGAATGACCACAGAAACATCAGATTTGTGAGTCTAAGGAAAAAAAACCAAAATTATTTACCCCAGGCAAAACTGTTTGCTGCCTGAGTACAGTGTTGATACATAAATCAGCAGGAGCTTGGGCTAACAAGTTTTGCACCTCAAGTCCAGTTTCATTTGTAGCAAAAAATAACAGGCAGTAAATTAATTATCAAAATTACAATGGCACCTCCCAAAACACAAAATGCAGCTAGGAAAGCCTAAAAGTGTTTTTTTTTTTTTTCATTTGATTTCTTGCACATGCATGCAAAATACCTATTGATATTTTTCACCCGGCTAGGTGCTGAGCAATGCAGAACTGAAGACAGCCCTTGCTGCAGACCTACTGAAAAATTATTTTATTCTCTGTTTCATTCTTCCTATGGAGGATTCATTTCAAAGATAACATTTAAATGAAGGCTTAGAACAAAAAATGTTGTTTACCAGAACCTTTCTACAGCCCCAGTGTTCATATCTGCATATAGATATGCAAAATAAATAAAATTATGTGATGCAAAAGCAGCAACAAATACAGCTGAAGGAGGGAGGATTATGTCATTTACTTACAGCAGGAAAACAAGAATTAAATTTTATTTTTAACTCATGTGTGATTTCATTATCACTTGAAATCTAAGTCATCTCTTTCAGAGGTTATTTTATGCAAATACAAAATACACCTTCCCTCAAAATTCAAGATCTAGTTTCAAGAAATTAACTAAATATGCCAGATCACAAGAAATATTTTAGGGAAATAAATTTATGAGAAAGTGAGGTAAGCTTTGTCACCGTCCACAAGTATGACTTGCATGAAATATAACATTCTAACAGAAATTTACTGTTCTTTGTCTGTGGCCCCATGGCAAATTTCTTATGGGAAAAACCATATTCTCTGCCACTCCTCATTTTCCTTCAGCCTCAATTCACTAATGGAGTCAAGGCATTTGAAAAGAGCACGGAGGACTATGGACAAAACATGACTTATCAGTAGAAAAAAGAAGCTATTTCTGTAGCTGTAAGTAATTTTTCTTTACTTGCTTGTTGCTTCATGTCCAAAATCAATAATAAATAAACCACTTATGCAACTAAAAACTCTTGAAAAGCTGGTGCCTCTCAATGACCACTCCTCACATTTGTTTCTGGGCAGTTTTTTTCAGGATACCTCTGAAGACTGCCACTATTTTTTATGATTTGAGAGGCTGATGTTGGAATTACAGTATTATGCTCTATGTAAAAAAATAGAAATTCCCAATGACGAAATAACCCCAGGGTGATTTGTGCTCAAGAAATAAAGACCAGAATGTAAATTATCAACGTGTCAGTGTGCAGAGCCAGTGCACACCTTCACCTTGAGCTCTGGGTGGCTGCAGGTCTGCTCCTACCTCATCCCAAACAGCAAACACAGAGAAAGAAGCAGCAAGAAGAAGGTTTTTTTTGGGAGTTATTAAACAGATAAGTCTCTCCAGCCTGAGAGGAGATACTGTAGATGTCTATAAAACCGTAAGTGGCATGGGGAAAATCGATAGCATGCAATACTGCAGTGTCCCCTCAGCAGGGCCAGGAGGGGACAAGCAATGATAGCAGGGTCATCCCCAGCCATCTAAAGGTCACAGATCTCCTTTCAACACATAATTGAGGCATAATTGTGGCACAGCTTCCACAGCCTTTAACCACTGCTAAAGACCTGATAAATTGTGAGGGGGGAAAAGGCTGGAGCTATTGAGGACATGGACAGGGAAAAAAAAAAAAAAAAAGGCAGAGCTGGGTAAGGGCAGTAGGGAAAAATAACAAACCTACTTCTCCAGTTTTCTGGTCCTCTGCTACAGGATCCTCCTTCCTTCCCACAGAGCTTCACCCTCCCCAAAATCAGTGACTGCCACATTACAAGGTGACTTTTTTTTTTTTTTGGTACAAGTGGGCCAACAAGCTCCTGCCTTTTGACCACCCTGCTGTAGAACATTACAGATTTTACAGTGTCTGTATCTATTTATGTCAGTCTGAATACTCATAAGGTGTAACTTGCTGGAATATTTACTCAGCAGCTCTAGCAACTTTGCACATACAGACCCTCCACACCTATGTATAGCTCCTCTGTAGCTCAGTCTCTTGCAGCTGATGTTAAAAGAAAGAGCCAGAAAATGCGTGCTGCTGTACTTTTAAATATGATAACCTAATTCATAATTGCTTCATGGAAAAAAAAAAAGGTGAAAGCCCAGAAAATAGGTACTGATATTCTCTGCTGAAAAGATTTCTGAAATACAGAGAATTCTTGTTGATGCTTGTGTCCAGCAAGCAATTTGAATGTCTTGACCTGAAACATTCAGTGAGACTTTTCAGGATAAACAAAGTGTTTTATGACATTAGCAGAAAATCCAGATGATGACAATGTAAGTTGATTAGAATTTTAAAAAGAAAACTGTCCTAAGTTTTAAGACAGAGTAATTTAGGAGAAATACCTGAAGATAAGCAGCTAGGGGAAAGGAATGTTTTCTGCTGTACCTTAACAACATTTTTCACACTGAGCAGAATATTTTAAAAATGTTATTTCATGGAGCAGTTAATCCTGCCCATATTATAGGAAGAATATTTTATAAAGAATATCCAGTCACGGCTCCAGTTTGCTTCAGTGTAGCACATCTCGATATTCAGAAAAATGAAGGTGGCACATGCATGTGTTTGTGGGCACATGCATTTTTGGAGTGAATAAGAGGAGGAAAAGACATTCTTTCTCTCAGTTACTGTACATAAAGTTCATAAATATCATATCCACCAATATCTATTACACGGCTTTATTATTTCTTCAGGTTCAGAATAAAAACTTATGAAGCATACTCTCACATTCTCATACTATCTTTCCCATCTTATCTACATGTTGATGATACAAAAATGGTAGTCCACTGTGCATGGTTTATAGGAGGTTCAAAGCCAAAAAGAGACATATTTTGAAGACCAGACTCCCTCCAGAAATGCATAGAGAAGTTCAAGGTAGGTTGTTAATTTGAGCATTTTGTCTTTTGCCCACTTTGTCCACACCCCCTGATTTTGGTGTGAGGGAGAGATGTTCGTGCACACCTGAAACGAGCACAGCTAGATCTTCATTTGAGACAAATCATGATAATTCAGCTCAAAGCAGTGGAAGTCACTCATAATTTAAACCAGTGCAGATAAAAAAATCGCTTAGATTACCAATTACAACTATTATTACAGACAATCCACTAGTAATAATGTAAGTAATATTACTCGAACAAATGCATTACCTGTGCCAAACATGTAGATTATATGTATGAATTGAATCGATCAGTGTAAACCAGATATGATATTAATTAAACATCATCAGAAAAAACATCAGCAAATCTAGCAGAAAGCTTTTTAACCTGACATGCTTTAACTATTCTTTAAAAAGTAGGTTCCTATCTCCTCTCACCCTGGCAATAGACTGTACACTCAGAAAAGTATAAATTATAACTAGTTCATCATTTTGTGCACAAACCCAGTGGCCATTTGCATACTGGATGTCGTTTACACGCAGTTAATGGCACTGCTGATGGCTGATGATGGCTGGCAGTGCTGCAGACTGCCAGACTCCTTTAGGCTACTTTCAAATGTTCTCATCTTCCTGCAAAAAACAGCCTCTGAAATGCCATTTGACACTGCAGCTGGCCTTGAGTTACCTACAGCAGGCTGTGCAATTTATAAATCACATGTGGAATGTGATTAAAAAAAAAAGAACGATAAAGGTCAGATTTGGTTTGGACATCCTCAGCTTTGGAGGCACAGTGAGCTACTGACCTCTAGTTGAGAAAAACAAGATAGCTATTAGCTCTGGTCCTGTTTCTAAAATATATTTTCTTTCTATGTGCCAGCCTGCAATGCAATTTATTTTGCTTCTTGAAGGCAACAGGCAAAGCTTTCATATTTTTCCAGGCAACTCATTCAAACTACTTAAAATGAATGAGAAAGGCTCCATTTTCTACAGACATGGGGTTTTTTTTATTTCTCCTCCTGTAACTTTTAGTCTGCACTCGCAGGAATTCAGCACAGATGTGAAATGAAATGAGTGGCCATTAAAATAGCAGAAGCCAAGCAGGAGCTGCAGGAGACACTGCTCTTGGAACAGCTTTTCCATTTGAAATGGTGCAAAAACTGAACCCCCTATTTCCTTCTCCTCTGAACCTCTACTATGTTAAGGATTGACCAAATTTACAGGCTGCACACAGTGTGCAAGATACGATATTTCATGTATTTATACAAATATGTAAATAAAATAAAAAGCATTGCATACAACACGATACAAGGGACCAGTCACTTTCTCCTTTGTAAATGAACTTCAAAAAATGATGAAGAGGGATAAGTGAATAGCCCCAGGAATTCAGTGAGATCTGCTGATATGTCAAGACTCATCCTGTAAACAGATCAACAGTGAGATGCTAAGCACCAGATGGGATTAAGTTCTCAGCTCTTGCCTAAATGCATTATAAAGTCACAATATTCACCCACAAATCATTGCTACCAGCGTACCAACCTCTCCATAATTTTTGTGCCTGTGACTTTAAAAGTTATTTTTTCCTGTCATCTTTTCTTCCTCTCCCCTAAATGTTTTTGTGCCACTTTTCTCCTAAAATTTTTTGGTGGTTAAACAGGATCACAGGATGAGTATAGGGTGAATAAATCACCTGCAGAAGAAATAAGAAATCTATGTGTTCTATTCTTCATAAAATAAATCAAGATATCCAGTTAATAAGTAGAATTAATGGGGTTAAAATATGAATAATTTATGCTTGCTGCTGTTGACAGTTGTTAGTATCTACCTTTAACCTCCCTTCTGCATCTCCTGAAAACAACTGCAAAATTTCACACAAGTTTCACTTTGCTGTGGACGCTTGGTTTACTTAACAGTGTGCTTGCATTTGGGAACAAGTCTTTTATCTTACCTTAAGATAAAGAAATTGTAGTGGATCCTGTGCAAAGGTGGTAATATCAGACAGGACCAGTGGTGCTGTTCCTCTCCTGCTCCTCATGGATGAGGTACAGCATTGCTTTTTCTCCTTGTGGTTTTATTTTTATTTACATTTCTGTCCCAGTGTATGCAGGCCAGGTTTTCTATCCAGTGGGCAAACCCCACGGGAGGCACACTGCATCCCCCCAGCTGGAGTAGTGAGGAGGGTTTGGTGTCAAATTGGGTTTTCTGGGTGACATGCCAGTCCTCTGGCTGAAGGAATTTATGTATTTTCAGTAATTAAATGGATGATGGAAACTGAGAAGAAATAGGTTGAAGTACTCCAACGGAAACAAAAAGAAAAAAGGAAGATAAAATCAGTCTCTTGTGTCCTCTGAGGACAGGGTGGATGTATTTCAGCAAGGGGGAAAAGCCACCTTTCCAAACACAGGGGCTGACTGTTTATACTGTAGAATTTTCATCACTGTCTGTTTCTTTGAACATATTAAATAATAATCTGATGGAGGATGGTACAGCCTTGTCTGAGGTGAAGGACATGTGAATGAATTAAGTCTTAGCTCTGAAATTTAACTGTCTGCACCTACTCCAAGGTGACAAGAAGGGGCTTGGGGGCTCTTGAATCCTATTTTATGTTCAGAAGCCCTCAGAGGGCATAGGAGGAGAGGACCACAGTGCCTTTGTAGGTCGAAAGGTGCCTACCTAAGTGCTGTCTTGAGACCCTTTCCAGTCCTACCTCCTATAAAATTTTGCCAAGTTCACTGATTTCTGGCAAGTCAGATTCTGTCCTCAGACTTTTGACTTTTCTGGATGTTTGTGATATGGAAAAAGAAAACCCAACAGATATTTTAGGTTGATGTTTGTGTATCAAAGGCTGAGGCCTAGACTCAAGTGAACTTGTTTGCTTATTTTGTACAAATGTAGATTCAGAAATCCTAACTTCTAATTTTCAGTGAAGTCCATTTGATCTTTTTCTGCTTTTATTTGGTCTTGACTTGTTAAAGAATCATAATAATATGCATCTATTTTATTCTCAGGGAGATTAATTAATATGGGGTGTGATGTGTTTAAATGAGAAAATGATTAAGAGTTTTCCATTGTTCCTAATGGAATATGTGTGTAGCAATTAACAGTCCATCAGATGAAGAAAGCAAAAACAATTTAATTGCTTTGGCCAAAGGTACAAACAAATGTAGACTGGAGCAGTACTTTGAGTAAGAGTGCATTTTCTTTTAGATTTGCTGTGACTGTGTTATCACCAGGAACTCTAACCCACATTCTCCTTTACAGCACAATGAATGCAATAGTTCACAGCACAAGTTTGGCTTGGACATTTCTTGCACAGCAGAACTTTTCATTTTTAAATTTTATTTTAAATGCCAGGCATTTAAAATAGGATGTGTATAAAGTACTGAAGCCACTATCTGTCGCTTAAATTGAATGTATTTGTGGTATGCCTGCGGAAGGCGAGTTGTTTGTTTCCAAGCTTTATCTGACAGCCAGTAATACCAAACACATCCATAATCATTGGTATCAGAACCTTCCGAGCCAGGTGGCTAAACCAACTGATTGTTTTCCCTATCTAAAATCCTTTAGAAAAAAATATGTCAGTTTGGGTTAAAGCCACAGTGAGCTGAAATTTGGGTTTCAGGAGCGGGACTTCACAGTGTCATCTCTGGATAGCAGGGCATGGCAATGCAGACACAGACATGCAGTCATGCACGTACTTAATCTAGTAATATAGGACACATTCCCCTAATCGATGGCATTTTATCAATCATTTAAAATCAGTGTGATGTGGGAGATGCAGTTGTCTAACCCCTCATTATGAGGTCTCCCTGTACTCATACAACACATGTCGATGCACATCAAAAGTTTTCTCACTGTTTGAAAGAAAGTTAATTTAATTGACTGATGTGAAGAATATGTTGGGGTTTTTTTCCCAAAGAATTTTTATGTATACTAAGAAATATAAGTGGAAGTCTGAACATTTATCACCCTGAATACCCAGATTTGAGATGTTATCAGACACATCAGCCATCTGGTATTTCAATAAATTCATCTTTTGTTTCAATCAGACATAACACCAATAGGACATTTAATAAATAATTCACATTTTGTCATCTTGCTTAACATATCCCTAAGCAGTGCATATGCTGTAAAATTTTTTCTTAATGGATGTTATTATGAAATTCGGGTATTTGCAGTATAAAAGTGTTATACAGTTTAGAGGAAAGGTATAATGAATAACGAGAGAAAAGTTAAATGCTTCCGGGTAAATCAATCAGCAACCCTATACTTTCCCTATGCCTCTCATTAAACATTTGCAGAGGAAGTTGTGAAACTTTTTTAATGTTTCTTATTCATTTTATAGCGTAATAAAAATAATATTTTCACTGGGTATTTGAAACCCTAGCCATTAATTTCCAGAAAAAGAAAATCTGTCCAAAATGGCTGGGTAACAAGGATGTGCTTGACAGAAAATCACTGAAAATAGTCTATATGTACCAAAAAATGCACTGAAACTTTTTTTGAATATACAAATACACTGCTACTTATACACCTTCTGCTCTAGGGTTAAATGAAGAAATAGTTCTGATTAATGGAGAACTGTAAAGCTTTATGCCCCGTATTTAATAGCATTAAATCAGGTGCATGGCACTGATAGGTGTGATGTTACTGCACTCTGAGTGTCATTGTGTTATCTGACTCTTTTATTCACCTTGACTCCAATACGTGGGATCCCATGCATGTGGAACCCCAGGAAATAATCTGCAGTCTTCCATCAGTGGTGTTAGCACAACCAAAATACTGATTTTTCTCTTTGCTTTACCTTGTCCTTCTTCTGCTTCTCGTCCTGGTATATTTTCCAGTGCTCCCCATCGTTGCTGTAAGCGAGCTTGTAGGACCCCACAAACTGGACGTGGCCAAAATCTTTAGCTCCTTGGGTGATAATCCCAGTGATCTTTGTAGGGATGAGCAGATCAACCTAAACAGAACAGTTTAAAATTAAAAAAAAAAACAACAACCAACCAAATAAAAGCACCCAAACAAAAACAAATAAATAAAAAATAAAACAACAACAACAAAAAAAAATCCAGAGGAGAACATAATTAGAACAGTTTCTGTTTCCACTCAGGTTTTGCAACACACCAAAGCAAAATGGTGCAGCTCCAACCGTGGTTCTCCCACTGTGTGCTGACACCATGAGCAGTAATTTCACTTCTCCGAGTTCTAAATCAATCAATTTTTTTTTTAATTTCTGGTTTATTTTTTTACTTATTGTTGATACCACCTAATGGCACAACGTGGAATAATCTCACACCTTTCTCCATTGTGCTGAGTGTCATACACGGCCCCAAAAAATCCCAGCTAGTCTACACTAGGAATGATCTCTAGGTAAAAAGTGTTCCCATGTGCTCCTAATAATCAGAATACAAGGCTGATTCCCCAAGTGCCTTCCCATTTCCTTCTCAGTTCATGGGCCCATGGTTTAGTAAGTCTCTTAAAACATTTGCTATCATTCAGATTTCCTCCTGAAATTCCTTCTCACTTTATGCCTTTCCTTCTTTGTCTACCTCAAAAACTCAAACTTTCTCATTTCTTGAATTTTTTTTTTTTTGAGTTCTTTATTTTATAATCTTAGTGCAATACTTTTAAAAACGCAAGGCAGGAGTCTTAAAGCCTAATAAAATCTGAGCTTTCAAGTGGTTTCCATGTGAGTCAGCATGTCTGTGATCAGTTCTTTTTGAACCAGAACCCAACACTGAATGTAACAGATTTGGGCCAGATGTCTTGGATTAAAATGATCAAGAAAGAAAACGCAATAACAAAAGTAAATTGACCTAATAATTTAATTTCAGAGGCAGAATGAAGGAGTTGAACTCCCTATCAAAACTGATATTTTCTTGAAATTTGAGAGTATAACACACACTTTCTGTGTCCTCCAGCAATGTGGAGAGCCAATAAAAATAAAAAAAAAAAATTAAAAAAAAAGGGAGATTTATTTCAAACAACAAATGGCTGTGAAGCAGTCGGCATTTTTAATATTGTCTGTTAAATCAGGCAAGAGAAGCTAAGAGTAAAAATATTGCAGTAAAGTGAGACGAGTGCTGAACTCCACAAGCAGATGACTGATACAGTTTCACAGAAAAAAAAAACCTAAAAAGAGAATGTGAAGAAACAAAGAATCTCTGGCTGATCAAATGCTGAAGTGCTGGGTTTTTGGGAAGCCGAGGCCCCCTGAGCAAACTCATGTTGGATGGGATGTGGGTCTGGGCAGGAGAACAGACGTGCTGTGGAACATAAGAAATTAATCAGGAGAAGAGAAACAAAAACAAATGAGCTTAAGAAGTCAGCTGGTCCTAGATGATGACTTTGAAAGATGGACATTGGGGTTTGGATATGCGTCCCAGGCCACGCTGGAAAGGGGCTTGGAGCAGCCTGGGACAGTGGGAGGTGTCCCTGCCCATGGCAGGGGTGGCACTGGATGGGTTTTGATGTCCCTTCCAACCCAAACCATTCTGGGATTCTGTGACTCTATAAAGAAGAAAACACAGAAAAATGTAAGAGTACATTTATGAGAACAGGAGAGAAAAATGACTGTTTAGGGCAATCAGACAAAGGAAGCCTGGAGAGCCCAACATTTGAGCAAATAGTAGCAAATAACGAGTAGTAAATACTTTTAAGGAAAGAAATGACTTAAAATATTCAATATTGAGACACCAAAACAGTAAGGGGAAATGTCAGTGTCTGCAGAGGGTTCAAAAATTTTGGTTTTACCAGAATGTGCTAATTTTTTGCCATCATTTACTGCCAGCAGCAATGTTGGGGCACCCCAGAATGTGAAGATTCCTGGGAGGCAAAACTCTTTCTGTGTTCTCCTTGTTCAACAGAGAGAGATAAGGACTCAATCAGTGGCCAGTCAGAGCAGGAGCCTGCTTTGGAAGCTTTCATGGATGGCTTGAAGGGACTTTTCTCTCTAAGGAGTGCAGGGGAGCTGGGTTCCACAGCCTAAGTGGGCCTCTGGGAACTGAGCACTGCTAATTATTAAAAAGTCTTTCGTGAATTAATAAACACCAGGTCTCCAGACCTTCCTTCCAAATATTTTGGAGTCTAAATGAATAGTCTGTTTTTCTAAAAAGATTGATCTGGTGGGGAATCACTAAGTGGTCCACACTTTCAGGCAGCTTTTGAACGAAACATTTCAGAGTCAACTTTAGAATCTCTTTATAAATAATTTTGTCATTAGCATTTTACAAGTGTAACCACTTTTTAGCAGAGAATGCTTCTTCTACTAAAAGTCAATGTTTCTCCTGTTAACTTGAAAAAATGCCTCCACAAAACCAGTTGTTTATTTTTAAAATGTTGAAAGTGAGCTGAGAGGATTTCACAAATATTTAACGTGGCCATGATACTCAGAGTACTCCTCATTGAAATTCAGAACAGGGAGAAAAAAAAAAAAATTCTCATTAAGATCCAGGGGATTCCAAAGGTAGAATCACAATAAATCTTTATTATCACATAGATCCAGTGTTAATAAAAATGTCCTAGTAATGATTATTTTGTGCTTATAGGACATATCCAGTGGCCTTGCACTCTTGTTCAGAAAATGATGTGGGAAGCTGGAAGGCAGTTTGGCATATGCTGGTTTTTTTCAAAAAGACTCATATAGGACTGTGCAGAACATGTGTGTGCATATTTATCTAAAAAAAAAAAGTGAAAAAAGAAGTAATGAATAAATAGACTCTCTTCTAGGTCTTGACAATACGGACAAATATTGGTGGAGATGAAGGAAAACAATAAAGGATATAGCACCAGCCTTTCCATCTCATATTTTAGCGTTTTATTTAATTATTTATTCATAAGCAGAAGAGAAGCCTCCAGGCAATAAAGTTGATTATTTAAATTAAAGAAATACAGCTTTTACTTTGTAGCCTCATTACCTTCTACCTTGCTTTCCATTCTTCGTATTGAAACTGCTTTAGAGCAGAAAGGTGAGGAGAATTTACACCACTTTCTAGGTAAAACATCTGCACTAAAGTAGCTTAAATGAAACTCATAACTTCCCATCAGGACACAGAACACTTTTATTCAGTTAGTGCAGTTTGCAAGTAACAGGCAATCAAACAAATTACGAGGGAGAGAAGTTGAATTAACACACAACCAGTATGCACCCTTCAAAGCTGAATGTGATTAAAAGGATTAGAATGTGACTCTGGCTTTTTCAATGCAACAGAATTTAGAAGGAGGTAGAGGCAATTAGTCTGCAACTGATAGGATCATTAGCTGGTTACAAGAAGAGCCATGGTCTACAGTTAATGTACATTTCTACAAGCAGCTGATCAAAAGGCAGTTTAACATCTTGTGTCTGAAAGAACTCTCTTGGGCTATAACTATTCCCTTTTCCCTTTTCCCACCTTGTTTCACATGTTACAGACAATTCAGCGTGGTTTGGAGGAGAATTAATTTAGGGGAAGCACAAAGATAAATGCACCTGAGTATGAAACATTTCTAATGGGGCACTGCACAGGTGTGCAGCAGGAGCTCTGTGTAAGTGTGCAGTTCACGGGATGATCAACAGAGGTTCCTTGCAACCTCAACCATTCTCTTGTTCTCCAACACATGGCCAAACCCAACCATGCTGCCCAAAATGCCAGAGACTGGGAAACCAGGCACAGTTAGACTGCACTCACACTGACAGACACCACCGGGGAGCCGGAGCAGACCTGCAAAACTGACAACACAGAACAGGGTGTTTGCACAGCTGTGCCGCAAAGCTTCCACATCCAGATACCCTGGACCTACTTTTGCAGCACGTCTTCTGGCTTAATTTAATCTGAAGGGAATCCATGCTCTGTGAGGATAGCCCATCATGTGAACCAGTGCGTGAAAAGTGAAGACTGTCTTTAGAAATAACACACTCCTCATCAACCTCGCGCTGTTAAAGGAGGAGAAAGAACCCTCAGTGTTCACCCTGTTCACTCCCGGGAGTGCCAGGCCCTGTTTCACAGTGAAGATAATGGTGAACTGGCTCATCTGACCTTCAGCTGTTCATCACTTCAGGAGCATTTAAAATGTTCAGCTTAGTTCTGTCCTTATGCAGACATTGTATTTCTCTTCCCACTATAGCCAATCCTGAGTTCAGCTTTTCTTTCAATTTTAGACATGCCATTTTTTCCCCACAGGATTTCTTTCATCTACCTTCGTGATCCTGTAGACTGTTTTTCCTTTTTTAATCACTCGTCAGATAACACTGATGAATGCTGGGCAATCCTAATCTACTTGGCAAATACAAAATCATCAGAACCTGGATCGAATGCATATGGCAATAAGAGGGAAGCACTGCCAAGGTGGGGGCAGTTCTTACCCTTAAGGGACTGAAAAAAAGAAGGCCACCATTATCTCCAGCTGCTAATTCACCAAAGTGCAGACCTGCCTGTTAAATATCCTGATATTGCAGTGAGGTCTCAGATTAGTTTTGGATACTTAAGGTAATGGCTGAAACTCATGGCTGGACACCAGACCCCACCAAGAGAGTCCAATGTCCTTTCCAGGCAAATAACCTGTCCTGAGGGGGTTATTTCCTCTTCATTTAAGACCTCACGATTCCCTTGATTTTTCCAGGGTAAAATGGTGCACTCAGAGCTGCTACCTGTACCCAAGCACAAGAAAAGGAGGGACAGGATTGCAGTGTCTATGGCAAAAAGGCAGAAATGCAGCTCTCCTTATCTTATTGCATCAGATGAAGGTGCTTTGCACTCTCCTCCATGCCCAAAATCTGGATATAAAGGAAAATTAGTGCTGGTATAGTATGCCTGCTGCAGATGTGCAACACCTGTATGTTTCTAACAACATTTCAACAGCACTTCTCTTTTGTAAACTGAAACTCAGCATTTCAGGCTTTTTTTCCCTATTAAAACCCCAAAAAACCCAAACCCCAAACCAACCCAAACTATAATCCATCATGACCAATTGGATCTAAAAACTTTTATGGGAAAAAACCAGTCAAGCAACTAGATGCCCTTTGTGGAGATATCTAATTTTCATCACAACATCTTATGTAAGAGAGGGTTTGTTGGTTTTTTTTTTTGTGTAGTTACTTAAATATATATTATTAGGGTAAATATCTATAACCTGAAAAAATTAAAGAAAGTTATGACAGAAAATGAATTGCTCTAGAAGAAGCCATAATTTGATAGAAAGAAACTTTTTTTAGCATTTTGATCAATATTCCGCTGTACAGGATTTTCATGCCTTCTAGGTAAAATAAAATAAAATAAAATATAAAAAATATTTTCATTTAATTGGATATGTATTAGCTATATCAGCTGCCATATGTTTAAAATTAAACTTCTTCTCAAACCCAGGTAGAGATGGGTTGTTTTCAAATAAGGTAAGTCTGGAATGTCACTCTTTTTCTCCTTTAAAAATGTGGGATTTGTTTTGCTGGCTTCTTTTTCATTTTAGCTTAGGCCTTCAACATGATTTTAGCACTGTGACACTATATTTTTAATGCCTGTAGTCCTCTAGGCTATGATAATAAATACTGGTCTTATTTTCTTATTGCTCTTAATTGCTTTTCCCTCTGAATGACTTTACGGCTGCAGTCACTGCACTAAAGAAACAGGTTAGGAAGAATTTCATGTACCATCAGCTGTCTCCAGTACAATTTAAAAGAGACAAATTGGAGGGTGAAGCCTGCTGTTTAAAACCTCCATGGGCCATCAGAAATACCTCCCAGGACATTATGTTGAAAATTTCGGAGTGAAACACACAATCAGGCGGAAAAGTTACCTTATTTCCACATTAGCAGCTACTTCATAAAAAGTACAGATTGTGTGAATCTTTCCTTACTCTATTTACATACTTAATAATCCCTGTTATACAGATATTCCTGGAAAAGGAGGAAAACACCCACCTAAATTACTGTAATATTTTTTCAGCGTTTCAGTAAAAATTCAGGTAAAACAGGTGTATATGATCAACTGCGTGGCCATTTTCAGAGCAGTATGTATTTCTTACAGACCAGATTTCCATAACCCCACTTCACTAAGCTGTGAATAATCCCATTGCATTGATATTTCAAATATAAAATATTAAAAAAAAAAAGAAGAAATTTTTAGCCTTAAGAGTTGGATTTTCAAAAGTGCCAGAGGGAGTTTGTTGCCTGTTTCCTCTGGGAGCTTTAAGGCAGATGATCTGCTGTGGTTGTATCAGCACCCTGATAAATCCTGCCCACAGCACACACATGGTAATGCTGTTTTCCTCCTGATCCTGCAAACCAGAATGAATTCCGTGGATCTGGATAACTCTCACAACTTATCAGGCACTACTCGCAAGGGAAATGGTAGTACCAGGTATTTTAAGGTCTGAAGTGAAGGAAAACTCAGATTTTTGAAATGGTAACATAAGTGATGATCAAATCTATAACCTTTTCTCCCACCACTGGGTATTTCACATCTGTGCATGGGATATTCTTGCTGTAATCATGATTAGAGGGTTTTTGCAGAGATGACACATTTGGCTGCATTGGCTACCAACAGTCAAGAAACCACTAATAAAACGTCTGTCTCTCTGCTGTGGAACACTCAGAGCTCTTCAGCCCTTGAGGATGCCAGGAGATTTAAAAATAGCCCATTAAATTACCAGTGATTAAGCAGGCTTAGACATCTGGTGGAGCTCGGAGAAGCCTTTGAGCTGCATTAATGCACTCCAAGAGTTGATAAAATCTGGAGCACTGTCCTGTGTTAGGTCAAGCAGTCGGAGTTCTTGTGGGAAAGCCAAGGGCAGAACAAAATGTAGCCATTAAAACAGAGCAGAGAGAATAGAAATGTGAATATGATGATGACATGACACGCTGACTGTGCGTTAGGCTGCTTTTCTGTGAAACCCTTCAGCTGGACACTACTGCCAGCAGTGACTGTGCAGTGCAAGCCACTGATCCCAGCACCTATTTATGGACAGAAATAGACAAGGAAATGAGAAAGGAATTTTATTTACATTCATTTCTTTGTATAATAGCCAAAAAGGCAAAATTTGTAAAAATTTCATCGTCCTGTGTGATAATAAGAAGTAGCTTTATTTCTGGAAGACATAATCTACAGTAGATCTTCCTGTACTTATAATAATGATAGTGAGAACTTTTGATCAAATTTTTTGGCTGTGACTAGGGATGAAAATACAGCACAGAAAAGAAAAATTACATGGTTAAAAAAAAAAATTAAAATACCGACTATTTGCCTTTCTGCTTGTCTTTCTTTCAGTTTATAAATAAAGAATAAATTATGTTGAGATGATAAGATTGTCCCACTCTCATCAGATATAGAGAAGAGCAAGACAGGAGTTCTATTACCTCTCTTTATTTTACTGAAACATATCTCAGGTTGATAAGAAAATGTATCAGTAAGATTTTCCTGTCAGTGCTCTGCCCCAGTGGAGATTCCTTAGTTTTCTGTTGAAGACCATTACTGGGAATCTCAGCTGCTGGAGGGGGTAAACCAGCAGCGAAATACTGGCCACAACATGGAGAAGAAAATTTGGAATATAAGCAGGGGAAGGAGGAAGGGTGTACTTAACCATAGATTTCAGAATGGCGTGTGATGGAAAGGGGAAGAGTGGGGATGGTAATATTACATAGCAGCACTTCAAAAGGCAGCCAGGAGAAATGTAGGTGTCTTTGCTTTCATTTGTCTGGGGTTTTTGGTGCATTATGGGTTTTAAACCAAAGTCAAAGACAGGTGAGGCAACGCCTGAAAAGACAAAAATCCTTCCCCAAAAATGAAATATCACAACTTCAGCTAGGCTTTCAGTAGAGGGGATGATACAACACCTTTTATTCCAGCACTGATAAATATCTTTGTGAAAACTGTTGGGATCATGAAGAGGCTCATCTACACACGAGCAGCTCATTTTGTTTTTAAAATGAAAAGTAATGGAGGTAATATGGAAGTTCATTATTTACCTGGTCGTTTTTTTTTTTTCCCCTCAGGTAATTAATAACCTTGGAAATATTTTCTGCAGCACATAAAAATATCTCAATAATATATGAGTATCTGGGCTACAGATCAACGAGCAGAGTGAAGATAAGCTTGCACACCAGATACTGCAAAGTGACTAATAATTAATATAACTACTGAACTGTGGAAACACTAATGAAAACCTGCCTGTAGGTGAAGCTAAGTCTGCCCAGAAGATAAGTGGGGTTAAGGCTGGAAGTTCCCCCTTGTGTTTAAAAGCTGTGACTGCATAACTCCTATTTTCATAGGAAATGCAGTCAAGACAGCATCACCCAGCCATTGTTTCTAGGAATGACTTTGCCCATCAGTCAGCAGGGGTTATTATGCATAACCTATTTCATACAGCTATGCTGCTGTAGCTATAAACTAAAAATGTCAAAATTGTGATACTAGACTTTGAAAACAACAGGAAACTCCTTTTTTTTTTTTTTTTTTTTTTTTTTTTTTTTTTTTTTTTTTTTTTTTTTTTTTTTTGGTGTGTGTGCTACCCTCTGAAATATTAGGGCAAGCTTTTTTTCCAGGTGATACACTGTTAATAACGAGCAGAAAAATATATAATGTGTACACTATGGTGTAGGAAACAGCTGTGCCTTTTTTAGCTAGAGAAGTATTTTTCCAGGTTTACACAAGAAATCAGATTTCTTTTCCCTTTTAGACCGAATGTCTTGTCACTTCTGAGGCAATAATCTCATAATATACTTGCTTGAACGCAATTAAAAGGTCTATTAATCTTCATTCTGCAGGACATAAGAAAGATTATCTGTTATTAGTCAAAAGGACACCCTGGAGCCCCTCTTGCAGAGCTTGGTAAATAGACTTCTGGTCAAAACAAGCCTGGGCTCCTGGCAGGAAAGATCCAACCCTGGGACTCAGCTCTGCCTTTGATCTGGCACAGATGTATTTTCTTGGCTTTCAAAGCACCCCATGAGGCTTTATCGGCTCTGCACCGACTGCGGGGCACAGAGAGCACCAGCCGTGGCTGATTTAGGGGATTAATGCTCTGCTGAAAGCCTTGACCAGACCTGGAGCTAGATGGGAAAATATTTTCCTGTTCCCCAAAGTTAAAAAAGAAATAAACAAATCACTACCTGCTGTCAGAAGTGAAAAAAAACAAACAAAAAAACCCCCAAACCAAAAGAATCAGCCAAACAAAAACCAACCGAATCCACCAACCCCTCCCAAAACAAACAAACAAACACAAACCCCCAGACATAACAAGCCCCTCAATATTCTGAGAGATAAGAAGTGAAGAACTTTGCTTTTGAAAAAGCTGGTCTACATCTTGTCCATTAGGTCTGCCTGGCTTCTTGTTTCAGGTAATGAAAAGAAGGGCCATGAGAGTGGACTTCCACATGCCAGGTAGAAGTAAAAATTGAATAACTTTCACCAGTTCTGACATAAATGTATTCCATTCTAAAGCCTACACGATGGAAGTTCCACAAAAACTCATTGACTGGGAGGTACCATCAGAATTTTCAACAAGAAAGTTGGATTAAATGGACTTTCAAACAGTTTAAACCCTGATTTTAAACTAGAACCCACAGGCACACTGTCAACCAATTCAAACTGCACCATATTAAATTAAATATTAAGTAAAGCTGGTCTGCAACCAGATCTTTAGTATTCAGAATTGTTAAGAGAATTGATTTGTCTCTGCAGTGTGAATGTTACTTTTCATATAATTAAAAGATTGACCCTTTTAATAGTGGAAAGAATTTCTACAGAAGAGAGTTTAAAATTATGTATGAAGTTGTTTCATTTTCAGAACAGGTCAGGAAGTTGAAATATGAGTGCCAAAAGTGAAAATATGACTGCCAAAATATTCTAAATTTAGTAATAAATTTTACAATGCTTCATTTTCACCTAGAATGTTTTCCATGACTTTTCATATAAATAAGAAGAGCATTTCAATTTTTACAACAATTTTTTTTTTTAATAATAAATGACAGCTATTCCTTCCTTTTTACTGTTAAATAATTAATTAAAGGAGCTCTGATGTTTTACTGTATAAGCAACAGGGTAAATCAATGCAGACAAAATATTTCCTAAATTTATCTACACTCTTCTCATTTTGAAAAAGAAATTGACACAGAAGACTGGAGGTGGACATGGAGTGTGATGGTTGAAGCTATGTCTGTTTTGGAATTAAGGTAGAGGAAAATGACAGACTGTCTGTGAATGACCCCTAAAACTCATTTTTAGCCCTCAAGAGTAATTTTTAAAAATATTTCTTTCTTCATTTTTTTAAATTAATACACTCTGTTTGCACCCTAACCCATGTGGGAGCATGAAAAGAATGCAGACACATAAATATACCTGTCTCAGCCTTTCATTCAACATAGACCAGAGTCTTAAATATTTTTTTATAAGGCTAAGAAAGTTGGGATCTAGCTGGCTGAGGCTGAAAAAAATGCCTAAAGTGATGGTTCCCCCAAAAGGAACACTGGACTAAGAACTTCCTGGGTTATAAAAAAAAAAAAAACAAACAAAGAAGGTGGGTTTTTTAGAACTCAAACACAACCATGAGTGGGTTCCTGCACATAAAACCTCTGTAATACTCGTGGAATGCTCAGAATGGACTCGCTGATTGTTAAAGGCCATATCTTTGAGATGACCTTTAAAAGTCCTGCTGTAGATAGGTTAAAAGTATTAAATAATATCACCACTATTTCCAGTATAAATAACTATACCTACGTTCCCAACATCATGCTTGCTGCTTTCTTCAATTGACTTAATAAAGATTTAGATAGAAAAAAATTATAGGTCATTTTCTTGCTGAGCAGGTCAGTGAAAATGTTTCTTTCTTAATATTCCAAAATTCACTAGGACCACTTTGGCCACAACTAATTGCAACCAATATTTCTGTAAAAGAAGAAAACAACAAGGTTTTCTTGAACCAAAGACAGGAAAAGAGAAATGTGCAACTATGGCTGGAGAAGTGTAAAACATGCTCTCAAAAACATAACAGTTTCTTACAGTCAACAAGGCTGGATCCCAAAGAAAGTAATATCTGAGGCAAAGTATTTGCAAATTCTATATTTGCATATACCCACACAACCCCTGCTGACATGTGGTGCAGCTAACAAAGACCTGCACACAGCACAGAGAGGGAACTGTGCTCTGCCATGGAAGAGCACACTGATAGGAGGTGATAAATTATTAACAAAGTCGACATCGTAAAAGTTTTGAACGCCAGCACATGGAGAAGTCTGTGAAATCACAGCATTAAGGAATCTGAAAGGAACATGTTTTCAGCTCTGGGCAATGTGTTTTCCTTGTAGATCCATCAGATATTTCTTGCCTTTTTTTTTTTTTTCCCCTTTTGTTGCCAGTGTTCCTTTCTCAAAGATTAATCTTTCAAACAGCTCCTGCAGCCCTTGCTCTGTCAAGTAGGTATAAGTCTGGTTTACCAAAACCCAGTGTTTACCATCAGAGAATCTGCACCGTTTGGGAAAGCAAATTTTTAAGTCAACCTCAACTTTGAAACCCAGAATTTTTCAGTCAACTTTGAGCATGTGGGAGGTGCTGTGGCACATCCACTTTCATACGACAGGGGTTTAAACATAGTTTTAGGTGTATAAATCATAGAAATAAACTTGACTATCTACCAATTGCATGTAGCAACAAAAATTCCATGTGAAACCATGTGCCAATGCAAATTAGCTTCTAACAGAATGCAAGGCCCTACACTGTCTGGCAGATAAAAATAAAATACCTTTGGGTTTTTTTTTTTTTTTTTTTTTTTTTTTTTTTTGTAGATGCATTTTCCATCAAGATTCAAATAAAAAGTTGTGTTTTCTCCACTGCATGTAAGTAGATGTTTCTCACTCATGCATTGCAGTTCCACAGAGTGGACTGTTCCCTAAGCATTTGCTCTGTAGGCAGAAGAAAGTATAACCCTATTACTGTAACACAAATCAGCAGTAATTTGTGTCTTGCAGCAGATTGTTGTTCTTCTGTCAGATGACTCAGTGAAAGAGCATATTTTTCCAATTTGCTGTGGTATCCGATAGCGAAAATGTTTGCTTTTCCCATGAAAAAAACCTGTATTTTAAAAGCACGGGGATTAATAGAAAATTTATTTATTTTGAGAAACATAATCTTTAATGTTTTTCCTCACTGACTGATTCCAAGCAAGTCTTTACAGAAATGTCTTGCCACCAGCCTTGCCTTTAACCACCTGCCCGGGGTACACCCATGGGGAATATAACTGCTGTGTTTTCCCCAAATGTCACATTAAGCTAGCCAGACTTAAAAGCTTTGTGGGACTGAGTGAGAATATTCTGCTCAGAGCAAGCACTGCGCTGCATTTCAGCTGGGATTAAACTGTCTTCGTTTTAGCCACAAAACACACACAAAAAGGGCTGATTAACCTGCTGAACAAGGGCCAGTGTATTTATTCCCACAAGCTCCAGCAAAAAAAACCCCTTGGCTTTAGGCACACAGGTCCAGGCACCAGAGACCCTGAGTTCACAAGGAGTTACAAGCTCAGTGAACTTGACCTTCTTATATCACAGGCCAGGGGTCTCACCCCAAGGCACAGATCATCCCCCAAGGCTATTGAGTGATATATTCCAGTCCCTTTAAGCTGCAAAACCACTCACAAGGCAGAGGAAGCTTTTCCTGCAGATACTTTTGACTTTATGGCAGGGGAGGTCTAGATTGGACACGAGGAAAAATATATTCACTGAAAGGGCTGCCTAAGTGATTCCCTGATTCTATAAACACTTAAGGGCTACCCTGATCCAGAAGTACCTTGTGACTCTCTGTGGAAAGCGGTCTATATTATGAACAAGAGCAACAGGGCAGACTGAGGGGAAAAAAAAAAAAGTATCTACTACAAAAAAGTGTTGATTTTCTTAGTAGAAAGTGGACATCTTGCTCACAGCAGTGGTTTTACTTGTGGCACTGTGACTCAAGTAAATAATTCCTAAATTCACAGCAAATGTAAACATGATGATATTTTACCAGTATATCCAGAATTACAACTGCAATCAGGCTGTATGAATGTTGATATTATCTTTTATATACAGTAATTTATTTTAGAGGTTGAGACGATGATCCTACGATGGCTGCAGATTTTGAATTTTGGTTTTGAAGAGATACTTGGAGAGCAGAAAAGGGACTTTTTGCGATGATCAGTAGCTCCAGGACAGGGGGAAATGGCTTACCAGTGTCAGAGGGCAGGGCTGGATGGGATCTTGGGAAGGAATTGTTCCCTGGCAGGGTGGGCAGGGGCTGGGATGGAATTCCCAGAGCAGCTGTGGCTGCCCCTGGATCCCTGGAGTGTCCAAGGCCAGGCTGGAAATTGGGGCTTGGAGCAGCCTGGGACAGTGGGAGGTGTCCCTGCCCATGGCAGGGGGTGTTGCGGGATGGGCTTTAGGCTCCCACCCAATCGAAACCCTTCTATGGTTCCATGATTCTATGTCTGCAGTCCTGCTGGTGCACAAGAGCATAAAGATCAGAGGCTGAATCAGCAATGGACAATCATGCTTTTAAAGTTGTCTTTCCTGCATTCCTTACTTCCATTTCTGATTACACATTCAACTGCCAGAGAGAACCTTAAAGAAAAAGCAGATGCATTTCGCTTGTCCGAACAACATGCCTTTGAAATGGACAGTGGCTTTTTAGAAATGAAACAAGAAAAACCCCACATAATCCCTTCAATTTCACTGCGATGCCTCACAGAAAGCCCCACTGGCTGGGGGCAGTGAAATTATCTGCAAGCTGCAGCCTGGCTGCGTTTTGATTGCCTGGGAGTC
Organism: Corvus hawaiiensis; assembly: GCF_020740725.1. Classification (NCBI taxonomy): domain Eukaryota; kingdom Metazoa; phylum Chordata; class Aves; order Passeriformes; family Corvidae; genus Corvus; species Corvus hawaiiensis. The sequence continues at coordinate 77,849,476 of NC_063255.1, read as the reverse complement.
TTAATGCCTGCAGGATTCTGAAAGAGCTTTTATTTCAGAGTGCTGTAAGATGGCACCAGCTCTTGACAGCAGGTGGGAGGAGTGCCCTGTGGAGACTCTTTAACTGGCTGCAGCTCAGCAGAGCAGGGTGAAACATCAGAGGTGTGCATGGTACCAAGGAACACAATTCATCCCTGGCGCTACACAAATGACTCATGCAGGGTGCACTGAAAACTCAGACAGAAATTCCTACACAAAGTTTTGGAAGAAAACCTCACATTTAAATAAGGGAACTCTTTCAGTACACTTGGAGGGTCCTCCTTTTTGTTCTGAAAATCCTTTGTGGTCAAAAAAATGCTCTTTTATTATAGAAATACTCATGTTTATTTTTAATCTATATCATCTATCTCTGTCTCTACCTCTATCATCATCTCTATCTCTATCTCTATATCTCTATCTCTATCTCTATTTTTATCTCTACCTCTGTCTCTATCTCATCTATCTCTATCTCCCTCTATCATCTCTACTGCTGTCTGTCATCTATATCTCCATCATCTATAGCTATATTATCTATTTCTATATCATCTATAGATGTACACACAAACACACACACACGGCGGTATATACACTTGCACATATTCAGACACACATATTTAAAACTTAGGTAATTTTTGCTTAATGGTTTTCCTGATCTGTGAAGTTGCTCTTGAGGTTACGTGTGCATTCTCCCCTGAAATACTCCTTAATTTAGTTTTCCATCAAAATTCTAAATTATTTCTGGACTGAGATCACCCCTTACCATAGCACTGTGTTTCCCCATGCCAGGAAGAAATACAAAAGGATTTTTATATCTCTCTGTCTATACAGATATAAAAATGTATTTATAATAAATTTAACCATCATCAGGTGAAAGCAGATGTTGAAGTAGAAGACAATTTAGAAAAGAAAAACATTGCTGAATGCAAGTCTTGGAGTAGAGGAAATCAAAGACTGGGAGATGCAGTGAAGGTGATATAATTGAAAAAAAGGTGAATAAAATTCTGTGGGATGTTGTGGCTGTTGTGTCTGGGGCAGCTTTGGCACAGCTTGAGAATTTTCATTTTAGTGGTGCCAAGGGCATATTGGATGATATAAAGCCCCTAAAAGTTTTCAGCAAAACTATGTGAAAAATCAGGAACTTTTATTTACGTTACTTTTATTTAGTCTGAGGTTGATGTTTCCCTCTGTAGGCTCTGGATGCCACGGCCATACAGTATCAGAAAACAATGACTTTTCATTTAGAAGGTTTGAAATATCTGAAGGCTCTCAGTCTAAGCAAAACATGAAATTACACAGGAGGCACGAGCCCTTTTCATGTTCCAATTTATTGATCCCAGTATTTTCCAACAGCGGGATCAATAAATGAGCCTTGGAGCTTCACTGTGGACAGCACCTTCTGCAGAGCATCCATGAGGACAGTTTTTACCCCAGTGAGCAGGCAGGTGACACCTCACAAATTCAAACCATTTCGTGATTTATGCAGTTTAATATCATTAGAAAACAGCAATCACCTGTCATTGTGCCTCCCTTTTCCCATTTTCTCAGCTATCTTCATTTTTGAACCACATTTGAAGGTCCTTCAAAACAAATCTGTGAGCAGCAGGATGCACTTAGTCCTGCACTGGCAGCTAGGAATGCTTCAATACTACCTGAAAGCAGGGGAAATTAAGGACAGGCTCTTCCTGTAAATGGCAGCAAGCCTATCACCTGGGCACATAAGGGATATCCATCTTCCCTGCAAACCTTGTCTCAGCTACATTCTCACTGATGCATGCTGGTGATTTCTTATTTATTATACACATCAATGCTCCCTCAAATATTTTTTTGAATATTGCAGGAATAGCCTCCTTTTATCATTGCTTCCTGCACCAGTTTACCTGCACTCACCCTTACTAACTGGTATGCTGACTCTTCTGAAAATCAACAAAAATATTTTAGGTCAAAATAAGACAAACAAAGTTTTACTGGGCACTGAAAATGCCTTTAACCTGTTGACAAGTCCTTTGCTGAACTTAAGTCACGTCCTGTGTGTCTTAAATTTGCCATTGCAACAGAAGGAAGCATTCTGCATATGGAACACTGTGTTTTATTTGTTTGTGGTTTCTCAGGCTGCATATCAGAGAAGTCAGGCTTATTTCTGCACAGCAGATGAAATTTAATGATCCTGGAGAAATATGGGACTAACCTTTCTGAGGAGAAAACGCTGAATTAAAATAAATGAGATGGGACTTGCCAGTATTTTTTATGTACTACTTAATGTAGAGCTCTGCAATATATATTTTTATCTGCACAAACTCCTTCAGGAGCCAAACCTTTCCTAAACAGAATATCAGATCAATATGAAGCAATATGACATATGGTTTTTGCCTTCCTAAATGCTGATAATTTTATCTGTATTAAATTATACCCCTGTTGTTCCAAGGGTATCTCTGCATGCATGAAAACAATTCACATCTATGTACACAGCTGATGTGTTGCCAGACCACCCCAAGAAATTGCAATTTCATCCACAGCAAACTAGAAATAGAAGCACACAAAAAAAGTGCAGGTACACTACCCAGGTTTCAGGCTGACTCTTTCCCACAAGCTGATGCAAGGAACCATGAGACATGAACCTTCTTCTGCCTTTCGTAACTGTGATCTTAAATTAGTGTGGCTTTCATGGGCTCCAGAGGGGAATATGTCGTGTCTTACTCTCTCAGTTCCCATGAGCACACAGATTAGCCTTGCTTGTCTCTTGTTCCACTGCCTGGAACAGTGCTGGGAGCTGTTGCAGCAGCTACACCACCAGTGACAGGCAGAAAATATAAAGGTTAAACTTCCCACAGCTGCTCAGTTAGGAGTCTTTCATCATTTGTTTCCAAAACTGTTTTACTACTGGAAGGTAGCCACGCAGTCACCTAGCCCTCTTCATCCATGTTGCAATCTGCTTAGTTACCTTAAAAATTAAACTCTGTAACTTTTTTTTTTTTACTCCACTGGAGAGTAAAACCAGCTGAGTACTTCCTAAAGGAAAGTATTTAAAACGTGCTATTCATTATTTTTGACTTACTGCTTAAAATGTAACTCATACCATGCTCACCACCATAAACCATCCCACAGAGGGCTGATTATTTCAAACACCCACCTGAATTTTAATACAGGTTAGAAATGTGTTGACACAGCCAGAGATTAAATGCTTACAACTGCATTTGATCATTAAAGTAACAAATAAAAAGAGAGATCAGTAACCACGTGCTGCAGTTGTTTTCCCTGATATTAGATTTACCTGTGTTGGAGTAGAAACCTTCTCTAGTCTCATAATTTGTTCCTCTTTTGGTGTATAAATGCTAATTTTCATATGTCTGCAGAATATTTAGAGTTTTTACAAAAGCCTGCACCTCCGAATGTGGCACTACTGTGGTGGATAAAACCATGGGAGGCAAGAGGATGCGGGGTAAAGGTGTGTAAACGCAAACCTTTGTTTGTTTTAAGGGGATGGAACATCCACAGGAAAATTAAATCAGGATGTCAACAACACAGCTCAGGCTGCTGCTGTTTCAAGACAGCACAGTTATCTTAATATGAATTATTTTTCAAGCTATGTAGGCTGTATTGGGTATTTCTGTACTGTGACTGACTTAACTTTTAAGTTAACATGAGTCTGGCACCAGTGTTACTTTTAATTGGAAAAATGTTTAAAAGTTTCTCTCCTTTTTTGTCTTGGAAGTGACACACTTCTATTATAAAATCAATATGCACCTCAGGACACCCTTATCAGCTCGCTAAATCCCACAATTTTGGCGTGGTAGACAGCAGTGCAAAGGTGTGGATTACAGCTATTGGGCAAAATCTCCCCACGAATTTGAGAAGAAGTACAGACACTGTTAGTGACAACATTACCACCCCTGGGTAATTCTGATTTAATTTTTGTTCTGGCAGTGTGACCAGTGCATGACTGCAATGTAACACCCAATCTAACGTGCTGCTTCAGATCGATGGGTTTGAACATCATGTGAGGCTTCAGACGGATTCTGCAAAAACAACGGCCGCCGCCTCACCCCTTGTGATGCAGCTAATCAAGAACAGCTCATTAGGTTTTGCAGCATACTTCATGGTAAGCGTGCATAAAACTCAGTAAAAATAAAATGCAAATGCACTGGCAGTGTCACTATGAAATAGTATTTTGTTACAAGTGTTTCGGCGTTTGTTGAAACATTTGAAGTTATTGATCTATGTTTATATGTAATTTATAATTGAAATTATTTGGTTTGCCCAGAGCAGCTGTGGCTGCCCCTGGATCCCTGGCAGTGTCCAAGGCCAGGCTGGACACTGGGGTTTGGAGCAGCCTGGGACAGTGGAAAATGTCCCTGCCCATGGCAGGCGTTGAACAAGATGGGCTTTAAGGTCCCTTCCAACCCAAACCAGTCTGAGATTCTGTGTAATTGGTAAAAATATGCGAAAATATGTACTAATTTGGAAACCTGTACAATAATTAGCACAAAATAAATATGATGAAAAGATTGAGTTCTAAGTAGGGTATCTAAACGGGTCTTCAAGCTTTAGCTTTCACCACCCATGCAGTATCCTTTAATCTGATGTACAGATTAAACCACCACGGGGGTAAAAATAAAAACCAGGCCTAGAAAAGTATATCTTGCAGGCAACATTCCTGCTCCTTCAGGGGATGACAAGAACAGTCAACAGAGAAACACCTGCTTGTTCTTTGTTGGGCGGACAAATTCTCATTTCCATACCAGTTTCCTGGTGCTTCTTGTGCTCCCTGTAATGTTCCCTCATAGCAACTGCAGCAGTGCCAAAAATCCAGGGTTTCCTTACCACTTCTTAGCCTAAATCACCCATTTCTGTTACTTGCTGAAAGCTTCCGCTAACACAAAGAGCTTTCGCCTCAATCAGAGTGCAAAATCTTTCACCCTCTGCACAAGCAAGAGACTCCTGTGAGTTCTCACAGCAAAAATTGAGGCTCTTGTTGCACTTAGATTTTAAATCCTTGTTTTTTCACCCTGCTAGCATTTATAGTGGAGAGAGCCAGTTATGGTCCATGCCTTTGTTGCTTATTTATCAATGTGCCAAAACCATGTTTGGATGTTACAGTAAATTAAGCTTTTTGTACATATATTGCTATCAGCACCTTGTCTGTCCTCCAGTTATGTATTTAAACCAGGCTGAAAACCATTGTCAAATCAAAGCAGCTGTCAGTACTTTTAAAATCTGACTGATTATTATTAACTCTCCAAAATTCTTTGATAAACTATTTCCTGAGCATTTACACAGTAATTTTCAATGCCTTCGTGAAGTGTAAACTCCTCTGTGCAATTTTACTACATAGCAGAAAGAAGATTGTGAGGGTCACTTGACACTAACATGCATAATGGTAATTTAAGAGGTTAGAAATACTGATAATGAAACAACTATTATTAGGTTATAACACAAAATGTGTCATTCTCCTGGCTACCTGCTTATTTGCCATGTAGGTGATTCATTCCACGGCGAAGGTATGTCAGCCATAAAATGGGAAACGCTGCTTGAGAGTGCTTGAGATGAAAAACACAGGGACCGAAAGAGGAATGCATGCACACAGAGGATTTATACGATGTGAGGAGGCTCCTTGGCAGACACCAGGTACTTATCACCCTCCTTGTCCACCTGCCAGTGCCTGAGGGGGCTTTTCAGCTCAGTGATAGGGATGAAACCAGCAGATCTGCTGAAAGCAGATCCCAAGCACTTCATGTTATCTGTCCACACGATCGGGATGTCCTTAGTTCCAGCTCCCAGGATTTTCTCATTTCCTAAGGGCTGACTGGAAAAGGCTTGTGTTAACTTCAGGGGATGCTGGCACTATACCATCTGCCGCATTGAAATTGTTGTGGAGGGATATATTTCGGATTATTAGCCCAATTAATACTGAAAAAAGATCAGTTGGATAACTGTATAAAAATTAGTTCAACTAAAAATACTGCATGACAAATTTGTGTAGACCTTTTCTTTGGTTAAAAGTAGGCTCCTAACCAAAGGTAACCACGCCAGCTCAGCAGTGTCTGAAGGACTCAGACCAGAGGGAACAGGGTGTTTATTTTTTTCCCCCAGAGAGGCATCTCAGGTAAGTGGTGATTTCTCTCTACCTCTCTTTAGGTGAGGCTAGAGAGGTGGAGTGCCAGTGACTTGCTTATATATTTGCCTAAGGAGGTTTAGGAAAAATGCAGACACACCTGTGCACAGTAAAGAATCAAATCAAAGCTCTCTTTTCACAGGAAACATCCCATTGTAAACCAGAGCAACAGGATATGATTCTGCAGAAATGAACCTGAAAGCTCTATAAAGCTAGAGTGGCATCCATAAATTACTCTTTTGGCTTTTTGGCAGTTATACAAGCTCAGTGGAATAAACTGTTTTGATTGTCAGGCTACCCAGGCTCACAGAAATCTTAAAAAAAGGAACAAAAACACCCAACTCCCCCCCAAAAAAACCCACAAAAAACCCCCCCTAAAAAAACTAAACAAAAGAAGTACATCCAAAAGGGAAAATATATTCATATATAGATATATATTTTTGTATATACACACACACGCACATGCACACAGAAAAGCATTTTTCATTCGTTTTCAGCTAAGGGAATTCCTTGAGCCTCATGTGCTCTGTCCATTTAGTAATTTCCAATGGATTTGTTCCTGTACTGGATGACATCATGTCCTGTCTTCCCTTGGACTCAAATCTCCTTCTCACAGCCACAAAATCATTTGTCAGAGTTTCTCTGGTCCTGCTGTTTGTAAAACCACCCCCTAAAACCTGACTGTTGATATCCTCTGGTTCCTGTTGTATGTCCTAGCAGTGTCTGATTATTCCCTAATGGGAGTACAGAGAAGAAAAGGAGGTACAGAAAGCATAAAATTTCTGAATCCTATGTTCATAGAGTCTATAAGCAGCTGCTGGTATGGACTATCACTACTATAAAGAGCTCTTAGTGTGAATATATTTCTTTCATTTGTATAAACCTGCTGCCTGCTACTACCCTGTGTCACCATTTAATTAATATATTGTGAAAAATGCTCCATTCTGTATACCAAACCCACTTTTCTGTACTTTTCTCTGACTTTTTCTGGTTATGGTACCTACAGAGAACTTAGAAGATTTGGCTCAAATTGAAAACAAGCCCATATCTGAACATGCATTAGCTGGCTACTTTTACTTCTGCTTCAATAGGGCATTGTTTATCCTGGATATTGACTTTTCTGTAAAAAAAAAACCCAAAAAACAAAAAAACCTCCAGCATTTTGTATAATATGTCAGTTAATAGCAGTTCTTGAGCTGTAAAAGCCCTCCTAAATAGCTCCTACAACAATGTGGTCCCAAAGCTGGTGTGATAAACTAATTGATACAAGGAGCAGAACTGCCTGCCTTTTTGTGCTAATCCCTGCTACGTGGCAATTAAAATCAAGCGCAGTTCAGTGAAGAGATCTGTGTTTTAACATCAATGCCCTTTCAGAGCCATGGCATTGAGTTTCTTTTTATGCTCTTCCCTTTAATCTGTGAAATAATGCAACGACACAACACAAAGTGACAGATGATCAAATTGTCCAGAAAGCTCCTTGCAGAGTCCCTATTTCAGTTTTAAAGACCACATTGCCTAAATGGCATAAAGTGCCATGCTAAAATGAGATTTACAGGTCTCTGGAAAACTGGGGAGCAGATTAAATTTGAATAATTAATTTTAATGTTTTCATTTATTTTCTTCTGCATTAAAGTTTAACTTGCTTATATCTTTTATATGCAAGAAATAAAATCTAATTCCCAGGATTCAATTCTCATTTCAGCCAAAATGAAACGGAAAGGCTCGTGCAGTGTGGGAGGACTGCAATGTAAATTGATTTGCCACAATTTCCTCCTTCTGAATGACATACCATAATAGATGACAGATTTTTTTTTTTTAATCACAGAGCTAGATGCTACTGAACATGACAGCACTTATTTACAATTGCTCCATTTACCCCAGAATGCCATTATTCCACTTGAAATTTAACTTTTCAGAGGGTCAGAAAATTGCAACACTGTGGTCCTTCACAACCCATCCTCTCTTGCTCTAATAGAAGGTGTCATTATTGTTTCATTAGAACTAAAACCAGATAACTTTTTATGACATTTTTTCCAGTGGAGTGCTACGCAGTCAGAAAATTGAAAAAATCATAGTGGAAAAAAGGTGCATCTGCAGGGATAAAACGTGACTCAGACATACAAAATTCTCAGAAGACCCTTCCTATGTTCTCTTGTATTTTGTCTATGATGTATATTTTAAGTGGAAAATTACATTAAAATTACAAAAAAGAAAATCATGTTGCTCATATTTATAGGGTCGTATTCCCTTGGCAACACAAAATTACATACAGTAGGATGGGGAATAAAGAAAATAATGGGAATAATGTTAAGACTCTCTAATAACAAACCCCAAATACCTCTTAAATTCTCATAAAACAGAGATTTAATTTTTACTATCAAAAGACTTTCTAGGACTCTGAATTGTTGCTGTGAACCTTGGAAAACAAGACTTCTGAGCTCCTCTCAAATAAAAAACAACCCTTCTGGTGTGTTGTGGAAAGCAGAGCAAATGCTACAGTGGCCCTGCAATTTATATGTACATGTGCATATGTTTGGGGGCAAGTGAAAAGAATAAAAGGTTTGGTGGCAGATGCTGAGAAAAATGGTTAAGAAGTAATAACTAAAGGTGTTTTAAGGCAGTTCTGAGGTTTGTTTTGAGTCAAGTGGTCCTCCCAGTGCAGGGAGATCTGCACAGAAGGCACAGCCAGGCTTGCCCAAGGAGCAGAATGAATCTGTCAATTGGTTTTCAGTCACTGCACAACTCTGTCCTGACAGACAGGCTCCCATCAGCTCCTTTGGGTCTGGCTCGCCTTCTCCTGATGTGTGACCCAACATGTGAACTCCTGCTGAGGTGCAGAATTCCTCACCTGTGGCTGAGGTTCACCCCACTCACTGTGCAAGCATGAGGATGCAACTCATGCACAGAAAAAATTGTGGTGTTTTGAGAGATCCTGCTGGGGTGGAGGAGGAACCTCAGCAAGAGGCTCTGAAAGCAACAAGGCTTTCTTCACTGAATCATGGAATGGTTTGGGCTGGAAAGGGCCTTGAAGATCCTCTAGTTCCACCAGTACCACTCCTGCCGTGGGCAGGGACACCTCCCACTGTCCCAGGCTGCTCCAAGCCCCAATGTCCAGCCTGGCCTTGGACACTCCAGGGATCCAGGGGCAGCCCCAGCTGCTCTGGGCACCCTGTGCCAGCCCCTGCCCACCCTGCCAGGGAACAATTCCTGCCCAATCTCCCATCCAGCCCTGCCCTCTGGCACTGGGAAGCCATTCCCTGTGTCCTGTCCCTCCAGCCCTTGGCAATTGTCTCTCTGCAGGTTTCCTGCAGCTCCTTCAGGCCCTGCAAGGCCCCACTGAGGTGACCCCAGAGCTTCTCGTCTGCAGGCTGAACAAGCCCAGCTCTGGCAGCCTTTCCTCCCAGCAGAGCTGCTCCATCCCTCTGCTCATCCTGGTGCCTGCCCTGGCCTGGCTGCAGCAGCTCCAGCTCCTTCCTGAGCTGGGCCCAGGGCTGGGGCAGCTCTGCAGGTGGGGGCTCAGCTGAGGGGGCAGAGGGGCAGAATCCCCCGTGCCCTGCTGCCCACGCTGGGGCCCAGCCCAATCTGTGATGGACCCAGGCTTCTACTGGAGCCTTCATGGAGGCACCCATGGTTTGCACATCCAGCTGATCAGTGAGGTTTATATTCTCAGCATCATCACTTAAGGCAGCTAGTGAGTCAAATAAACACCCTCGAAAAACCTCTTCTTTTTATTCTTTCGATCCATTAAACTGCATCAGCAAAAGTTGTCTGCCACCTCTCTCTCAAAAAAAGAAGAAAAAAGACAATCTTAGCTTCTCCTCCAACTTGCTGTTGAGGCTTCTAAAAGTTGAGGATGGTCAGGATTCTGTAGCAAAGCCCAAAATTGAACCCACAGTGTTTTTCTATCTTGTGCTACAGCAGCAGTGTTTGAGGTAGTGCAGCCAAAGCATAAACAAGACAAACCGAAGAACATCTCAAAGTAAAAAAAAATAAATTCAGATAAAGGAATGTGCAGGGAGGGTCCGTTCCAATATTTATAAATACCATGTCAAGCCTTTGGATTTCTGATGATGCCAAAGGGAGGTCATTAACCATCTGCAGTGAGGTCTTTAAGTGATATTCTGATAGTTTTCTTCTTAATAATTCTTAGCTGAAAACAGTGTTGGTGTGTTGTAACTCTCATTACCTCCTAGCACAGATGACCAATTAAGATGGGTCTAAATATTTCTACTTTTGTCATTGGAAAAATACAGATCTGTGTTTTCTTTAAGGAGGTGTTTTCACTAGCTATATATAGAATTAATTTCTAATTGTGAAAATACTTTTCTGCTTAATTATACAACAAAGAAAGGATGGCTTGAAATAGGATTAATATATCTTGTAGTTAATTAAACATGAAGCTTCTAAGGAGATCACTCCAGCAACAAAAGCAATTAAGGCTTGGTTATGTATAGTACATAATTAAGCAGGAAGTTCTTGTAATCCCAAGGACTAACTTTCCAAGCTTGTACTGCTTTAAAATAACCTATTTCCTGGCTTATTTTACAGAAAACTATCAAATGTAAGTATAAGCACTGTCAGCTCAGGTATCTTCTCAGCACTGTCCTAATGTCATAAATGAATTACAACATTAAAAATCATGTCTCCATTCTGAAAAAAAAAAAGTCTCTATTGATATCTTTATGCCTGTTGAGTAAATGAGTAGATAGAGACACGGCCCCAAAAAAACCAGTGAGGACATTCTGATGAAAGCCTGTTATGATACTTTATATTACAAGTCTCAAGGTGCTCTTGAACAAGACCCAGATAATTGGGGAAATGTTTAGTTGCAGTATTTCCTTGTCTGCAGTGATCTCCCTTTTAAAGTCTCTTATGTTCTAAGATTTTTCTTTAATGTCATGTTTTCTGACAGGGAAACTGCTCGTGCTTTACTTGAGGAGCAAGCGGGATGAATGTTATTAAGCAGAGTGCAAAGAGAGTCTTGCACAGCACATTGCTGTAGAGGCACACCTGACTTAACATGGAAATCAAAAAACAAAATAAAAGCCAAATATTCTGCTGGGATCAACACTTGACTCATGAGGAGGGTGTTATTAGGGAAAAAATACATGATGAAACCAATGACTAGGTTAAGATTCAGAAACTGCTGGAGAAATGCTTTGATCTGCCTTCTGTGATGCTTTAATATGCTGAGATATGACTATTTCATTTTCTGCTTACTGCTAGGTAAATGCCAGCCTGGTTTCAAGCACATTTCCCCCTCCTCTGAAGAAAGATGCAAGATCGTTTGCTGCCTTCGAATTTAGATTAATTTGAAGTTCCTTTTCCACCACTCCTTCTTTATGTTTGTGTCTCAATTTCATTATTTACTTAGCTAAAAAGAGACAATCTCTGTTCCTCGTTTGACAAGATATGAATCAATCTGTTTCTGTGTTCTTTATGCAGGAAATGGAATACAAAAAATGAATAGCAGATTTTGAACAGAAATGTTCTGAAGTCAACTAGAATCTCACAATAAATCTTCATTGTGCTTTCAAAGTGGCATGAAAAGAATGCAAAATTGAGTCTTATTCAGAGAAGAATAGGTTTTCTTGACCCCCGTATATTTTACTCATGAGATCCTGACAGAAACATGAAGAAAATATTAAGTATCTTGCTTAGTCAAGAAATAATATTTGGGAAAATATGTGCAGGGCTAATAAAAATATCATATCCCACTTAATAAAGCACCAAGTTCTTGGAAAACTGAATTAGGCTCAGTTCCACTCCATTCTTTCATCATGTTCTGCCTTTTGTCTCATCTGTATTTGCCTCAGGTATTTTTTGCTACTTAAAGATAGTTGACCTTGACAAGGTTGCTTCACTTCTCTCCATCATCTGTGTTTTGTCATCCTTTTTTCTTGTCAAGACTCAAAATATTGTAGGGCAACAACTGTGACCAGCTCTGCTTGAGTAAAAAGCTAATTCAGGGGTAGCTACAAAAACAACGTACGCTTTTATTAGGAAAAAGTGGATACTTTGGAACACTGCCATGAAAGACAAGGGCACAAATAAGAAACACATTTGGACCCTTAATTTCTGTATTCCTACCTAGACAATCGTGTAGCTATTTTCTTTTTTTTAAGGGAGGGCAAGGAAAATATGCCTCTGCTTCACAGACAGAGAGAGAACATTACCTCAAGCCAGCGGAAATGATAGCTTGGTAAAACAGGCAGGAATTTAAAACAATGAAAAACGAACAACTTTCCATTAAAATTTCATGTATTGCATTTTCAGAAGGTGCTGCTATTCAAGTAACACCAACATTTCCACTGTAAACACACAGCAACAAAAAACTGCTTCAGACTCAGATCCTCTGTACATCAAAATTCACAACAACCGGGCGGTTTTTGCTTACACTCCCAGATTTTTTGAAGCAAGATCAAAACCTGTTATTGTAATAGGAAATGGGTCGTTACTCAATTTAACTTTCGTCTGCAGGGGAGTGATACTCACAGAAAAACTGCAAGTCAGTGAGGGAGCAGGCAGTACTCTCTTGCAGTGCTTTAGAGCTATACAGGATTCCACTGCTTAGGGAAATTTCCCAAGTAATTTTTATTAGTGATAATGAATTTGTTGTGTGTCAAAGACAGGCTCTGGAGCACTGGCTTAACCCCTTAGTTTTTACTGAAGGCTTAATGGAGAGAGTGGGGAATATAATTCAGGGAACATAGTAGGACTTTGTGAAACACAATATTTTTCTCCTATAAAATCTTACCCATAGCTGATTTACAGATTAGACAGGGGTTTTGTTCCTGTTCATGGTTTAATGGTTTAGGAGTTACAGTGGTGGTGCTGGATTGATGGTTGGTCTTATTGATCTTAAAAGTCACTTCCAACCTTGATGATTCTATGATTCTATGATGAAGGCGACATCACACAGATTTTTATCACAGAATATAATCATGCTGTGTCTGTCTGATACCTATTTTCTGGACAACTGGCAAAAAAGAGCTCCGGTACTCTGTCTGTCCTTCTAATAATCTCCCTGTATTTTGCCAGAGTAAAATCAATGATTCTGCAGAGGCTTCAGACTTTCCTACCCAAATGATAGAATACAGCTTAAATAAAGCATCTAAAAGGCAAAATAAACCAAGATTTTATGCTGTCTTATTTAATTTCTAGGCTTAAATTCAATTACTACTATAAACATTTCCATAAAATGAATTGCAGAAGAAAGCTTTGCAAAGTCAAAAGCAATTTAGGAAGGGCAATGCTGAAATGCGCAATTTAGTAACATTATTAATGTGAATAATGCATTTAATTTGAAATTCTTTAGGGAAAAAACTGAGTTAGAGTGTGACCCCTGGAATGGACATCAAATACTGCTGGAAGATAACTCTGAGTAGGAAAACAAGGCATAGCTCCTAATACCATTTCTGTAAGATATGTGTTTGTTAGCACTGTTAAAAACAGATGGGCAACATACGTAGACAAAAAAAAAAAAGAATAAACAAAAAAGTAAAAAAGGCTTTTGTTCATCTTGCCATCTTGAGTTACACACTGTCCTAAAAGCAAATAGTGACCATCTAGTTGCAATACTAAGTCTACAGTTTATGGGCAATTGAAGAAGTGAATAAAGTGACCTGTTTAACATTCTAGCCTAGGCAATGCAAAGTCAGTAAATTCAACAGTGTGCAATTTAGAAGTGGGCATCAGTCTTTATCTGCTTTTGTCTTTGACTAAATCACTCAGAGCTCTTTGTCCATTACTACCTTATCCTACCACTGGCTGCTTGTTTGCAGGAAAATTTATCTACAGCAAGTGTCTGGCTAAGTGTGGGAAAGATCTATGTTAATAACTTACTCCCAACCTGCCTTGAGATGCTGCTGCATCCTGTCAGCTACCAGGCTGCGTGAACAGAATATCACACTGTGAAGCTGCTCATGGAGGTAGGCACCAGAACTAGGAGGTGACAAACCTCAGTGTCCAAATTAAGTCCTTCAAGTAGAAGTGACAGCTGCCAGAAAAGAAAGAGATGATTTTGCGTTGGAAAGATAAAATGGTAGATACTGACTGTAAATACGATTTTGTATCCTGGTAAAAAGCTCAAAAAAAAGGACAATCTCCACACAACTTTTGTTTTGCTGCCTGAAACCTGAGAACTTTAGAATTGTGAGAAATTCTAGTAAAATAAAGCCAGCACCATTTTTTCATCTGGAGAACTAGGCATCACTGCAGTTGCTGTTCCTGTAAAGAGCATAGATTCCTTTCGTGGCCTGGTGGTGACAGCCATGGTTTATTGCACCTGAGAAATACAGGTGTCCTCTGTTTATAAAGTGATGTATCTCAGTTCACAGCTCCTACACAACACCCTGTCTTTCCAAGACCAGCCGCAACGCATGGCTTAGCAATCCAACCCTTCCAGAAGTCATGCAATTTCCTCATTATGTCAATTACCAGATTGGTCCTAAACGAACATTTCATCCTATTCCAATTTTGCATCTTCCAGGCCCTTATTTAATTAAGATGTTGTTAAGCATTTTCTGCTTGTCTCTTGTTGTTTTTTTTTTTTTTCCCCCCACAGTGTGGGTGTTAAAACAATTAAACTGGAGGCCGGACATAAACCTCTTATTTGGCTACTTAACCAGCACTGGTATTAATATATGCTTTGCTAATGACACAAATTGTAAAAGACAATTAAACAATCCACACAATTTCCTCCTTATGAGTTGTTGAACAGCTCTCCAGATGAGTTGTTGAATCACTAAGGTATAGTGATTTCCTATCTTGAAAGATTCTACAGAATTCATTGCAAAAAAACAGAATAATGCATCAAAAAAAGGGGAAAAAGAGTCAGGTGCAATAACAGACAAGACAAGAAGCAAACACCACGTGAGAGAGTAAAAAACATTCCTCATTTTTTAGTGGCAGATGAATGCCGTCATTGAAACCAGCTCAGCTAGCCAATATGAGATGAAAAATAGTGTTCTCTTCCCATATTAAAAAAAGGGAAGGAGTCGCCTCATGTAACTTTCTTCATTTAAAAACTCCTCTTATAATTCAAGCTAATTGTCCATATTTCTCTGTGGCTGGCACAGTAAGGACACATTTCCACTTCTGCAAACTACTCTCTAAAAAAGAGTAGAATCTGGGTTTGGCTTAGCTTTCACACAACTCTTTAATTTGATCACTTGGAAGCTTAAACACTGCAAATAAATGCTAGAAAATGAACATAAGTAGATCTTATGATGGCATGATAGAGATGGGTTTTGTATGTGTGTAACAAAAAGAGGATAATCATTTGGAATGCAATTTTGCCTTTGTTTTCAAACAAGAGTCATTTTGACGTGAAAAAGATGGTTGTGCATTAAACTGAAAGAATAATTTGACTGCAGAGCTGAGACAAACGTGTTCTAATGGCGTTGATAAAAAAATCTTAGTAATATTGTCTAATACTGGAGATAAGTTTGGCAGGAATATACCCAACCCAAACCCTACGCAAATCTATTACACCACTGGCAATCATCACATTTTTAAAACATGCAGGTATAACTGTCGCTCTGCCAGTTTCCCAGCAATCTGTTTATCACCAGCTGCTTTTTCTCTAATAGTGCTTAGCTGATTCCACAATCAGCAGGAGAAACATTGTAATATGACATTGCTGTTGCCTTCAAAAAGCCCAACACATCATCAGTTTTAAGAAAAAATGCTGACAATACCTCGGTATGATTGCAAAGTTAGGACTAGGACAACACACAAAACAATTTGTGCAAAGGGGATGGCTGAGCAGGGAGGAGAAAGCTCCAGGTGTTTGGAGACACCAAATAAAGTGACATGCCAGAATTTAATTAACAGTAAGTAAAGAAAAGGGAATTTAAGCTGCTGCCCTCATTTCACAATTTATAACAGCAGAAAATTAGTAGTAGAGGGGGCATGTATTTTGAGGAAAATGTTAATTCTTTTGAATGCTAGCCTCAGCTAGGAAAATGAGATATGGAGTGGTGAAAATCTATTTACAAGAGCATTCTCCAAGCATCTGAAACATCAATTGCACTTCTTTTCAGTAATCTTTACAGCCTCAGTGCCTCACTTGGGGCATAAGGCAGGAAGTTGTCTATCACATCCTTTAATGCCAAATAAGTGAAGAAATGGGAAGTGGGGTGACCAAATGGAAAAGCAATCCTGGATTGTGTCCAGAAAGAGCCTAAGCGCTCCAAAAACTTGCAGCATCCTCTTTAAGGGAATGACAAGAGTATCTTCGAGGAGTCATGTGGGAAATTCAGCCCCAAGTTAATGACTGAGCTAGAAAAGTCCAGTTTTGGTCATCTCATTTATTTAAGTTTCCCTCCATGTAAAAAAAAAAAAAAGCCCAAAACATTTCTTGATCACTGATGGTGGTGGTTGGTGTAAATAAATGTTATTTGTGGAACCCAGAGCTTCTAGAGTCTAAATCACAGCAGATTTTCAACAACTGCAGCATGAATAGGGTGAATATACTTTTTCTACCTGAAAATGCACAGCCTGTGCCCAGAGACACAAAATACTTCATATTCCTAAATTACGGGTGCAGCAATCCAAAACTCTTTAAAACAAAGAGCTTAATTGTTAGCAGCTGCATTTCAGAATGCACAGAAGATTCAGGGTTATCCTTTTTGAGAGAAAACTGAGGAGAACCATCCCAGCTCCTGACAGAGAAGAATTTATCTCTAGGGTTCATCCAAAAGTGCAAGTAGCATTTGATGCATGATGCAAACATCAGCTCTCAGCAAGCATTATCACAGCAAGTGCTCTGAGACGGATTTCAGCACACCAGCTCTTAAACTGTTGATAGCAACGGTGTTTAGGCAAGAACATCCCGAAACAACATTCAGTCAGATCAGATCTGTTCAAGTCATCCACACACCCCAACAATAACCCTAAAGGGCAGACAGCAGGTTTCCCCCCAGTTTTGCAGGCTTCCTCATGAAAATTAGAAAACATAAGAAAGGCATGTGGAGAACATTCAAAAGGCATGGACAGTAAACATGTTATGTATGATATTGGTAAGCCAGCTATTTTAGCAAAATCCAGGAATCTGAGCTAAATGTCTGACTTTAAGCCCATTTCAGGGTACCACAGAGTCACTCTGGGCCTAATGCTTTGTGGAATGGCTGAGGGAGTAGGGCATCCAGACACATTTGCTTTCACATCCTTTTCCTTACAAATGTGTTTTGACTACACTCTGTGAGAGCAGCAGCGATGATAAATTTTTCAGTCAATGTGTTATAAGGCTTCAATATAACACTCTGTGTTTTAAGGAATAAAAAAACCCCACAAAAACCCACAGAGAACTACCAGCAGAGAACAAAAATGAATGGATGAATTTGAATGATACACATGTCTCTGTTACAGAATCATTACCTATACCTGAAGCATGTGAGAGCATCTCAACTCGTGGCCTGAATTCAGAATAACCAGCCTGTAGCAGAAGCTAATGACCACTTTAAGCACTGAAAAAACAAGTTGATTTAATGCCTTTTGGTTTTTGGTTTTGGTGTTTTGTTTTTTTTTTCCCCAAACATGAAATGTCAGGATTGTTTTTTGAGAACATATCATTATGTGAATGATTTTCAGGAAAAGGTACACTTTCAATTTTGTTTTGACCAGACAATAAAAGTTATTCCTTATAGGTCAAGGACTTGCAGAGACTGTGCAAGTGGTCAGATTAAATTTGCAGGTTCAGGTAAATTCTAATGTAGAAAACTCACCACAGCATGAAAAATTTGAGAATGTAAGGATTAACTATGCAGCCCCTTGCCATTTGTGGTTAATTAAAAATCCACTGTCATCCACAGGAGCAAGAACACGCAACAGGAAATTTCTGTGGAGTCTCTGCACACCCTTGGTTTCACTGATGGGGCTAAAATATGATGCAACTACCTCTATTTCCTGTGGAGAAACATTTTCATCTGCTTCTCCACCATAAAACACAGCAATAAAATGTTCATCCTCTCCAGAAGTTACTAACTGCTGTTCCAACAAGCTCCTCTAAAAAAAAATTCCAGGATCTTCAGCTACTCCAAAGTTAAATAGATAGGTCAATTTCTCCTTCTTTTTACTGGAAGTGTGTAAACTTGGCAGAAAAACCAGTAATCGTATTCCT
Source organism: Corvus hawaiiensis (assembly GCF_020740725.1). Taxonomy (NCBI): domain Eukaryota; kingdom Metazoa; phylum Chordata; class Aves; order Passeriformes; family Corvidae; genus Corvus; species Corvus hawaiiensis. Next base: position 77,831,225 of record NC_063255.1, on the reverse strand, counting down.
AACTTGCATAGCAACTGTAGGCAAAAAGGCTAATATGTCATAATATATATGTAGAGGGATTGCAGGGGGTTAGTAGCCACGTCTAGCGCTGTCGAGGTTTCCCACTGAGAGCTGCACTGCAAAGTGGCAGCTGACTGAAAACACTGCTATTTCCAGCAGTTCAAAATATGTAAATGTGTCAGTGGCCAGTCAAACAGGCTTCCACGCTGGTGATTTGTTACAATCTCTCACATTAGTGACTTGTATAAATCATCCCTGGGCTGAAAACAACCCCTGTGCACAGGTTCATAATGAATTCAGGCACTGAATCAGTCCTGCCGGCTCCAGAGTCCTGTCAGAAGGTAATTTTGGGCAGCCTCAATTAGACAAAGATAATTTCTACGCATGGGATTTGCTAAGGTGCACAGAGCTGAAAGTAAATATGCTTTTCCAGGGAGCCTTGGAAGGATAGGAGGGAGGAAAATAAACTCATCTCTCTCACCAGATGAGGAGAATTCAGTGAAACAGATCTGCAACTACCCTTTTTTTCATTAAGAAGGGAAAACTGGGGCTAGTGGAGGCATCCTCGAGCAGAGTTTTCTGCAACTGTGATAACAAAGACATGAAGATCTGTTGGGCTTTCAGAGCTTCATCATTTACCTGCGTCAGAGTTAGGATGGTTACACTAAGAAACAGAAGATTATGAGTACAAAACCAAACCAGAGAACCGTCTCCATGCCTGAAACACAAAGAAGGCAAACACCTGGGAAAATGCACGTGAAACTTTACCTGCAACCACTGTGACTGGTCATTGTGGCCAGAGGTCCAAGCATTAACTTTGCCTTGCTTGTCCAGCCGGGCTTTCCGGGGCTCCCAAGCGAACATGTCCATGTTGAGCGTACGGAAAACGCTGGAGGCAGTGATCTGGAAGTCCTGAATGTGTCCTGATTTCATCCCCAGGGGCTCAGAGCAACCTGGAACAGCAGGGCAAGATCAGTGGCACTCCCTGCTTATCTCTGCTAGGGGTTTAGGTTTTCTGTAATGGCAAAGAAAACCTGCGATACTTGAAGAAAAAGATTTAATCAAGACTACTGATGAAAGAACTTGAAAACAAATAAATGAAAAATAGTCAATTCAAGGCACTTTGTCTCAACAATTGCTTGAGTGAGTCAAAATCAAGATAGAGAATTCAACATGTTTTATCCTGGCATAAATTTATGAAGCAAAACAAAATGAAAAGATGACTTTTGTCTGTGCTTATTTTTATTTTCTTGTCCTGCACGAAAATATTGTTCCCCCTGTTCACTATGATTTTCCTCATGCATTTGTGCCACCTCACATCAACCATGTGTTTCCTTTCTGAAGAAACATTAATTTTTCTAGAAGCCACTGCTGAAGTAAAATGTTAAAACGCACTGAGCTCTTTTGGGTAAAAATCCAGAAAGCCCAAAACCCCACTGAAGGAGGGGGACACTGCAGGAAAACAATTGTGAAGGAGGGAGAATAGTAGGAGGATATCACTTAGGACAAATCAATAGTTAATGGCTTATTTGTTTGTGGACATCCCACACCATTGAGTTATTTTGACTGTAGCAAAGATAGATCTTGGGCTTCTCCCTTCTCTGTTCTGCATGAAAAAGGATAAATATAAAAATTGATAAGTGAGTCTGTTTTCCTCTGCCTTGCTGTTGTATGCTGGGAATGTGGAAGGTACTTTTGGATGCAAAAGGGGGAAGAAACAAGCTGAGACAGGAGAGACACCCTTCAGCAGCACCACTGAAACAGGACTGGAAACCAAAGAAGGCAGATGAGCTGCATGGTTTTAAGATTTAACCAAAAAAAAAAAAAATCAGAAGAAGAAAGGCAAATGGCTGAGAGAGAGAAGGCTGCTAAGAGGACAGGAAAAGTGGATGTTGGCTGGTGCAGGGGAGTGATGCTTGAAAGTTGAGGTAAAGTGAAAGACGGAAAAGATGGAGATGGGAACATAAAAAAAGAAGCTGTTTTCTCATTTCCTTCCTGTCCCAGCAGTCAAAAACCTGCATATGTGCAGTTATTCTAAAGTTTTCACTTCACAAATTCAAGGAACTGACCCAATAGCTGGCTTGACTCTGCTAAATCACCAATAATATTTTAACACACCCATAATTAATTGAGCGTGCCCAGGATGCAACATGGCTTGGCAAGGATTGCACCATCCCTGCAAGTGCACAGAACCTTTGCTTCCTGTCTCCTTGACACAGGTTTTCCAGCTGACACCGAGCTGGTTCCTATCAGGGAAACATCTGACGAGTCACAGGCTGTGCTCTGCTGAGCACAGGGGCAGCTCGTGGTGGAGCCGTGCCTGCTGAGACCACGACCCTGCTCAGCTGGTGGCTCCTGGCAGAGGTGGCCACTTCAATCACCTTCAAAGTTTTCAACTTCTTTTTCACTTTATTTGAGCCAGTTATCAAAGCTGGTTCTCTGTGACTTAAAAGTCTATTTCCCTCACAGTGTGTTCACCCACGTTTAAAGACCCGATTCTTTATTTTTTTAAATTTTTTTTTTAGTTTCTTTGGCATTACAAGCAAAGACCTTTTTGTCAGATTCTGTGTTCTATTCCTCTCATAGGATTAATGCACAGAATTAACTGGAATTATTAGAGATTCAATCAGGAAGGTAAGACCACAGGGCCTTTGTGGGGGGCTAGCAGCAGGAGTAAACATGCATTACCAGACACACATAATAATGCTAACAACATGATCTTTAAAGCAGTATCTCCTGTATTTAAAATTTGAATATTGACATGCTTCATGTTAAATTAAAAAACCCAAACTAATGAAAAACCAAGAGAAAATAGAGTTAACTTCTGAAAAAACCCAGTCTTTCAGATCTGATTCTCAGTGCACAAATGGAAATCGCACAGCCTTGTCTGTAGAATGGACTCATTCAAAAACACAACAAAACAGTTTTCCTGGGAGTGGGAGGGAGCAATTGATAGTAGAAGTAAGAGAGACTAATCTGCTGCTTTGGAGAAGGACTTTGCTAATTATTATATTCTGAAGCATCACTCAGGGATCACAAGGACTATCAGCAAGAATGTTTCATCCCAGGAATCTGAAGGAGGCTCCTGACACAAAACCATGGGTTGTCAGAGCTGTGATTCAGTGCTGGCCCAATCCATCAAAACCAGTTCTATCATTTTTGAGTATAATTATTGATTTATGAAACAACAGCTGTGCCTGCCCCTGTGCCTGTGCATGCGTGCATGAATTAATGGTATTTTACACTCACCTGCCTTCGCCACTGCCCCAAAGGGGGTGGGAAGACAGTTGCTGCAGGTAGCAGGAGAGAGCGAGGAGAGCAATGAGAATCTGAAGAGGCAAACATGATGCACATGGGTGGCAGGACGATGTCTTGGTGCTGTGTCACAGAGAGCAGCCACAGGAGATGGTGACTGTTTGGATGACTGAGCCATAACCCACAGCACAAAGGCAGGGTCATCAAACCAGCACAGAACTCTGTGTCTGCCTATCCCTCATGGGTGTGTGTTTATAATAATGCTTATGTCTCCTTGAAACATCTCTGCACGGCACTGTAGCTTTAAATCTCCTTTTCAGTGTCCCTGTGAAAGGGTTTGATTTCCTCTTTCATTTTTACAACCTGTTAAAGTCAGAGATAGCTGATGCAGACATGGCTACACCCAGTGGAGCATCTTAGGCTGGAATGTTTGAGATGCTTCCAACATCTCTATCTGTGATAAATTATACCTGATATCTCTGTATCTTTAAATCTGACTAGGTATAAGTTTGCAGGACTTTAGTCTACCTCAGTGAAACAGGACTAGGGTAAAAATGGGAAAGAGTGGGGATTAGCACCTGAAAAATGGAACTTTACAAAGGTTATTCTCTGTTGACTCTCCAGAGGGCAGAATCTTTCACTTTTCAGTCTGCACCCTACACCATGCCCCTCATCTACCTCTTCTTTCGACAAAGCTCAAACTCTCAAAGAAAATATTCAAAATCCAATGTAGCAAAGGCAAACCCATGGATCTGCAGGTGAAAGTCTGCATGAACGTTGTCTTGGACAAAGATTTGTGTAGTATTGGCAAAAGCAGCATATGCCAATTATTTGAGGGAAAAGGTGATTTTGTTTTTATTCATACTGAGATTTTTTTTGTTTCTATAAACCGAGAGATTTTTAAATTTCTCCTCATATTCATGAATCATAGAATGGTTTGGGTTCAGAGTGATCACCTGGTTTCAAATCTAATTCCACCCCCATTGCCATGGGCAAGGAGGGACACCTTTCACTAAACCTTGATGCTTGAAGTCCCATCCAACCTGGCCTATAAATAACAAATATAGGATTCCTTTCCAGATTACATAGTTCTCAGGACAAATGAGGAAACGGGAAACTGTCTTTAACTGCAGGTGTGCTAAAGTCTCCCTGTGTGTCAGTTTTGTGTGAAAGGTGCCTGTAGGGGCTGTTAGCATAAAGAAATAGGTACCAGGGAACGACAATTACACACTCTGAGTGAGTCTCACAGGGATGTTCGCATTCTGGGGGCCAGCATCCCTCTGCAGGAATTGAGACACCCCAAACACCAAGAGCTGGCTGGGCTGGTGCACAGGCACCAGAAAACATGACTGTCAGCAGGATATGGCAGGGGCTGCCTGCAAGGAGGTAGATGCTGGAGCACATGAGTGAACTCCATGAGTAAGTGACACTATTGTGTGAACACTGATCTGTTAAAAACAACAGCTTGATGTTGCTATTAATAACAGCTTAATGAATAAAGGCATTCTAATAAACAGTAGCTGTGAGCTGTTTCTCCCCTCACATCAATATTGTGTGAGGGGAAGGGAGTTGAGGGTACAAAGGTGTGCAAAACACGGATAAGGCAGGAACACAGGGCCATGGAAATTAATGCCTAATTTATTGATGGTTGACTCCACTGACGTTGATCGTGGTTTTCAATAAGACCTGACTGTGGGTCCTGGTAAGTAAAGCTATTTATGAGACTAAAGCAGATTGCATTGAACATTGTGCTGAAGTTTGTCCTAAGAAAGGGTTAGCTTTTATGATGATCTGATCCTGCAAGTCTCCCTCTGTTCATCACTCATTCTCTTCTCTAGCACCAGGGCTTGTTAGAGAAGCTAGACCTCTCAAAGTGCTTTTCCACCCAAGACAGACCACCTGGAATTAAGAACGAATTAGTCTGTGTAATTATACCTTTCTTTCGGTAAGGTTGAAATTGTTCTGCTGAGCCTCGGCCGTCCACAGTTTTAAGAAATGATGACCTTGACACTGTTAGGAGACCACTGAAATGAATTCACTTCACTAACTTTCACAGTTCTTTGAGCAAAACAATTCCTAGTCATTCTGGCAAGGACTTGCTCTAAATTGTGGTTCCAGAAATGGAAGACTTAAAAAAAAAAAAAAAAAAAAAAAAAAAAAAAAAAAAAAAATCTAATAGACCAAAGCGGCTAGACAGGAATTTCTATTTACTCTTAAACCTATCTATATTGGAAAAGGGCTACACCTAGATTAATGCATTAACTTTTCATTTCTGAATCTGGTTTTGATGTCACTCGAGGACTGAGAATTATTTAACTCCAGCTGTTTGGATGTATCACTCGTGAACTGGATAGCTATTGTTTGTAGAGTGAACAGGCAGCTACATAAAAATCACTCTTAAATGAATCAGTGGAGTGCTCCTGCCAGTGAAAGGTTTATCTCTTGAAAAAGGATAAAAAATTTACATGCTTTACTGAATTTGTAAGGGAGCATAGTTCTTGTAGAAGGTGGCTAGAGGTCAGGCTTTACATTTCAGAGCCATAATACAAATCTGAGGAGGGTTTATATTGGCTCCACTTGTTCATTTACTTTTTGCTACAAGACACTTTCCCTGCATCTGCTAAACCCAGAAAACAAATCCAAACTGAAATCTCGATTAAAGCAACCCAACCAAATTGCATCTTATTGGAGTGGTCCTCGGTAGCGGGGAAAGCAGCCTCGTCCCTCTGAGAATGCCACACAGCACAGGAGTGGTGTCACTCCACAGCCAGGAGGAATTACCCAAATCAGGTGTGACAATTGCCATGGGTCCACAGCAGTGCACAGCCAGCTCTGGGGCTCTGACCATTTTCAGATCTTGGGTTAGACTCCCTGCCTTGTAGTCGGCTCAGGGCAGTATATTACTAGTCCACACAGCCATCAAAACTTTTCAAGGCTGACCGCTTGGAGATTATCACACAGAGGAAAAGTTAACAAGTGTTATTATGTTGATACCACGCTACGTTCCTACTATTCCTGTCCCACTGCGAGTGACCATGGCCACTTAGCTTGGCCAAGTGTTGCTCATTTTATAACTGAGATAAAAAGATGTGAGTGACTGGATAAACTCCGGCTGGCCAACCGCATCTCACGGGGGAACAAAACGCGTGCGGTCGGGAGCCACTGGGCAGGGTGGGGGGCTGGAGGCTGTGGAAATCCCACCTGTGAGCTCGCAGCCCAGCAGCTCCATCCTGAGGGTGCAGTGCCTCCTGCACACCTGGGGGTACAGCCTCACGTACTGGGCCTTGATGGGCGGTGTGAAGGAGTTGGCGTACGGGGTGTTGTTGTCCACATTCCCACGGAACACCTGCAGGGAAGCAAGGTTTGCACAAAAAAATGTGTCAGGAGGATGGCTGGAGTTCCGTGTCTCCAAAGTATCTGCATTGTTCTGACTGTCCACGTGAGGTTTACCACAAATAGCACCTGTTTTAGCACTTCCAGTGCCCAATACAAGTTTTCCAACAGGATGTCCTGCCTTTGTGCCACATCGTGGCAAGTTTTCCACCTGTGCTGAACTGAGGTCTCTGTCTGGTCACTCTCAGAAACTGAAGCTCCTAACGCAACTAAATTATGTCTTCTTTTCTTGATTAATGTGTAAAATAGCCCCAGTTCAATTTAGCCTGCAATTATTGGCGCTGACTGATGTTTATTTTTTTCCCCTCTGCCTCAAGAACCTGATCCAGCTCCCACTGAAGTGCACTGTAACCCTCCCATCGATCACAGGGGGGAAGTATTAAACCCATCAGCATTCTTCTATTCACTCGTCACTCTAACTATCCTTGTACTGTGTTTCCCCCCTCATTATGCACCTCCTCACACAGCATTTTAATTCCCTAATACAGAAACTACATATAATGCAGCACAGTGCCTTAGTTCTGTGCAAACTTACACAGTAAAGGGAATTTTTTGCCGCTCTGTGTGCACAGCTCCATCAAAAATAAGTGGTAACTATAAACTGTAAACACACACACCCCGCTGGATGATACTGTTTGTGCAGCACAGAGATTAACACTGATGAATGGGCTCTGTGTTTCCAAGGGTTAACACTAACCTGCCAATGTAATAAAACTAAATTGAAAACACAGTAATGAGTAATTACTGGTAAACTAATTAATATGAAAATCAGTTAAGTGTAATAAACAGGATTATTCTATCTTGGGGAAATAATATTTATGCAACCATCAATTAAAGTATAAGGAATTCTTACCAGAGAGAAAATGCAAATTTGGTTTGATTTTTTTTTTTCAGAGAAAAATAGTGAAAGTGAAATCTGTGTCATACTGCCAGGCAATGAGGCTTAAATAGCAGGGACATCTCATACTTCTGAAGGCAGCTAAACCTCAAGATGTATTCAGACATTCAGACATTAAGGTAACTTAATCTTACCATGTCTTCCTTTGTGCCTTTTACTTTGTACATTGTCCACGACTTCCCATCATTACTGTATGCAATTTTATAAGATTTTACATATTCTGGACTTCCAATCCTCTTGGCACCTTGAGTTATAACTCCAGTGACTCGCATCTTCTTCTGCAGGTTTATCTGAAATAACGGCACACTGTTAATGTGAGGGGCACAATCCTTGATTCCTTCGATTGCCTCTTTTTTTCTTAAATGAGATGAAAAAACATAGCTGTAGCATTTAAATGACTGCTTTTACATTTGAATTAATTCTTTTGATCTTTCATGAATTTTATGTGCACGTGCATATAATGAATGAAAAACATTGAAGCAAAAGACTGAACTATGCTTATTTCCTGTATGTATGCACACATATATACATGTATTTTGGATATTCAGAATATTACTGGGATATTGCTTAATTTTGGCATACAGGGTCACTCCTGCATATTTCCTGCCTGAAAGGAAAAAGTAACCCGGTGATAATTTACCAAAGGCTATATCTTCAGTTCTGTTAGAAACCAATTTGCAATACCATACAAAAGATCCTAAGTTAGCTTCAAGTAAAACTTCTAAGTGGAACTAAAACTACATGGAAGTTCTGAGAGCAAAGAAATAAGACTTTTCCTTGACTCTCACTGAACATTCATATATCTAGAGATCAAGGCTGAAATGCTAATCCTAAAGCAGTCAATAGCAAAATATCAATCAGCGGATATGAACATTCCCCGTGTGCTTGTCTGAGCTGAACGCAGCACCTTGAAGTACAAAATGAAGGTGTTCAGAATGAACAAATTCAGCATTACTCCAGCAGCCTTAATTCTGCCTCCTTTATTCACCTGTGGCATGGGGAAGCCAACAGTGTTCTCTGAAATCTCAGAGTGTGATATTCAAACCCAACAGTGCTGGCACTGTCAGCCTCGTCTCTGGGACGAAGTCAATCACGACTCAGTCTGTGGCAGCTGCACTCCCACCCTCTCAGCTGAAATCTGTGACTTTTGCACCAAATGAAGCTCAGCAAAGAGCTGTCACACTATGAGAGCTGCATGGAGGTGCAGGCAGATGTACAGTGCAAAGAAATAGTAGAGAGCAAACAACTGGGACAGGGTAAATAATACATTACACTGCATTAGCACTTGTCTCCTCCAAATGAGGCTTATCTCTGCTCCCCAGTTGCTGGAGCTGACCCAGTGCAGTCCCCACTGTTTGCAACAGCAGCCCCAGCACAGGTATGGGAGGACTCAGAGGCAGATCTGCTGTCCAAATACCTTAATTGCTTTATTCTTTACGGTGTGGCCTGGAGACTTTCTCCCCCTTGGTAATAAAATCTAACCTCTGTGAAGGATGTAAGGTGATCAGACTTCAGTGTTTCAAGATATCTCTGTGTGCACAATAGGAAACCTCTGGTTTCTTTCTCCAAAATATAGAATTTTTTTTTTTTTATGAGCTATTTCTCTGCTACTTTTCTGGAATAGTTGGCTTTTGGTGTAGTTTTACCATAGCTCTCCCTATAAGACATTAAAAAACACTCACACACCTTCAGATTAACAATGTGTGTTTTTAAGGTTTAGACCCATTGAGAGAGGAGAAGCCTTCTGTAAAAACACCAGATTTTTACAGGATCTTTTCCACAAACACCAGGAAAGCTCAGGAACATTTGCAATTCCAGTGGGGAGAGTGGACTCACAACAGGAATTCAGACGGGTATAAATTATAAGAGATTCATGCCTTTTTGCAGCCTTGGAAAATTTTCCCCAATTCCTGGTCCCCCAGAGGGGAAAACAAAACTAAATAAATATGTTATATTTGTAACAGGACAGTTCCAGAAACTGCTATTACTCCCATAACTACATTAAAAATGTAGTTAACATGGAAGAGTATCCAGTTAAAGAGTTCTGTAAGTCTCTTATGAGTATTTCATTCTCTATGTGGAATTTCAGAATATTAATTAACAGGCAAGTAAACCAATTTTCCATGTATTTACAAAATTGCTAATAATGACGAGAATACCCTCTGCAAAACCAAATTAGAAAGCACAGTGAAATAGAAACAGACATTGATTATTTGCTGACTGGTAGCATCTTCACATTTCACTGCGTGGGAAAAGGAACGTATAATGCAGCACCAAATAAATTCTGTTTGATCCAGCGATGCATATAAGTAATGTTTTTTCAGCTTAATTACAAATTTTTTCTTTTTCCAGGTAATAATCTTGTGGAGGGGTTTTTTTGGATGAGAATTTATGGGGATTTTTCTTCCCTGTTTTCTTGCAAGGAATAATTTTTGATGAAACCATGGCTTTAATGACTGGATGTCCTCTTCATCTTTGCAGAATCTTTCCTTTTAGAGCACTTGTTGATCAGTATCCATCCTCTGAGTCACAAGCTGAGCTTTTTTTTAAGCAGCATTGAACTTGATACAACACAAGAAATAAAACCAGGCTGCCTTGTTTTCCAAGGTCTACATATCCTGTCAAGGTTTGCAGAAAAATCCCAGTGAAGTGGGAAAAAAAATGCTTTCATATGCCCATGGTTTGCTTATATAGAAATCCCCCCTGGGCTAATGTCATGCCTTTCAGTAAATATGGATACACCAGGAATTAATTTTCTCATTGTATCTTTGGGTTCCTTTATGTGTTTTCAACTTTTCACGTTAGATCTTAGCAAAAATTGAAAAGATTACAACTTTAGCAATGGCTATAACGAAGGAGGTGCTGAAATTATTCCTATTTAATATACTTCAGTAGGAAGCTGTGGAGAAATGTGAAATACATCTTTTAGCACTGAAAGCTTTTTCAAACATGTTTTTCTGTGGCAATTGTGAGGAAAAACAGCTCAGGAAGCTCTGCTTCGTGGATTCAGACCCAGGACAGAAAGTTACGCATTTTAATTATATGGGTGATCGTGTTTTGAAGGAAAGAAAGTCACCAGCATAAGAGCAAAAGAATAAATATCTTATTTAAAAAGGTAACGGATTCATTTATTAAGGATCCCTTATCACTATCTAGACGAACTGGAAAAAATCAAGGATGAAAGAAGATCAATAGCTTTTTGAGGGATTTACCCCAATAATTTAAGTAATAAGGCAAGGTAAGGGCCTTGTAAGAAGATACTGGCATAGACATTTGAGAAATCTATTTACAGAAAGAGGAGAGAAAGAGAGAAAGAGAGAAAGAGAGAAGGAGAGGAAGAGAGAAAGAGAGAAAGTGTGAAAGAAAGAAAGAGAGAAGAAAGAAAGAAAGAAAGAGAGAAGAAAGAAAGAAAGAAAGAGAGAAGAAAGAAAGAAAAAGAAAGAAAGAGAAAAAAAGAAAGAAAAGAAAGAAAGCAAGAAAGAAAGAAATAAAGAGAAAGAAAAAGAAAGAGAAAGCTGATCAGGTTTACTATTTTACCATTTATCATTTAAATTTATTTTAAGAGGTTTGGATTCAGACTTGACCTCTGCTCAAGCACCTGCATTCACAGGGGTCTCCTGCATCCAGGAACTTCTGTGGGACTTTTCTCACCCATCATATGCCAGGGATTTGGCTGCAATCCGAGGACACCCAGTGACCTAAAACCTTATGACATGAAGAACTTTATGAAACTTGGAAAAGGTTCTGCTTGACGCCTGCAGGTTATGGAATCTGCTCAGATGGGCTTTGCATGTCAATGAGAAGGATTTCTGGGGCTAGAATGAGTGGTGAACACTGAGTTGCTCATGTAAAACCGAGTGTAAAATAAAGCCAGTAGTTGAATATCAATGTATTTAAATTTGGCTCTACAAGAACTGGATAATGTCACACACAGGGTGGGTGGTGCAAAGTCAGTGTGCTGGTGTTGAGGAAAGCACAAAGAGAGCACAGGAATGGAAACAGCTCAGTTTCTGTGACTGGGACAAGAAACACCACCTCAGGTTCTGTGTTGGGTACACAGTTGCATGTTGAATTCATCCAAGTAGCCAAAATAAATCAAATAAAATCACTTGAGGCAGATACCCTCTAAAGCAGCGTATGCCCAAGAGCTGGAGAATAAAATCAACTCCTTTAGTTTCAGAAGTCCCTGAAAGTTCTTCTAATCTTGTTCCTTTCTGCCACCACAGTCCTCCCACCTCCATGATTGCACAGACCACTTTGATGATCACAGCAGGTTACAGAGTCATGGCCTTTCTCCACAGGTGGGGAAAAAGTAACCAGCGTGTTTACTGCTCTCAGCACTCATCCTGTAGGAGTAATTCTCTATTAAACGAGTTACACTAACGCTTTTGACTCCAGTGAGTCACTCAAATCTGTTTGGGGATGCCAAATAATTCAGTTGTCTACTCTGATGAACACACACCCAATCTAGATTTCACTGGAACTTGAAAAAATCCGTATTAGGAAATAAAAGGGGAAGACTTTATCTCTGAGAGAAAGTGGCAATATGAACAAGTTAATTTTATGAGTTCCTGTGGATTGTACAGTGCACCATTTTCAGAGACAATTCAGAGCCAGTCCTGCAAACCTGCATGGTGGGTGTGCAGCTCCACTGGTAGCTGTGAGTTAATGTAGGAGCTTGTTTTCCATAAAGTAGCCCAAAGGGCTCCGCAAAACAAAGGCCATAAGTAACTCCTCAGCATGGTTTACAAACCTTAAAAACCATAGGAAAAAGGGAGATTAAATTCAGAATCATAATGCATGAATGTAACAGAACAGCAGGGACTGGGACAGCTCCAGCAGAAGGTGTTCATCTCCCTCCTACCATTTGTGATCAAATGTTAGTATATTCATTTTGCAGAAGTTATATACTTGACAAAAAAAGATAAAAAACCACTCAGTTGCATCCAGCTTATCTGCATTATTCCAGGCAGGAGAGGAGAAGAGGGATGAGAAAACAGAGTGACTTTAGGAAGACCCCTCTGTGATGCTCCTGGATGGAATCCATAACCATATTCCCCTCATTTGTTATCTTGCTGTTAGCAATAACACCACTAGCATTTCCTACAGAATATCCTTGTCTGAAGTGTTCCTCCAGAGCAAGCTTTCCAGAAATGCTCAAATTAAAGCCTACGTGAAGCCTTGGGTCTGTGAGACCTTAAATGTAGTTTTACATTCATAAACAGGAACGCATTTTATGGAGAACAAAGGCGTTTACCTGTTTCAGTTATGAGATGGAATAGCATTGTCATAAATAATTCTTCATCTTTTCTAGCACAAAGTAAATATATCTGTACTGCTACTCACCATTGCTCATATAAAAATGGGGTTGAATAAGAGATCAAGGTTATACTGGCATTAAAAGATTTATTACCGCAACCCTTCCCTGCTGATCTCATCAGGTTTTGAAGGATTGAAATTTAATTTTTTTGGTCTCTTTTCTTTTTTTTTTTTAAAGTCATAATTCTGACAAATCTAGATAGAAAGCATCCAGAGAAACATTTTTCTGATGAAAAATAGGGACACTTGCAAATGGAAATGTTTTTAATAAACCCAGGAAAGGAACAACCTGACACAATTCCCTCAGTACTGGGATAGTCAGTGAGTCTGAAAGCTCCCTGCCATGCTTCCTTTTCAGCCTCCAAGCACTAGAGCCCCTGAACAGGACAAACAGTGCTGTTTCACCCTGGTTCCACACCAGGAGCGGGGAGCTGCAGAGCTGGGCTGGTGATGAGGAGCAGGAAGGGCACAGCAGGTCAGCCACTATTAACTTCCATGCTGCAAAGCCTCTCTGGCACCTGCACACAAGGTGCTCGTCTATCTCGCCTGTCTGCGGCTTTTTGATACTCTCCTAATCAGCACTGTCAGCAGAGCTCTCCCAGATTTAGTTCAGGGCATTAATGCAGTCAGCACAGTGGCAGTGATGTGTGTTTTAAGCAGCACTCAACGAGGAAATGCAGTGATTTATCCATGGCAGCACTGCAGCTGTTGCTGACATGCTGGAAGGAGGTCTGCACCGTGGAGAAAAACAACATGTTTTATCTTAAAATATTGACATGATAGCATAAATTGTTATCTTGTAATAGGCTAGGAGAACAAACGTTTGCTACAGGTTGCCTTGAAAATAATAATTCCCAGCGTGATTTTGGGATTGTACCTCGAGGACAGAGCAATTAAACACTCAGGTTATTTCTGATCCCAGACCATTTTGTTTCACCCGTGTGGATGCAGGTCCAGCAAAGCATCCTCATAACTTTGCTATTAAATCCTCTGGAAACTCATCCTCCTGTTTTTTCCAGTCTATCACACCTCAGGCTAAGAACAAACACCTCTCAGGATTTCCCTCTACTCACCCACACCTCAGCCTCAGCCAACCCTCTAAAAACAACTCATCACCTTTGCCATCCTCAATAAGACTTATTCCTGTACATGCTTCAAATTAGGCATGCAGAATGAGAGATGTAAATTGGACCACTAATTTAATTTGCCTCTCTGTGAAGAGATCAGAATATAGGTTAGATCTTACTTGCATGGAAAACATAAATACAAGGATTGTTTGGCCCGTGTAATGCTAATGTGGAGGAACATATGTTATGAGAATTATCAAAAAGCACCTACTTCATTTGGCTTTTGTTGAGAACTTCCAATTTATGCCTCAGAGAGTTTACATAATTAGACAGACTAAAAACTTGCTTAGTCTGTTCCTTCTTATTATTAAGTCATTATTTTAGTCCCAAAGGTAGTTGTTATGAATGCCATTAACTGGATTATATGAATTATTCAAATACTGGTATGTTTAGACTGTCATCTCAAGAAGGGGCCCATGATCAATCTCACATTGTTCAGAGGTTTTTAGCCCTGCAAAATATCATCTTATTTGCAAAGTATTGGTCAAATGAGTATTAACTGTCTCAAACTGAAGGTTACCTAAGAAACACGAAGGTCATTCATTGCTGTTATTAGTTTCCTCATATACTTTGAACTCATGAAAACTCTTCCTGGCTTTGGAATGCTAATGGCTCTCAGAAAGAACTTCCCCACTATGTCTAGAAGACATCCTGAAGAATCAGCCTAAGAATATGTAAATAAAAATGTCAGTGAAAATATCGGTATGTACTTCCCCTTGTAAAATAGCTTTGATCAACAGCTTGTAGATCTAGAAGATAGGATGTCAAACTCAGGTCACAAATATGTACTTTTCTTTTCATCCTCCAGGAAAACCATCCTCCTTAGGGAAAAGAAGTGAATTGGAAAAGGTGCAATATTAAAATCACCATGAAAATATGCTCGGGGGAAGTTTTTGGTTGTGAAATAACTTCAGCTATTGAGAGGTACTTTCTCTCACATACTTTCCATCTGTTTTTATGGCACTTTGGCAGATGCACTTTGGTAAAAACTCCAAAGACAAATATGACCTTTTCTCAGGCCCCAAAAGGAAAAATTCCCCTTTTGACTTCAGTGAGCTTTGTCTATGTCCTGTGCATGTTCCTAGACCAAGAAAATATGGATTATAGAATCATTAAGGTTGGAAAAGACATCCAGTGTATTGATTAAAGGAATATTAACTATCTGAAATCTGGGAACTCGCAGGAGATCAGACTTCCCTGGCCGTGTGAGATCCCTACTGTGAGATCCCATTTCAACACAGTGGGAAACTAAATCTGCTTAGTCCCTCCACCAGAATAAACTTATCTAGTGATAATATCTCTATCACATGATGCACAACCTGCATTAAAATACATATCTTTATCCCCTTTCTTCATGGTCAAGTGTAATTCTAATCAATCTTTGAGGATAACCTGTTAGTTGCTCAGACACTGGTGCTGTGGGGAGAGAGGCCAAGGTTTGAGATGGACACAAGGAGAGTGAAGAGGTGAAGCACACAGGGAACAGATGGCTTTGTGATTGACGAAAAGACTACTCCACTCAAATGATTTCTTGGCCCACAGATGCTGTTACACAACAGAGAAGATTGGCTCAAATGATTAATATCTCCTGAACCCTAAAAAATTAGCTATTTGTTGAATCATGACAACCACACTCATGAAATACTTTTTATTATCTTTTAAAATTAGGACTCTAAGAAAAAAAGGTGCTATAGAAACTCTAAAAGTTACTCTTCAGTGAGATTTTCCTTATTTATCTGTACATTTTTCCTCAAAACACTTTTTCTTTCTACAAAAATTTGCAGGCAAAAGATTAGGTTAAAAGCATTAAACATTGCTTGGTTTTGTGATAGACAATCTTTGAAAAGTCTCATTGAGAGAGTCAAAGCTTGAACAATGTCTTTTTATCTTAACCACTCATGGAAGAAGAAGGTTCTGAGAGTGCAGGAGTGAAATATGCTCCCATTTTTCAGTTCACAGAATTTGTGTGTGGTTTAAATCGGAAGGTCTTTGAGGTGACAAATACATGCCACCTTTTCCAGGGGAGGTCAAGGAGGGTGAGTTTACTTTAGCCCCAGTTGTCCGTGGCATTTTCACGGTGCTGGTGACTTCCTGTGTTTCCAACAGCCTAAACCGGTCTGGGGACATCGATGCTGAGGTGAGAGGAACTTGGATTGAGACCTGGGTGAGCAGCAGGTCCAGAGGGTTGGAATCAGTGTCATGGGGTCCAGCTGGAGATGTGCCACTGGTGGTGTCCCCCAAGGTTCAGTACTGGGCCAAGCATTATTTAACTTACCAATGATTGGATGAGGGGTCTGTGCAGTTCACTGGTCACTGAGGGGTCCTCAGCAGTTCACTGACCACACATGGCTGGGATGAGAGGCCGAAATGCCCCAGGGTTCGGAAGGACCCTTGACAGGTTGGAAAGATGGGCACAGAAGGACTGTCTGAAACTTAATAAGGGAAATGCAGGTCCTGCACCTGGGCAGGAACAACTCCAGGCACTAGCATGGGCTGGGGGGGACCTGCTGGAGCAGCTCTGTGGGGAAGGACCAGGGGGTGCTTGTGGGCAACCAACTCAACCTGACCAGCAGAGTGTCCTGGGGGCAAGGAAGGTCAATGGGACTGGGGGGGACACTGGGAGAGCACTGCCAGCAGGTCAGGGAGGGATCCTGCCCTTCTGCCCAGCCTCTGCGGTGTTGTGTCCAGTCCTGGGCTCCCCAGCACAGCAGGGACACGGAGCTCCTGGGGCAGGTCCAGTGGAGGGGGACAAAGATGATTTAGGGCCTGGAGCATCTCCGTGCCCAGGACGGGCTGAGGGAGCCGGGGCTGCTCAGCCTCGAGAGGAGCCCCAGCTGAGAGGGGCCCTCAGCCCTGGGTGTCCCTGGCTGCAGGGAGGGCTCAGGGCAGGGCCCGGGCTCTGCTCCTGGGCCCAGCAGCGGCACCAGAGCCACGGGCAGGGACTGAGCCCGGCAATTCCCCTGCCCAGGAGGCAGAACTGCTGCCCAGGGCAGGGCCCAGCCCTGAGCAGAGCCCAGAGAGGCTCTGGGATCTCCTCCCTGGGGATATTGCAGAGCTGTCTGAACACAATCCTGTGCCCTGTGCTCTGGGCAGGGAGCAGGGAGGTGGGAGCAGGTGACCCACTGTGGGCATTTCCAGCCTGACCCACTCTGGATTTTGTACATATAAATCCCTATGTACCAGACCAAAACACATCTTAATATACTGGTATGTAATCTTACTTTTCCTTGAACTTTGTTTCCTGAACCTTAGCTGTACTGAGATAACTTGAAACAACACTTTTGTAGAAGTCAAGTCTAGCAGGACAGTGACTATGGGTGAGGATTGTTTGCTTTGCCAGTTTTTAAGAGAGTGGTTAGAAGGCAAAAATGACTCATTTGCCTATCACACGTCAGCATGGCATCATGTCACAGATTTGGATGCTGTCCTAGCCACAAGGTGACTGTGATACCCACACATCATTCTATTATGAACCACCACACAGGTGCTGGGGCACCTTTTAGTTGCTTCTTCCTGATGCGAGAAACCACGTGGACACATATTTGTTCCCTTTTGGTGTCACCACTTTCTAAAATTTGATTGCTTTTAATATCAGAGTGGCAAATGAGGAAGAAAAAAAAGCAAACTTAGTTGAAATGGATGGTGTTGCAGATGCAGGGAATAAAGGGTTTAAAGGTCCTGTTGCTTCAGTCCTTCAGCCACATTAGGCACAGCAACTAAGGAAAGCTGGCATGCAGGCTGACAGAGCACGTTAGGGATGCTGTTCATAACAGCATCAAGTTTCAGTTGCCATGGGGATGCTAACTCTGAACTGACTGCTTTGGTGTATCCAGAACCTCAGCCCAAAGTTGTTTGAACGTGTCTGTGCGTGGGCGTCTGTGCATACGGGGGATGAAAGGAGGAGGTGTGATGTGAAATGGATACCAAGATATGGGGCTCCAGGGAGTCTATGGATGATTACACTAAGAAATAGGCTCCCAGTCTCTTTGCTTTCCGCTCTGCTTTGAGTACATAAATCACACTTTTGGCCTGTGAGCTAAATGTATAGATGGTGAGGGAGGTCTGCAGAGAGCAGGCGCTGGTATTGAGTTCACTGAAGTCAGTGAATTTATGGCAGACTTTGGCTAGCAGACAATCTCTTCTAATTCCTGCAGATCAAAGGTCCTGTGTGGCATTGTTTTAATTCAACTGCACTTTCCTTATTAACTTCTGTTCTCCACAGCCAAGGGCTTTCAGGTGCTTGCTGCCACTCAAGAATATCCTCCAAGTAAATCCTTCTGTGATATTAAGCCAAATTTTGAAGTATTGACAAAAAAAAGCAGAACTTTCACAACTTTTTAGCATTTAACTTAGCAGGTTAAATCTTCCTCTATAGTGCACATCACCTTATAGGATGACTCTGAGACTGTACTTCATAAAGGTCACCCAACACTGGGATGAGAGCTACATTAAGTGATATTAAACATTTAAGCTGTGGTGACAGGTATTTTTGGAAGACTGTACACCAGAGCTCATGAATGAGGAAATGAACTTTGACAAAATGAATGGTTTCACAGATGGCAGTTTGCTTGGAGCTCTCACCAACAGATGTTTGAGTGAATGTTGTGCAAGGCCTCTGTGTATTTTGGGTTTTATCATTTCATTAGCAAATAGCTGTCACCTGGTGTGTACTTGCTCTTTGGAAGCTCTTGATGAGGAAGCTGTTAATTTTTTTCTTTCCTTGCCTTTTTTTGAGGAAAAAACCACACCCAATACTTTATGGTTTTCTGCTTGGGGATAAGAATGCTGGAACTTAAGGTTTTTTTTACAAGTAATTTTTGTGTGTGTCATAGTTGTTATGATTAAGTTTGTGAAATTCATAGTCACAGATTTAATTATGCCATGGGACTGCAAGTCCCAAAAATGTGAGGCTGAGCACCAGAAGTGGGATTGAAACCAAAACTGCTGTGGAGACACTTGTGTAAAAACCAAATTAAGCCTCAATCAAAATACAAATTCTACCTAACAGCAATAATATTCCAATACATTCAGACCTTTTTTTAAATAAACATTCTCAGTAATGACCTCCCTCCCCCTAAAAAAATTAATTCTAAATAACACAGAGGTCAGGGAAGTATTTTGCCCTGAATCTGCTGGGGTAGATCCCTTTCCATCACAGGTCATCTTTTTTATTAACAATCTCTGCAGCAAATCTGTTTACTTGGAGTTTAAAGAAATATAGTGAAGACATTTTCTTAAAGCCATGCAAAGTTATTAAAAAAGCAAAATTGAAAAAGCAGAAAGTATTATTTACAGCAGACACACTGAGACAGTAAATAAACCAAATGTATTTTATTTTGGACTGGAGTACTAATATATTCAAATTGCCAATTAGAAGTTGGGCACATTTTCTGTCAAACTGTTTTATTTCTGATTATAGTGTTTCATCTGAACTTTAGCATATCATTTCAGAAAAGCCATTTGGGGAATAAATTTGAAAAATGATGGAATTATAGTTCTCTTTCTGTGTATTCTAAGTAAGAATTGTAGCTTTTCCATTTTGAACTCACTATTTGACTTTCAAAAACTGACCCCAAAAAAGAAACAAATATATAAAATATTGATGGAAAGGGATGAAGTCTTTGAAGAGGAAGAAACCCCAAACTAAATATTTGGAATCATCTAGTATGCAATAGAAACTAGAAGAGAAAAGCTAGCTATCCAACCTGAACCAACTATACTTCCCATTTCTTAATTCTGCAACCAACTGAGCAGTCCACCTCCTTTGTAGATGAATCCTTCAATCCTCCTACTACTCACAATAATAAAGTAAATATTTTAATTTTATTTTATTTTATTTTACTTAAAAAAGCAATTGGTAACCATACCAATGTCTCTGGAGAAACACTTTATGCCATTTTAATGAGGGATAACAAAATAGCGGTTTATTATTCTATTTAATACTTTACATTTATACACAACTATCTCCAGCAACAGGTCAGGTGTTCAAACACATCTCCCACACAGTGGCTTGGTGCTCAGCAATTAGTGCATTTTGTTAACATTCTCCAGATGTAATCTATGCTCGAATCTGTTCTTGGTGTCTGTGGGTTAACACCTTGTAAAAACAATTTCCACGTCCAAAAGACCACAGAACACTTGAAAAACATAACTAAACAACAACCAACCAACCAAAAAAAAACCCCACAACAACAAAAACAACAACAAAAACCTCAATAGGCAGGGATCCTCTTCACAATCACATCCTCCAGGAGCAAAGGAGGCTCAGGGGGGACCTTGTGGCTCTGCACAAGTCCCTGACAGGAGGGGGCAGCCGGGGGGGTCGGGCTCTGCTGGCAGGGAACAGGGACAGGAGGAGAGGGAACGGCCTCAGGCTGGGCCAGGGCAGGCTCAGGGTGGACAGCAGCAGGAATTTCCCCATGGAAAGGGTGCTCAGGCCTTGGCAGGGGCTGCCCAGGGAGGTTTGGAGTGCCCATCCCTGGAGGTGTCCAAGGAAGGGCTGGAGGTGGCACTCAGTGCCCTCGGCTGGGGACAAGGTGAAGGTGGGGATCAGTCATAGGTTGGCCTCAATGGTCTGGGAGGGCTTTTCCAACCTCAGTGATTCTGGGATTCTGTGATTCTCTCGTGTATTTCTGAAGTTGATATTTGGGTCACTCAACCTAGTCCAGCATGCCCTGCAGTGAAGCAGGAGTCACTGGAGTTCTACTGGGAGCTCCTTCTCTGCTCCAGCATCCATGATCTAGGTGGCATGTCTTAATGTTCTTGCATAAATTCTCTGTAAATTGGGCAAATTCCCTGCCCATGGCAGGGGGTCGGAACCAGATGATCTTCCAGGTCCCTTCCAACCCAAACCATTCTATGATACCATGAAAAAAAGGGTAATTTCTCAAGGAAGGAAATGGGAGACAAGTCATGAATAGGGGAAAAATGAATTAAGAAATGTGAGGGTGGTTAAAGCTGGGAGACCAGCCTGGGAGTGATGAAAGTGGGAGAAGAGAAGAAGTGTAAGAAGGGCACGGGCATGGATTCCTAGGCTAGAAATCACTAGAGAGGAGTAACATTCACTAAGTCCTTCTGGCAGCTTGTGTTAGAGATTAGCTGCCCCTATGATTTTGGATACGATAGAGGCATAACAGAAACAATAATCCTGCCCATGGCCATATCTATTCTGATTCATGCTGCCTTAAAAAGAATAAATAATATATGAATTGAAAAATACAGATGCAAGAAATGAGCAGGGATGAAGTGAAATCAGAATAAGACAAATCAACATATTTTAAAGCCAAAAATGCAAAAGGACATAAGGGAAAAGAGAAACTGCTGTTTAAACAAAAACAAAAAACAAACAAGCAAACAAAAAAAAAAGAGTTGCTAGAAAAGACTCATTACTGGAACAGGCAAAGTGAGAGTTTCGGTTATACTTCAGGACCAATTAATGAAAAATAGATGTATGGGATTTTTTTTTTGTCATTGTATTTGCAAACGATAAAAGTTAATATCACTAATAAAGTGGTTAGCAGTACACAGGTGCTATTTTATCACAGCCAGCCTGTGAGGAGAAACAGAGGTCAGGAGAACTTTAAAAGGCAGATATGACTTACTCAGGCTTTAATTTGCTTCCAAAAGCATGGTCAGTGACCCTTTAAATCACAAGCCAATTACAAGCATTGTAGTGCCATTACTACTTACATGCTGAGAGTGTAAATTTAAAATGGCAATTTCAATTTTCAGTTCATTGGGAGAATGCAGGAAAATGAAATTGCATACTAATTAGTTCATGTGTATCAGACACCTGAAAGATTAGAGAAAAAAAACTTCTGCACTCATTACAAGTGAGTTATAAGCAGAGCACTCAAACCTTTTATTTTCCAGGCTGCATATAAATAAAGAAATTAAATGACAAAGAAAATTGATAATGATGGAACAAGGCAAAAATAGCTACAGGCCTGTACATAATCACACTTTGAGGGACTTTGCCCATTATACACGGCTTCCTTTAGAATTTATCTAGCATTAGAAGCTACAAGAGGGGAACAGGCGATTGCTTCAGGTTCCCCGCGCTAAATGTTAATTTACATGTCCTAAAAATGGATTTTCCAGCTTTGCAACTTTCCACTTAATCTCTGCCAAACATTCACACTGTTTTTCAGTGCCTTCTCCAGGACCAGGTGCTTCATCACTCAGAGCAGCATGGGAAAGGTTCCATGTGAAGGCTGCTCGCACTAGGGTCTGGGAAGAAGCTGGTGACACAACAGAATAAAAACTCAGATAGAGGGTTTGAGATCTTTTCTCCCACATGACCAAGGAAAATAGCCAGAAATTTAGCCCAAATCTGACTTTTTGTACCCCTCCACAAGCATTTAAGAAGTGTCTCCCCGGGTAATACAGAATCTGTGAAAAAATAAAACAGGGGATTACTGCTTCCCCTCGCAGCAAAAACTGTTCACCCAAAAGAGGGTCAGACAGTGTTTGTGTCTTAAAGCTTATTTCATGCTTGGAGAACAAGACAGTTCTATGATGTAGAGAACTACTATGCATAAAGTGTGAGACTGTGGATGTCTCTACCTTGCCAGATCTAAAAAGAGTTTCTGCGGAACACTAAAAATCACTTTTTTCCTGCAAGTATCATCTTCATAAAAAGTTTCAGATTTTCCGGTCCCAGAGGTTTTAAAGAAAGAGAAAAGGAAAGAAAGAAATCCTCTCAAGACTTCTGCTCTGAAATTATGAAGAATATTTTTAATTTTGCTCTGAACTGAAAAAAAGAGTACAACAGAAAAGTATTTGGCAAGTTTTGTGAAAATTATAGACTAAAGTTTATTTTGCAAGAAAAATAAGAAGAAAATGAAGGGAGTGCTTAAAACATATTAATTGTGTGACCTAAGCTTCTCAAAAGTCCTTACACCCCATGGCTGTCAAAATTACAGAATAACCTGTATGGGATTGGAATTACCTCCAGAACTCCAAAAAAACCCCCAGATTCTTTAGACCTGATGCCATGGTATGAGACTTTAACACATTTTCTCCACTGGCCCAACATTCCTTGCACGTAAGAGCAAAGGGAAAACTTCCGGAGAGCAAAGTCCGAGGGAACTTGGCAGCTGCCCCCATAGTGCCAAGCACAAATGTGGAAGCATCAGACCATTAGATATCCCCATCCAGATCATCTCCCAGAAAAGACATGTCTAGGGGGCCAGTGCTAAACGATTTTGAAATCTTTTTCCAGCTCATTTAATAAAGCCCACCCTCTTAACACAGCCCAAAAGCTACTGTAATGCTGAGTTTTTCATTATCCATTAAAGTAACATTAGCTTTCTACTCCCATGGAGATAATTCTGCTCAGGTCCCTCTGCGTGATCCTTTCCAGTTCTTTTCAATGTATAAATTTTACAGACTTCCTAACCCCTCTGATCTTTACGACGACAACTGACTTACAACACATTGAAGGGCCTTTGTGTTTTCACTCTGCAATAAATAACAAGCAGTGATACCAGCTTTCGTTCTTCAGAGCTGACAAAATCCAGCACTCCCACTGCACCAGTTTCAGAAAACTTCATCAAACAGTGCTTTGTGTCTGCTCTCCACACAAGAAAAATGAGCAGGTAATCCTGTTTGCTTTCCCCCCAGACATATGGGAGCCTCTCAGAAAAATCACCAGTGGTAGTCAGGGCAAAAACATTGAATATTAACAAATATTAATGCCATGTACACCAAGGCAGCTTCAAGAAGAGTGTGTCTGACACAGCTGAGGGCATTATGGACTGTTCAACTTCGTGCTGGCAGATAAAATGCTCAAACAACATGTTGTGCTAGATCCTGCAGTGGGTCTATTGGAAGGGAAACATCCTCCTCACACGTTGCCCATGCAGATCAGTGCAGAAGGTTTTCCCATAAGTATCTAACTCACCAACCTTTATTAACCAATAGCTGAAATTGCCAAAGCTTTGCCCAATTCATACATCGCGAAGAGAAACAGCATCCAAGCAAAGAGCTACAGCAACCACAAGACAGTCATTACCTTCATTAAAACACTGCTAGGGGACCTCAAAGTTGCAGCTTTGTGGCTTTTACTGAAGATGTGTTGGGCACAGAGAAATCCAGTTCACAGTGAGGGCACTGCTGTTTGAATCACTCTAACAATAACATCCTTGAGTGGGATGAGAACACGTGCATTTTCAGCCCCATGGATGTGGCTGAACTAACAGCTGTTTCAACCTTAATTGAAACAGTTCTTGTTACTTCCAGTAGTACTTAACTTGTGCACCCAGAGCTGCTCAGCAAAGAGTACCAGCTCTGCCACCAGGTTCTAGCATGGCCAAAACCACACTTAAAGCACCTTTAGCATGTGTCAAGATACCTCCACCAAGAGATATTGCTGGGATATGCTTCTAAGGGCCTAACCACCAAAAGCAACATATGTGGAACGCAGCTTCTTTGAAAGGAGCCTGTAAAAATCTGCTTCCATGGTTTAGAGCCACAATGGAACATATGCACGCGGTTTTTTAAATAAAAAAAAGGCTCGTGCATTCGTAAAGTCCAGATTATCACTGTTTTGCAACTAAATAGTCCCTTTTAGCCTCAGCTGTGTCTGTGACAGTGAATAAGAACCTATCTGTTCATTAACCACTTGTCTTCATCAGTTTCTTAAGTGACACTGGCAATTGAATCAAGGGTATTTTTTTCCTCCTCAGCTCCATCTGTTACCTGAATCCATGGCCATCTGTCATTTTCTGCAGCAGTCCAGGCATTCACAAGACCCTTCTTATTAAGTCGTGCATAGTACGGGTACCACTTCTGCAGTCCGAAAAGAGCTCGGTGAGTGGACGATGCGGTAATTTGTTGGTTTGACACAATCCCTCCTTCTATCCCTAGTGGGCCAGAGCATCCTGCAAATGGAAAAAAAAAAAAAAAAAAAAAAAATTCAACTGAAATGATCAACTGTTCTGAGTCCCAGGTGGCTGTAATTACAATAGCATTCAAATAGATCCAAAATGTCATGCCAAATGCAGCTTAGAAGAAATTTAAAGTATTTGACTGTATCATCCTTTTGTAGAAATTAAAAAAAAAAACAACAAAAGTGTTGCTTGCAAATAAGTATTCCCATTATAAAATTAATGAAATTGATTGAACTTTTAATTTCTTTTAGTTTGTTCTAGCTGAAGACTTGTGAGTTTGGGTTTAATGGACACAATGAAAGAAAACAATCCTGATTCAAATATTGAAATGATTACTAAAAGTAAATTTAAAATTCTGTCATTACTTCAAAGCTCCATATTGTTGCTCTTGCCTCAAAGTTCAGCATTCAGCCAATGCACTACAAATTGTTATTGCAGCTATATTTAGAAATATGAAAAGAGACATAAGTTTTCATTCAGTTACATTAAAAATATTTAAAGATTTATATATTTAATCAGCAAACCACAAAGTATGTATTTAACTGAAATGTTCCATTATGTTCATAATTTTATGTATGGTATTCATCATTAATGTATTCACCAGAAATACTTGTAATCTTTTTAAAAATCAATATATTTCTGCATACATTGTTTTTTGAAGCCACTCCATTTGGGCACAGCAATAAAAACATTCAGCTATTGTGAGCAATCCAAACTGAGAAAATTATGAAAATTCATTACATACAAACAATTGGCAGTCTATCTACTATTCAACACCCCCAACTGAGTATGTGAAATTTTCCTGTCCTCAGTTCTGATGCAGAATTTAAAGAGAAGGTAATTACAGGAATTACTCTGGCAGCCAGTGTTACTCAGTTGCCCAAAAGATCTGCTTTGTGGGTCAGCTGCACTTTGGCAATTTTGAACACCACAGGACAGATGTTTACTTACATTTCAGGTTTTCTCAGAAACCTGGCAGTGCATCACCTCAAGCAATACCCAAAAATGAACTCTGAAATCGTACTGTTACGAAATCCTTACACCACATGGGCAGAAAGTCACAAATAATTTAATTCCTCATTAATTTAAAGGTACCGAGAAGAAAGAGTGACCAGTGCAATTTTCTCCTCTCAGCCAGGAGACAGCGCAGGGAGTCACTGGTAGCACAATCCCCAGGTGTGGGGTGTCACTGATGATGGAGACAAATATAAACTGAATCAAAGTTTTAAGTTGATTATGGAGGCAGTGTGATGGACAAGCACATGGCTGTGCTCTGAAAAGGTAAACCATGCAGGTGGAGTTCAGGGAGTGTTCCTTCTTAAACACAAAACCTGGCCCAAACTTACAGGAGATGCTCAAATGAAATCCTGGCCCCACCCAAATTAACAACTGACTTGCACCAAAAAATGATGTCACACAGGTTTTTACCAGCCTACAAAGCTCAGCTAGAAGCTAAACTCCTTATGCTACTTCTCTTTATCAGCCACCAACAGAAGTTTTTCCTTCAGCACTCAACCAATAACTGCACAAAACATGACAAAACACTGCTCTCTCCTGTTCCTGTGTCAGGCGCGAAGCGGCACCAGAAGAAAACAGACCCGTTGTTACCAGTATAGGCAGGCACAATATAGAATACACTCAGAAAACCCACATATGCTGGAAAAGTGTTATTCCTCATTGTGTTTTCATCAGGCATTACCTAAGGTCTATTCAAATCTTAGCCGTTTCTGAAGTATTTTCATTGAGGTAGAATAAAATCTTTTGGTGTGTAAACTGCTGAATCTGCTTGCAAGCCAGAGGTAAATGAGTCTTCTCTCCTAAGAAAAGTGCATGTTTTCAAGAGTTTTCTATATTTAAATATTAAAAAAATCTGTGTTGTTTCATAATGGAAAAGAAAGTTCACAGAGATGTGTGTACGTGTATGTGTAACTCACCAACACACCTCTACCTACAGGACACACACATGAAATAGATTGCCCATCTTTAACAGCTGCAATCATAGACTGATAATTATTTAAAAACAGAGATGTGAGAAAACAGAAGAGAGGTTTTCTGAGGGGACCTTGAAAGGAGGCATGCTGGAGCCATGTTGCTTGATGTTTGCCATGTCTGTTGCTGCATTTCCTATTTGAGATGCATTAAATACTATTTGAAAGATGGGCGAAATCCTTACAAGAGAAAGCTGAATTTTCCTTTCTAACTTGAAGTCAATTTCCTTTCAAAATTTAATTACCAACCAAAACACTTAACTCTATTTTTTCAGCTATGACCATACAAGCTCAGCAGTGTTTATCTTCCTTAGCTTTAGAAGGATTACTCCTGGAATCGAAAGAAAATGGCTACCTTCAGGGAATAGGTACTTTATTGTACAAGCTCCTTTGCAGTTCCAGTCATAGTTTTGTCATGTCTGTCAGTTCTTCAATCTGAGTTCAACACAAAATTTACCACTCCTAAAAGTTAAAACCACTTTGGTGGTCAGTTCAGACATAACAACATCAGAGGTGCGGAAAGCACAAGACTGGGTAATAGTTTCTAAACAATATTATAATTACATTTCTTAAATTATCAGAACATTCTGCTACTTTTCGAAATTTGTTGAACAGCCAAGACTTCAGCAGAAGTTTTATTAAGATATGGTAAATGAGGTCCTCCCACTGTTAAATCTGCCCTCTTACTCACCCTTTAGGTATTTATTTTAATCAGACATCATTTTCTACAAGGAAACCTTTCAATTTACTTTCTTTTATCAGTTAAAATCAAATATTTAACATATTTTTGGATAGTCAAATACCACAGCAAATGGACTTCCCTTAGCCATATGCCCATTAATTTCTTCCAAAAACTCCACTAGTTTAATGAGTCGTTCTTTCTTCTTATAAAAGCTCTAATGGGGCTATTACTCTCTAAATTCACAAGACATTTGCTTTCCCTGAAAACTCTCAACTGAATGACCCATCTCTAGTTCCATTAATTATGTTTTATCACTAAAAGACTGGTTACAGACCAGTTTCTGCACATATGATATTAAATTTCAGACACAAAAAATTCTTTCCTTCAAGTTATAAATTATGTTTTTAGGTGTTTAAGAGTTGTGATATACCATTGACCACTAACAATGAAAACAGTCAAGAAGAGCTTTCTCAGATTGTTTGGTTTCTTTAAAAAAATTGAGATGCATATTTTGCAGAACAAGTACAAGATGTATTATATTTTATTGCTATGCCTCTGTTTCTATTAAATCCATGCTTATTTAAACAGAAATCATGACAGCTTGGGAAATCATAATATCACTACAGTAACTGTGTACAATTCAGACTGGTCAATGTTAGTCATTAATTTAAAAAAATGATATTTTTATTAGTTAATGCAGATACATTGGGGTATGACAATACTCTTTATGAAAAGAAGTAAAAAAAATTAAACAGCAATTAAAAAGCTGCCTAACATGACAGATTCACAAGGCAGATTGTGTCATCTGGATCTGGTATTTCAGTGTTATTAAAAAGCAAGATACTGAGTCAAGTAATATGGGTTTTGATCCTACAGTGACAATTATTGGTATGCGCTGAATGAAACCCACTTAATGCTTCTCTTTTTCTCACCAAACACAACCCTATTCCCACAAAACCTCACTATCCATGGAGATAACAATGCCAAGGTGTACCAAGAGTTACATGAATGGATCCAGGGAAGGATGGGAAAAGTCCGTAACACAGGAAAAGTGAATTTTTCAGTTCTCCTGAAGGTCCCCACCATGCAAAGACAGCAGAGTTATAAACCTGCCTTGAAGGCTTCTTTAACAACCTCAACTTTAATTAGATCTAGAATCATTATGTACCATTTTGCACCAAAAAACAATTGGTTTCTAGTCCAGATTTCCTTTGTAGACCAAGGATATGGGGATCAAACAGGTCCCCAGAAAGAAGATGAGTTCTGTCCTTCCACCCTTATCTCTGGCAACAGCAAATCCCTCCAGCTGAACAATAATATTTGAGCAAAACAAAGTAGATGACAGTTACCTTACTGTGGTTTACATTGATTTCTCCTCAGAAAAACATTAAAATAGGGAAATAAGTTGCTGGTTCCTGTTCTTTATAGCAAAAAAGACAAACTATTTTAAGATACTACAGCAAGAGATAATAAGCAGAAAGCACTGGGTTAATACGTTGCTTGAGCATATTTAATTTGAACTTTTACATTTATGTCAGTCCACAAATTAAGAAAATGTCCAAATGGTTTAAAAATTGCTTGAAAATGTGAGGATTATGCTTCTGCAGCTAGAATGAAAAGATTTCTAGCTATTGATGATGAAACATGCCTGATTTTGCAGCACGAATGCATAACTTTCATTTCCTCTGTTGGTCTGCCTCTAGCTAATGTCATGAGAACAAACAGATGCAAAATTGAAGGCAGGGAGAAAACAAATCTGCTGTAGACATCTGCAATCCTTTCTTCCTCCCAGCACCTCATTTTCTGGAATGAGATTACCCTGGCTGTGCTTAGCAGGGCCTGGTAATGGGGCTGAACACCAACCCTGACAATGGGATTACAGATGACCCGTGGTACTGCAGTAATTCATGTTGCTTCCCACACTGCAGTCCAGGCTCCGGGCTCCTATTTCTTCTTCTCATTCCTCCTGCCACACAGACATCCTTTCCCAGTTTGTTCTGCCAGGGACAGCTCTTAGATAACAGCAAGTCTGATTTTTAGGAAATCATTAGATGGATATGGACAGTCATTTAAGAGTCTGTTACCAAAGTGCCCACCCATATGCAATGTGATGTTTTTGCAGGGCTTGCTTTTTCACAACCATTACATGATAATGCTAAAATCTTCTATATAAGTGCTACCTAAACTGCTTTTGCAGAGAGGCGGTTGGAGACACAGCTTCCACTCCTTCTAGAGGTGTCTGTGGACCCTCTCATGGTTTCAGTGATGTGACAGTCCCCACGTGCCAACTTTACCACTGAACAGTAGGGTTACAGATGACGGCTGATACTGCATTAATTCACTCTGGTGTATGCATAGATTACCCACATGCAGTCTAGGCTTCAGCCTATTCCTTCTTGTTCTTTCACACAGAGATTTCAACTCCCTGCCTATGAGCAATTTTCAACACTGCACTCCCCAGGCTGGGATTCACATCCCTCTGATGGATATTCAGAGGGATTTCCTACCTTGGGCAAGTGTGCAAAAAAATTATACTTCCAGCCTAGCACAGGAGCATATGGAGACAGCAGCTCAGGCAGTGAAAGCAGATTATATCTTTTTCTATACAGTGCTGTGATTGAAATGGAGGGTTGCTATTCAGGACTGGTTTGCTTAGTCTGGTAATTCCTGCATTCTCCTTCTCAAGTAGGATGGTGTTCTGGTTTGGCCAAATTTTGAAATATATCCTCTGAGAGAAGGCAGGTTACAAACCACCCCACCCCCACCAGGTTCAGGAATAATAAATTTTCCTCGAAGGAAAGTGCAGGAGATAAAAACTATTTATTTAACAAACACACGGGAAAAGGATAATAATGTTAAATAATAAAATCTCTCGCTGTGGAGAAAAAACCTGGGAAAGTGTCAGAGTCCTCCCTGTGGTCTCCTCGGAGCTGGGGCTTGGCCCAGGGCCAGGCCCTCTGTGCTCGGTGGAAAGTCCTCCCGACGTGTTCTGATATTGAAGCAGTCCAGTGGAAAAGGGAGAAAATCCAAAATTCCAGGGAAGAAAAAAAGTTCAACTCTCAGTCTCCCTTCAGAGAAAAATTGGCCAAAAGCTGACTGGGAAGCAGCAAACCAGGTGCTTCCTCGCTCCCCTGCTGCAGCTGGGAAAAAAAAAGGCGCTACTTCTGTGTGACCTTGAACAAGCTGCAAGCTGCTTTGAAAAAGCTTTGCTCAGTTTTTCCTCCCCTCTCTCAGACTCAGTTTAAAGGCATAGAAAGGCACAAAATTAATTCCTGGGCATAAGGCAGTGATATGGGATACACATCATAGAGCAACCCCAAGACAGATGGATAGGATTGCAAATTTCACATCAAAACCCATTGACTAATGGATTAATGTTGGGGAACTGCAACAGAGAACAAAGTTGAAGAAGGGACCTATCCAAGAGGACTAAAATTAAAGGAAGATACAACTTCTGATTTAGGAAGATCCTTAAACTGAAGACTCCTTGAAGCTGGGAAAATACACTGGGACAACCATTACTTGGTGCTTGTCCCTTTTCTGACACTCACTCATCAAAAATTCTCTTCTGATCACTGTCTAAAACATGAGTAATAGATTGTCACCAGACCAAGCATTGTTATTCCCATGCTCAAAAAGAGGAGTGCATCTTAAACCTCATATCTGAAAAGACATAATGAGAAAAATATTTTTTTTATTTTTAGTATTTTTTCATGAGTTGATTGTGTTTGTGGTCAACTCCATCACGTTAATAGTACCAACATAATCCCTAGGCATGTTCAAAGTGATTTTAACAGAATTGGGCTGGGAAGAACTTCAGAATGAAGATTTGTGTATCCCTAACTGAGACAATCATGGCATCAAACTATCTGGAGAATTTTCTATCCAAAGAAATGTCAAGTACATTACAACAGCACCATTCCCAACATGTTTCCTGAATTCATTTCTTTTTCAAAAGCTCTGGTGGTGAACATTCAACTGTCAGGGTCCCTCCCCCCTGCCATGTGGTCCTGGGAGAGGGGCCCTGGGGGGGAGACACAGGGTTTCCCTGCCCCTGCCTGGTCAGCCTCGTTCCCCATTGGTTGTTTTGTGTTCCCCTGCGTGGGCAAAGGACCCTCGGGTCCCATGATTGCAGCAGTTCCTCGGCAGATCCTCAGCCATGTGGCTGGGAAAATAAACATCTCTCTGAAACATCTATCAAGAATCAGCCTATATATATTTCTTTTCTACGGGCCTTGTTGATTGATACACGTGTTGCAGTATCCACACTGTAACAGATGGTAGGTAATGCGGGCAGAGCGTTCCCTGATCCCTAAGGACAGTGACTGATTTGTGAGTAAACTCTGGATTTCTCTTCTTGTTTCCATTTTGCTGTTCCATCTCTAAACTATGGAGGAACCGTGGAAAGACTCTTGGCTCTCAGAGCCGCATACGGACATTTATCTTAAACTTGAAAAGATTCTTGAACAACGATTTGTAAATTTTGGCTTAATTCAAGCTCAAAAGGAACTGAAACACTTCCTGGCATGGTTGTTTAAGAACCTTTTCTACGTTTCTTGGGATTTGATTCCTACCAAAGACTTTTGGAAGACCAATTGGACACAGTTAATTTCTGAGTCAAAATATATGCCGATGGAAGAATATTTTCATGACTATTATTTAATTACCAAGACTATTGAGCAATGTCAGCTGTGTCTTGGCGAAGGGAAGCGTGCCTCAGAGACTGTGCAGTCTCACCCACGTGGACCGAGCACTCTCCAAGCAGCAGCGAGGCAGTTCCCGCGCACGGGCAGAGCGGCGCGAGCTGCAGTGTCGGTAGCGTAGCAAGGCACGGCGGGAGTGGCGCGATCTGGTGGTGCCCGCCCGGCCCCGCACAGTGTGTGGTGGAGTGAGCCCTGTGAGAGGGGTGGCACACGGGCGGTGGCGGTGGAGTGGAGCCGCGCCCAGCCGAAATGCGTGCTGGAGCAGGGCGCAGGGGGCTGTTGCTCGGGTGCCCGGACGAGACATGGGCATGGCCCCAGGCAGCAGCAGCACAGCTGAGAGCAGAGGTGGTGGCGAGCGGGGAGCTGAGCAGCGCAGCCCGGCCTGGCCCGCGTGGCCCCGAATGCGACCCCAGGAAGAGCGCACAGGCATGAGCGGCCGCGATGGCCCCAGCAGCTCTGTCATCTCCAACGCAGGAGCAACCGAAAGTGAAAGAGAAAGCAAAAACGCAGTGAGACAGAAAACAGCAGCCGCTCAGAAAAAGGAAAAGATCATCCTAGCTAAGGTTTTAGGAATAGTAAAGTGGTATAATGTTAAACAAAATTATGGTTTTATAACGAGATGTGGCAACCAGCAAGACACATTCGTTCATAGAACTGCTATTAAAAAGAATAACCCTGAAAAATACATCCCAAGTTTAGGAGATGGAGAAGTAGTAGAGTTCAAAATTTTACAAGGTAGAAAAGTGTTACAAGCAGCAGAGGTAACTGGGCCTGATGGTGTTTTTGTGAAAGGCCGTATATATGCTAAAAACCATAGTCATGTTAGACAATATCTCCATTTTAGGCCCCCCCTACAGTCTCCCTTTCATAATCCCACCTTTCCCTTTTATCCTATGTCCTATTACCCCAGTGTATTCCCAATCCATTTTTCCACCCATGGTTTCCCTCACAAAACCATACCTTTGCCAATTGTTTCCCCAAAAATCCCTTTCCAATGCCTAGTGGGGGATGAAGAGGGGGAGGGAAGAAATTAACTGTTGTTGTTTAGAGTTCCAACGGCTACAAATGGAAGAAACCCTCTCCTGCCTCAGTTTCCCCACAAAGCATGCCCAGAGAGTGCTGTCTCCCTTCTGTCAGCCTTAAGATGTTCCAGAGAACCTGTTTGGACATTTAAAGACTCAGGAGGGTGGCTTGTTTTGTTTTGAAACTCTTCTTGTTATGTTTATCCAGTCGTTTTCAACGTTAAATTTTAAATCTCTCTTGTTAAAAATAAACGGGTGAAATGTCGGGGTCTCCTCCCCCTGCCATGTAGCCCTGGGAGAGGGGCCCTGGGACAGAGATGGGGTTTCCCTGCCCCTGGTCAGCCTTGTTCCCCATTGGTTGTTTTGTGTTCCCCTGCGTGGGCAAGGACCCTCGGGTCCCATGACTGTAGGAGTTCCTCGGCTGACCTCCGGCCATCTGGCTCTGAAAATCTCTCTGAAGCATCTACCAAGAATCAGTCCATATATATTTCTTTTCCATGGGCCTCACTGATTGATATGCGTGTTGCAGTATCTGCACTGTAACATTCAACAACCCCACTTGGTGTTTGATCAGTGCAACTTGACTCTTTCTTATTCCAGTTTTTTTTGTGTCCTGATTCTATGACAGTGGACAAAAATGTTCTCTTCTTAGAACAGCACACCTCTCCTTGCCATGTGGGTTACTGGACACCTGCAGGCACGACCCAAAATCCAGAATAAAGTTTAGAATTCAGGAAAATGATTGGCTGAACCTTGGCTGCAACACAAAGTTATTTAACTACCAAATCCAAAATACTTCCTCTGAGTTTATACCACTTATTTAAGTTACAGCATTTGACAATTCACTGATAGACACTACTTTTATTTTATTTTGTTCTCAAGCAGCAAATACGAATTTCTGGAAAAAGAAATAAATTATATTGCAGTAAGGCCTTTAGTCTCTCAAACTGTGTTGAGCTCTCATATAGAAATACATTAATCTTTATGTGAAAAATTATTTTTACTTTTCAAATTGACACTGTGAAAAATAACATTTCTACCATGTCTGAGTGTTGACATTAACCATTGACATAACTCACAGCCACTCAAATACCGCTAAAATTAATCCGAATAAAACAAATTATGGTGCAACACTAAAAACTAACCTTCCTCATAAGATTTTAACTACGTTCATACTATAGAATGTAAATTCATAGTAGCTTTCAAGTAAAATAATTGTCATACTTATCTAAGAGATGACAGACAAAGAAGCCATAGCCCCTAATTGCCTCATAAAAGTAACTGATTATTACTATTTTTAGCTTAGGGTGCAGTGACATGAAAAATACATGGTTCTGAGTTCTTTTTACCAATCCAAACATCTTTTGGTGGACCTGGACTCAGGCAGCTGCGGGTGGAGGAGATTTGTGCAATGGTGGGTCTATTAATTGCCTCCTTTGTTTCTAGCTGTTGCAAATGATCGTGGCAAAGGCTTCAGCCAATTAACAATTTAAGCACAACTTAGGTATTTAAAGCCAAAGTTTGGGGTTTAAAACCAAAGGGCTGCATTGAAAAATAACCTTTATTTGCTACTGCTGGCCCCTGCACAATCCACGCATTTCTCCTCTCCTCGGGTAGTGATAGAAATATTTCTTTGAACAATAGAAGAAAACTCAACAGCTTTCCAGCTATTTTAGGAAATTTGCTAATTGGACACTGTTTTGACAACTACAGACAACTTCTTTCAGAGTTTCTTGGCTTTATATTTGCATTCATATATCTTTAGTGGCATGTAGGTTTCTTTTTTTGTTCATGGAGTGTGCAGCATAAACAAAACCCTACCTATGTACCTATTGCATTATATTGTAGTGTATCTCCTCTTATCCTTGAATTCACTCCAAAGGACCTTTTTTTTGTCACAGAGCAATATTTCTACTCCAAAAATTAATAATTTTAACCTAAAGTAGATAACCAACTAGAACTATTGCCAATTTGAAGGCAGGTCATGACATACACATCCATGTGGTAAACACTTGATCCTTCTTAAATCATCCTGTTCCAAAAAGCAACTTCGAAAAAAAAAACCCAAACCCAAAGCTTCTCTTGAAAGTGAAACTGGAATGACAGGATAGAGCCACACTGAAGGACAATCTGCATTTCTAGCAGGTCCACAACAGAAATCAGTGGGATCCCAGCACCAGGGTAATTAGCATTCCTGCCAGCTGGCTTGACAACGAGCGTGTTCATTTGCCAGGAGAAGAGTGTATTCTTTTCAAGAAGCAATTCTTATTTTGCTGCCTAGAGATGTTCTTTCTGCCTTTTGTGGTTTGGCATTGTTTTTATTCCCCCCTGTCCATCAGAACAGCAACTGCTCCTAGAAATGATAGCATGGCTTGTTACAAGATGTGTTCATTGAAATTGCTGCAAGAGGTATTCATTGGAATAGTTTAAAAACTACATTTTGGCACTCATATGAATCCTGCATTAGAATGGGATACATTTTCTTTGGAAAGAAGCAAAAGGATGGGAATATCCTACAATATACTGGTGAGGTGATATGCTAAATATGAGCTATATCCACCGTCCTGGACACACACGGCATGCAAATGACAGTAATTTAAATCTGGCTGCACAGAAACAGCCCTTCTTATGATCTCTAAGCTGTTTCCATCTTCTTCTATAACCCATCCAACATTTTAATAACTGAAAATTCAGATATCTTCATTTAGATCTTGCTCCCGGAAGACATTTGGTGTAGATATAACCTTATATTCATGTAAAGCAACTTTAAGGATCGGGGTTTGAAGCCCTGTTAAAAAGACAGAATTAATTTAAAGGTTGTGCACTTTTATTAGGGTAGAAAAAAAAATCAGAATGAAGGTTCAAAAAATTCTGGTTTTATATATACGCAGTAGTAGAATTCGTTTATTAGTATAGCAGTGCAGTAAAATGTTTTATTTGTGACTCTGTGGTGTATTTTAAGCATAAATCTCTACATCCAGATTTTTTTAATATCCCCTTATTTTTTTTTTAAATCCCCTTATTTTTCCTTAAATCCCCTTATTTTTCCTTATCAACATCTACTGAACCATAAAAGGGACATTATTCTGAAGTGCTTAGAGAAATATCCAACCAAACAAAGCAAACATAAAGAATGTAATTCATGCAACCCAGCTTCAGCCACCTAAAAATTCCTTATCTACCCCAGACTACCTGCTCAAGCTCTGCTTGTCATCTGTGGGAGGAAACCGGCAACTCTAAACCACAATTTTCATCATGTCATCATCTATTAAGCAAGCATTCAAGACAGATGTAATTAGCTTTCCTGTGTCTACTGACCAAGAACAAACCTAGAGCAGCTTAGTGCCTAGGTTTAGGAGGCTAAAATTAAGTGAAATGAATGCAATGAATTTTAAAAACACTGGAAAGATATTGCTTTAAAAATAAAGGATGATCTATTACCTGCAAAGCTAGAAGTAACTAGGCATTTAACATACCTGGGCTTTACAGAAAGAGGTCTTTGAGAAACAGATGCTGAGGAGGAGATGAGCAAAATAAAAAAAAATGAGTATAATAAAAATAATCCAGACTTTGGTTTTTCTGTTTGACAAACATGATCACAAAAAGGTTGATGTGCCTTTGGAACTGGCAGGAGAGAACCTGTGGGTCCTGGTTGGGAAATTCACCACGAGATGGCAAAGATAGCCAACAAAAACAGCATTGGGCAGACCATTTCCAGCAGGTCAAGGCAGGGGATGTCTCTCCTCAGCAGAGGGAAGACACATCTGGGGTGCTGAGCCCAGTGCTGAGCTCCCCACTGTTACAAAGACAAAGATTTACCAGGGTGAGTCTTGCACAGGGCCATGGTCATTAAAGGAATGGAGCATCTGACCTGCAAGGAGACACTGACAGGGCTGGAAGTGCTCAGCCTGAGGAAGGGAAGGCTCAGGGAGTTCTTATCCATGTGCAAAAATGTCTGGTGGGAGGGAACAAACACCGAGGAGTCATCCCATTAGTAGGACAAGAGGTAATGGGAACGAGTTACAAAATGAGAAATTCCATTTGAACATGACAAAATGGGGTTGGTCTTACTTTTTAAATGGGGGGGGATTTTAGTTTGTTCGGTGTATTTTTTTTTTTAAAATTTTTTTTAGTGTTGTGTTTTTGTTATTGTTGTTATATTTTTGCTTTTGGTGGGTTTTTCTTGGTAGTGTTTGGGGTTTTTCAATGTGGGAATGGTCAAACACTGCACCAGGTTGTACAAGAGGCTGTGGAGATCCATCTTTGGAGACACTAAAAGCCTGAGTGGACGCAGGCGTGGGCAGCTGGCTCAAGAGGTCCCTACTCAAGGAGGGAGGCTGGAGTAGTTGGCCCTGCCAGCCTCATCCTTTCTGAGATGTTCTGGTTCCAAATCTTTGTGACCCCAGTTGTTTTCAAATCAATGCTGACAGACAGGAAAATCCTAGCATCAAACCAGCCCAGAGGATTCCTTCCCAAGTAGGAGCAATCTGACGTTGTTCTCTTGATTTTGGAGTTTTACTGATTTACAGTGGATGAAGATTTGTCCCTGAAGTACTTGACTTTATCCAGTATTACACATTAAATTACACATTACATGAAATAATAGTAAATAATTTGTTCATTAGCACTTTTTCTCCCCTCGGAGTGATTCATAAGCAGAACACTATATATTTTTATATATATATAGATATATGTATGCTTTGTCCATTTTATAATGTGCTTGCAGTTCCAATTTGTAAAAATAAATTTAAATATGAAAGTATTTAACTTCCAGCCAGTCCCAGCCTTTTAGAATGACAGCTGACAAACAAAAATTCTGCTTCTTTTCCTATACCAAATCAATTTTTTGCTGATAGCTGTATGGATAATCAGCATATTTTAAAAAGCAGAAGAAGTTATAACTGTAGGAATTACATCTTCATTTCCAGGGGAAGGTAGAGGACCAAGGAGACTTTTCATTTTACCAGAAGTTTCTGCCTTTGCATGTGCCTGCAGACCATATATGTGAGCTCCCACCACGACAGACTGAAGAGGAGCTACAATCAAGTTATTTGAAGCACTGGTTTGGCTTTGTACATTCAGTTTGACTTCTGTCCTTCTTGCAGATCACACATGTTGTGTGAAGGACAGTCATCTATCGGAGCTCATTATCTCATTTATTGTTTCATGGCTAGGCTTCAGTGGTCCAGCAGCACTGACAGCAGTGTACCAGTGCAGCTGGAGGTTACACAGACACAGCAGGTATATTCCTATATACTCCTTTTTTGAAACGTATTTGCCTCCTTTTTTATCTCTTTTGTAAATCTTTTAATTTTTTTTGTTGCTGTTGTTTTTTGCCAGGCACATCCTTACTTCCATCTCATCTGCTCTCAAGTTCGTGACAGGTATTTCTTCTTCCACCACAAGCAGCTATTTCTTCTTACGCCTTCTCTTAAAACATCATTTTTAAATGCAAGCAAAGCCTAAGCCCTCCCACACGGGCAGGTTTTCACTTGGAATCAATTCCAGATTGTGCAAGAGCTTGTGCATGGAACACTAACTTTTTAAATTTTAAAACTCTGCAGACCTCTAAAATGAGTTTAAAATCACCATTGGCCAAAGGAGATGGTGTAATACCACAGTCATGTGAGCTATAAA
The DNA here is from genome assembly GCF_020740725.1 of Corvus hawaiiensis. NCBI lineage: Eukaryota > Metazoa > Chordata > Aves > Passeriformes > Corvidae > Corvus > Corvus hawaiiensis. The sequence goes on along the minus strand of NC_063255.1, from coordinate 77,792,309 downwards.
TGTGGTTTAGCTAATCAGACCATTACGAATAACTAAAAACCTCTAGTTCCAGAGTGTTGGTGCTGCTTTGGGCTTGAGTATTCAGTGTCTCATCTTATGGGCTGGTGCTTGGAGAATACTGGTGACCACAACACAGCTCAGCTTTGCACATTTTAGCTGCTTGGTATTTCAATCATTCTGCAGCTGATCAAATTGTTTGCTCAGTCCTGGTAGCTCAAGTGTTTTTTCCACAAATCCCGTGTTCTGATCTGAGAGATATTGAGCAGCTCAGTTGTAACGCCTCGTGTTAATTGTTGTTCTGAAGACTCATCCTACAGGCAAGACTAAATTGATGCTTTCATTCCCATTGAAGGAATTTAATCAGCATTTCCACTGGGACAAGGGAGCAGATCATGTGTTCCTCTTTCTAGTCAATACAATGCAAATGAAATTGCAAAATAGAATTTACAAACACCTTTTTTTTGTTTTTTTTTTTGCACTTCAGAAGGCTTGGAGAACATGCAGTGCCTGTGATTGTGTCAGATTTTTTGTCTACGACTAGATAAAAAAAAGTCACAGGCTTTGTAACTTCAAGGTGACTCCTAACTACACAATGAAACAGCACATTTTCACATTCCTGGATATGGTGATTTTATAAAGCTATTTACCTCTAAAATCTGATTAACAAGAGGCATTTATCTCCATAGGTTTGTTCCACAGATTTAAAACAAAACAAAATGGATTTTCTTGACCAATTAACATTTTAATTATTATTACTCTGATTTCTGAAGTGTGACTCCCAAGGATGTTAGCAGACAGTGTGGTACTGCAGCACTGAGGTGCAGGTTATGATTAATCTTGTTTTATGCCCTCGCATAAAATAATGCGCGTCAAAGGCAACATCTTCACCAATTTGCATCAGCAGCAGCTAACGAGCACACAGACACTTTCAGACAAGCAAAACTTTTCAAAGGATGCTGTGTTAAGCTTCAGGTCTGCAGGAAGTGACATGAAAATGAAGTGATTAGTTATGTTCCATGCAGCAGAAGACAGCTTTTCAGACAGTAATGGGAAGAATTGCACCTATTTGCTGATATGTCGAAAGAGATTAAGTGCTTTTTATGCTGATGTAGCATCTCCCCAAAAGCAGTGCATTACTCTGTTACCATAGTGGCCAGCATGGTTCATGTGTATAAGCAACGGCCATCAGAACTAATCAAATAAAAAGAAATTGAATGTTACTTTCTACTTCTTAAGAGTGCCATTATTGCTGAGTGACTGCCATGCACTGCCATTATCAAACCCTCTTTCATACTTTTATAATAAGGTCATAAAATTAACTTTCTGCCTTTATGTGCTCTACAAGCTCCATGCTGAGGACACAGACTGAAAATAAAGTTAGGCAACTCCTAGGCACTCCCAGATTTAAAAAAAAATGGAAGAAAAAGGATTTTCGGTGTCTTTCAGGCTTTTTTTCTTTTCTAGCAGTGAAGTGATTTCATGGCATAGTGTTTTCAAGAACTGGGCCAAAAAAAGATTTAGGGGCTACAGAGGTGTACTGATAGTTCTGTAATTAAGATCACCTAAGGAACCTAAGAAAAGGTGTGGAAAAGAGCCAATATTCCCCCAGTAAATGGCAGTTCTGCTTCACTTGTTGGAGTTCTTAAAAGAGATGGTATGCATAAGGATACGAGAAATACAGTGGAAACAGCACACTTGGATTTTCAGAAGGCACTTGGTGAGGTTCCACATGAAAGGATCTTGCCAGGGAGTGGGGAAATGGCCCTGCTGTAGACAGAAGTCTAATTAAAGAACAGAAAATGTCTTTTCAGGACAAAATGTTATCAGTGGCATCCCCCCAGAGTCAGTGCTGTAATCAGTTTTACTCATCAGTGACCTGGAGGAAAATGTGAATGGGGAAACTGTCCAATTTGGAGGTCTCTGGATCAAATGCCCCTCTGATGATGAGCAGCTCTACAAGGGCATGGAAAACTGAGTAAGTGGTCAAAAGGGTGACAGATGAACCTCATTCTACACAAATGGAAGAGACTGCATCTACAACAAAATCCCTAAAATATGGCCGCACTGTGTTGAACGTGGAAATGGCCACTGCGGCTGCAAAGGGCAGAGGATTGTTCAAGCTGGAGAGCAGCAGAATGAGGAGGGACACAACTTTACATAAACATGGACGAGATTAATTCAGAGCCGTTCATCACTTCGACATCACTGAAATTAGGGAGCAGTCACTGAAATTCACAAAATCAGCTTAGCCTGTTTAAAAAGAACATCGTTCCTTGTAGATACAAAAATGCTGCTAGCAAGGATTTTCTTGCTATTTTCTAAGTCCGTGAGAGACTTTTCTCTCTCACAGAAGAGGCAGCAGAGAATATAAACAACCAAGCCACCTGCAACCTTGAAAAGTCTTGTTTATGGTACAGTAGAAAAATATTTTGACAATGGATGTTTTAGGATTTTAGCCAATCGCCCCCAAGGGGTGGCTGATCCTTTGTCCAATTAGACTATGAAGAAAAAAAGTCTATAAAAGAGTTTGTAAAATAACTAAATAAATCAATCTTGCTGCACAATTCTTGCCTGCTGGATCTTCTTCTCCTCCTCCTCCCTATGGCTGCGGGACACGGTGATATAACCTAGGGCCCAGGCCTGCAGTAATAGTTCTTTGCACAGTGGGTTGTGATCTTCTGGAACCTTCAAGAAGATGCAGCATCCAAGGGCTCAAAAACAAATTGGACCAATTCAGGCACTGCAGGTCCAAGGATGATACTAAAGAGACTGGCCAGGGGTGTACTTTTAATATTCCTGTTAAATTATGATTGTCATTACCACAGCCAGAGACACAATATTAAGCCACCCATTGTTGAACTACTGGACGTAATATGAAGGATTTTTACGTTCCTTAAAAATTTACCACTAACATGGTAGTGAAATTTAGCTAAGAATCCTTTTTTTTATTCATATAACCAGAGTATTTAAAAATAAACTCTCCAAGAAAACACTCTGCATGCATAATGCATACCTACAGTAGTTCCATTAGAATAGAAACTAAATGTTAAAAAGCTACTTTTTCAATAGCATATCCTTTTAATGCTGTTTATAGGCTCTTTAGTTGGTGTTCTGTAGGAAATCTAATTATCCAATAATTTAATTTTACACAGAAAAAAAAAAAAGTTGGTTAGGGGATTACCAAGAAGAGGTTTATATTTCTAAGCTGAAAAACTAAGAAATAATATCCTCTTTCCTGAAATAAAAATAAACATGGTCAATGAAGACAATAGATAACTGTGACATTTACATTTCTAGTGTTTAGGTAGCATCATGTATTCAGCAAAATCCAAATCATTTAGCATTTTTGTTTCAAGGCTAAAGTATAAATAAATATTTGAATTTACAGTGGAGAAAATCTCCTCACCTAATTTACAAAATGCTTTTTGAAGGTGTTTGAAGAGGCGTAGGTTGATTTTGTAACTTTCACTAATAACTATGTAAAAACAACTATTCATAAATGTTATAACAAAAGGCAAATGGGTAATCACCTGTCAGCAATACATAAATAGGTGTAACTCCAGTAATTTCCCTTGATTCATTAAACCCTGCTGTCTGAATGTGAGCCAGGAGACCCTATCTGTACTAAGAAACTTCATATGAAGTTGCACAAGGTAAAATTGCAGTGCCAAGCTGTTTGGTTTGGTTCTTTTGATTCAACAAAGTAGAAATAGCACTAAACTAAACTATCAGATAACCATAAGGACTGATCAAAAAATGTTATGCCAGAATAAAAAATTAAACATCTCAGTTTAAATTCCCAATATCTTCTTCATCCCATGTCCTCACTGCCAGTGCAAAAATCTCATATGACCCCAGAATCTTCTTAGTGTTTTTCTTGTCTAAGTCTCACTTTGTAAAATTTCTTGTGACTTCCAATCCCTTTGGCTTTACAAGGACCAAAGCACTGCAATGCTGGGTGCTCTTTTGCTAATTCAGCTGCAACAGGAATTGACAGAGCAGGGAAATTTGTTTCCCAAAATGTCTTGTCTTTTGCAAGAAGACCTAATCTCAGCAAAACTCACAGCAAGGAAGGAACATGAGCACTTGACTAGGATGTCTCTTCAGCATCCTCGTTTGCATCCAACAACGTGAATAACAGTGAACTGGAAATGGGGCAGCTTGAGCTGGAGGTTTATGTGCCTTTCAGGAGCTGTAAAGTTTAAGTGAACAAGACTAGTGTCTGCTCAAAAGAGAAGGAAATTCCTTCCCTGTCTGATCAAATCTGGAATCACATTATCCACGCCCCAGCTCCCGGGACACTGGGAATTCTTGTCTGTGACTCTTACCCTGCCTTCTGAACGTGCTCCATAAAGAATGCCAGTTACACCCGAGACTGGAATCTGCTTTTCCTCAGGCTGCTTCTCCAGTCATAGAGGAGGATGGTGGCCTCTCAGCTTTCCCAAAGGGAAACACTCGTCTGCCTTACATTTCTTATACATGGGCACTGTGGGAAGGCGCAGCTTTTGCTGCTCACAAAAATTGCCCTTCTCCCACCTTTCTTTCCCACTAATTGACCAAACTCCCTACCCAGAAACCTGTCTTGGTGAATTCCTTGGGGTCTGCTTCTCCCTGTACTTTGCAGCTGAAGCAAAGTTGACACAGGTGTCACTGGGCTAGCTGGTGACTAAAATTTAGGCTTTCCATCTATCCCACTTTTTTTAAAGTGTGGAAAGTCTCTGAAATTAGGACTCTCCAACACCAAATACTAATAACAAACAGCCTAAATAATAGCGTTTCAATATTTAAAACAATGTACAATCAATTCTAGAGAAATGTAACTTACATAAACGGGGCAAACACATTGCACACCGTTATTAACTACCATTTTACTTCCAGCAGATATATTTGTATATCTAAGACTAAAGCACAGTTTTTAAAGGACCTGTGCCCCATCTCACCTGCAGAGGACTCAGTGGAAAACCCACACCACCTTCAGCAGAGATGAGGCTGAACTGATTCCACTGTGCACTTTGGGAAAGAAATTTAATTCTTGAGGATTTTCCACCTGACCTTTTTTATCAAGAAAAAATAAAACATCCTATGTCTAAAAATGAATGAAAGCAAGCACTCATTCAAATTCACACCTGATGGAAGGGAAAAAGGCATTGTGAAAGATATCATGGAAGGACCAAGAGGTAAGAAAAATAACAGGAACAGGCTCCAGTAATAACAATAAAATTAATATTCATCTTCCTGTGTGGAAGCTCCTATCCAGAAGAACAAGGACATTTTTCAGAATTACTAAAGAAAAATAATCCTATTTGCTGAGAGCGGACATGAGGATTCAAGTTTGCTTTCAGAGTTGTAAATTTCCCAGCATTATTTGTCTTTCTCTAGCTTTGATGTTGTGAATCACAACACTTTTACTTTCTGCGCTACATCTACGATGAAAGCTCACATCACAGATGGGTGAAATTGAAGTGCATAAAAAGCAGGAAGAGTGTAATTATCGCATCAGGTTTCAGCAATAACAGGAGCATAAATGGGAATTGATATTATCTGAATAACAATAAATATAATATTGCAAACTACACGTTGAAACTGATATTCAGTGAAGGCATGTGATGTTACTGTCAAATATACAGATTTGCCAGTGGAGGGAAAACAGGTTGAGGGGTGGGGTCTACCAGATTTTGCTGGATCAGCAATGGATATTAATGTGATCTTCAGTTTTAAAAGTTTTACATGATATTTTTTGTAAAGAAAATTTCTATCTACACCAAACTAAGAGCTGGCCAAATTACATTCAGCATAAATACTAGAAAACAGTCACCGGTACAAAGGAAAATCAAATTCAGAGTAATTCTGTCAGCTTTCCTTAGAAAGCACTCTATCACAGTTGTGAACATTTAAAGTTTTCAATCTCCTTCATTTCAAAAACTCACTTGCACCCTTCTGAGTCTCTCTTTGTCATCACCATGACTGAAAGAAAATGAAGCCTTTCTCTCTCCCAATTGCGCCTCCACCAAATCTTTCATGTTGGCTCATCCCCTTGCAAGCCCTGGCATCATCTAATGGCATGCAACAAATGGAGGTGGTGGCAGTTGGGGACTGGAATCTCTGCCAGCCCCCAGCATCCCCTCCAGGGTACCTCACACATGGCTGCACCAGTGCCCAGCACTGTGGCTGTGCCGGACTCTCCGTCTGTCCAGAGCAGCAGGAGCCGTGAATCTTCCCTCGGTGGGAAGCTGATCACTGAACATACCACATTTCCTTCTCTTTCTGAAAGCTGCAGGTGGGAGAGCTGTGCTGAGCATGGAGATTTAGTTCATTTAGGGCTCGTGTAACTGTGTTTTGTTCCATTTTATTTTCTCTAGTTCATATGGATTTTCATGTTTCACAGCTTGGTTCGAGCTCCAAGACTTAAATGAAACTCTGAAATGTAACTCAACTTCCAAACCTCCAACTTTTGCAAGGTTTATGCCATGCTCACTTGTATTTCTACCCTGTGCCTGGTTTGTTAAACACTGCAGAGCTCTAGACAGTTTTTTTACGAGGAGTTTGTACAGCCCTGGAGATGATTTTACTCAAATCTATGATTCCTGTGTCCACCAAAGGGTAGCAGCAGACCAGACCAGGCTAATTGTTATGGAAAACCACCCTCCACAATCAATCTATTTGGAAAGAAATAGCCAATATCTTATATAATAAGCCAACTGGACCGCTACCTAAAACAGAAAAAATGTTCCTATGACTTGGCTATTGGGAACTTTTTTAAACTGACTGCAGCTGTAAATTTATATATTTAACATACCCTTATATGTTTATATTTAATATACACCCTTTTCATACATTTATAATCATTAGTTGTCTTTCATTCCATGCTTTTAGGGGCTTTTTTTGGTCGTAATAATCCGTGATTTCTTTTGAGCTTCCTTCAACAATCTACAATGCAGCTTTTATTTCTTTTATAGTACCAATTTCTTACTTGCAAATTATTTTTCATTTCTGTGAGGACATAAAAAAAGAATGTGCGTTATTGACCAGACCAGGAACTTAAGAGCTGTAGGGGCTACTTTGAGAATAATGGAGTGCTGTAATTTTTCTTTTAAGGCTTAGAAATACTGAAATATTCATTGTCATAGGCTTTGCCACAGATAAAAATGCATATAAAAGTTCTTCCAACAAAGGAACAGTGGATCATATTTATAAGACGAGTTTGGATTTTTTCTCCTCTACTTTTTGTGAGTGTCTAGGATTCTGTATTACTGAAAAGTACTGTTCCCTCAGTAGGAAGAAAGGCAGAAGGAATCCCTGAGTCCATCCTCTTTTTACTGAGGGCAACTGAGTCAAGAATGACACAAACCCTTTAGAAAAGCAGAGGTTAAGTAAGAAAACGTGGCAAGAAAGTTGCCCAACAAGGTGGTTCAAGCCAAAGTCAACAATACAGGGTTGAATATAGGGGTCAGTTAATATTGTGGGCTTTGACACCACACAAAAGGTATTATTGCACTTGATGACTCATGGAGTAAGGAAAAAACTACACGTGAAATATTCTTATTGAGCCTTCAGGACTCGCCTGAGTATTTTACAATGAGTTTCTGTCAGGTGTCTCAGTAAAGATTGAATCCTCCTCTGCCTAATCAAAATAAGATATTGAGAAATTAGTTTTCAAAGAGAGACGTTGCTGCACAGTGCAAGTGCAGCAGGATGAAAATGTGCCCGAAAGCACAGGGCTGTGGACTTTGTTTCAACATCAAACACAGAGAGATCAGGCTCATTTCCCTTTTGTGTTGAAAGGGAGAACTATAGCTCTGATCTGCTGAGCCCAGTTTTGCAAACACCTCTGTGCTGTGCACGGGAGGCCTGGACAGGGAAAGTTTCCACTGGAAGGGCCAGGGTGTGCTTTGTTTGAAGGCTCAGTGTTAGAAATGTTAGAGTTTGATTAATATTTCTCACTAGGTCATTGAAATGCCTGGGAGAACATTTCAATGTTAACAATGTGTTCTGTCATTTCTATAACATTTTCTGCCTCTTTGCACTTTCATACCAATGCGCTACGCAGAAATGCCTGGCAGACAATATTCACAGAATGGGGCAGATTCCGCATAACTCATCATTTTCAGCAAGAGATTCAAGACGGGTTTTGTCCAGTGCAAATATAGAGCTGTATTCCATTCAAGACTAGCTGAAATAGTTACAAATGTGCATAAAGCAGAATTCTTATTACTGATGTTAGCCTCTCTTTCAAGTAACAATTCAACTTTTGAAATAATTTTTGCTTCTATTCTTATAACATGTTCAAAAAAGGACAAATTACTGAGGTTGAGTGGAATTACATGGCCTAAAGTCACATTTGACATGTAAAATTCTCCCTCCTGCACTTTCAAGGTGTATTTCTGATATGTTTCTGCTCTGAGATATTTCTGTAATCCAGGGGGCTCACACATCCAATATTACTATTAACTTGATATTAAATGGATAAAATTCTTTTAGGCACGAAATTTTTTCTATTCTTTCTTTTGTCTGAGATTAACCACACATAACCCCATAAATCCACAAGGATATCATGTGAATGTTAAATTAACTACCCTGAGGACATCAAGAAATTAATTCTCTATGATTAGTAATTTTGTATACATATATCTACACGTGCACATATATATGTATGCACATCTATAAAACTTCCTTAATTTTTCCATGGAAGTCCTGAATTTGTCATTGAAATAATGACTAGCAGAAATGTACATATTTACTGACCTTTTCTGCAGTGTGTCTTTGGTGAATAAGCTAACTCTGGCTTTTAAATTTTGTGATCTCTGAAGTGAAACAAAGCAAGAAAAGTATTAAAAATCAAATAAGCCCTTCTCTTTGCCTTAAAAACTAATTAAAGATTTTCTACTTTCTTGATTAGACCACAGTCTGATTCATATTTTTTAACTGGTGTTAAGCCTTGATTTCAGGGCCAGGCTCTTTCCCCTGCCATTCCTTCACACCAGCCCTGTGTGGCTGTGAAGTTCACTGGATCAAAGAACTGATCTGCTCTATTAATTACCTTCCTTTTTTTCTCCCTTGCCAGTCCTTCATTAGTATATTTGTCCAGCTTTGTGTAACGGTGACTTCTGACTTTATATTTACCAGTGTTTGAGATCATGAAACTGGCGGACATTCAAAACCACCAAACCCAGACTCCACAATGCATTATTCACAGAATTAATCAAAGTGATATTTTGAGCTGTAGGAAAGACTAGGCCCTCCTAAATCTCGTTGAAAGAGATTTTTATGATAAACAGTAGTTTAGGGAACTCAAGCCTGTGTTGATTCCTGGCAGGTGAAGGGTTTCACAGTGGCTCACTACAGCCTTTAAGACTCAACATATTTGCTGGAGGTGAGTAAAGAATCTCAGGCCTTGAATCCATGGTTCCTGAGCAAGTAATCTGGAAATAAGATATATATACAATGGGATCTCCTTTACCATTCATCAGATGTAAATCTTCCCCCTGAAAGCACAGCTTTTTAATGTTTCATAAATTGTTTTGTTTTGTCTGTGTGCTTTTTATGCCTTTGTATCTGTTTTCAGCAGGGTTTTTCTGAACCTGAGCATGGAGGCTTCATGCACCCTGAACCCTGCTGAGCCAGGGTTGGTCAGAGCTGGAGCTGTAAGACACAGATATTCAAAATTCACCCAAGACTGAGAGCATTAAGCAGAGGAGTTCAAAGGACAAGTACCTGAAGCCAAAAAGACCCAACATGCTGCCTTGAAAAGACACAAGTGAAATACAGATTGCATGAAAAGGAATAAGAGTCTGTTAGAAAAGATACTGTAAAACAAGTTATTTATGCCATGCTGTAAATCAAGCTGCAGGGTCTTTCCCTGGGAATAATTTTGAGAGATGGAAAATTCTAAAATCCCAGTGCATTAGTGTGTTTTGGATGAAGCTGTCTAGTCTGGGAGTACAAGGCTGTATGTAAGCAGAAGTCTTGGACATCTCTTTATGCCTAGATCTGTCATATTTTCAGATAATTTTTTAAGTAAAAAAGACATTGAAAGAATGGGCATTTTCATGTAAATGGAAAGACAATGCCACTTTGATTTCCACAGAGAGGTAGGATGGCGGCAACCAAGAGCAATATAAACGCAATTGTGTACTAACACACAAAAACAGTGGAAATCAATGAAAACGAGGTGGAAGTACACTGCTTAGCAGGATTTCTGACATGCTAGACAAACAAATTGGTGCATTTGCTTTGAATGCAGTTCTCCTACATACGGGCATGTTGAATCCACAGAAAGGGAGGTGGAGGGGCCATAGCATATGTAAAAAAATATTTACAGTGACTATTCTGATCTAGATCTTTAAAGAAAAAAAAACACGAGAAAATTTGCCATATGCTTTAATGGCAGCAACTCTTTGCAATTAGCAAAACACAGTTCCAAAATGCACAGTGGTGGAATTGTAAGGTGTCCACTGTCTGGTACCATCTGTTTGATTAAAAATACTTAAATGGAAGGGAAACTGATCTAAAATCACCTGTGGAGCTGCTCACATATTACTGCAATTCACTACCCACGCTGCTCATGGGAGATTTTAACAGTACAGATCTGCACTGAATAATGCAAGCAGCCTGACACTGATGAAAGTGCCTGCAAGAGAATGCTGTGGTCCACAAAATGAAAGAAAAAAACAACCAACCCTCCAACCCCAGGAGGAACTGTCTTGGAAGAAGTACTTTATTTATGGAGACTCCAAGACTAAGGAAAGCTGTAATGGACATGATCATAATTGATATCCGGAATTCAGCACAGGAGCAAGAAAACAATTCGGAGAGAGGAAGAACAGAAGGAGATGCAGCTGCATCGAGGAAATGCTGAGGTCTTAAGAAATCTGGGAAGTAATGTGGAATTAATATAGTTTAAATTTTGCATTCAGAAGATGGGGAAAGGTGTTTTCTTCCCGTTCTGTGTTTGCTAAACATCTGCAGGCAGATTCTGTAAATACCAGATGTTTGTTGAAGTGTCTCTTAACAGGCTGATAAGCTCATTCCAGAATGGCTGAATATGTTTTGAGGCCGTCAGTGCTGTGACACTCCACTTTACCCTGATTTTGCCTCATCCTGTGCTTCCCAGAAAGGAGAAGAAGCTGGTTTAAACACCATTTATACCTGAATTGCTAAAAGCAGCCATAGCTAATAAGAGAGAAAGAGAGGAAGAAAGAGAGGAAGGAAGAGAAAAAGAGAGAAAGAGAGAAAGAAAGAGAGAAAGAAAGAGAGAAAGAAAGAAAGAAAGAAAGAAAGAAAGAAAGAAAGAAAGAAAGAAAGAAAAAGAAAGAAAAAGAAAAAGAAAAAGAAAGAAACTGAATATAAACAACTCCAATTCTCATCCACGCCAGAAACAGACTCAGAGGATGGTCAAGGTGCTCCAACTGTGGTTAAAAGGTCATTTTAGTTATTGCAGAGGCTCTTGGGACTACTCAGAAGGATTTGGGGTGAGTGTCACACAAGGCTCTCAGGACTTGGGTGTAGCACAACAGTTGTGTCACACCTGAAAAGTGCTCCACATGAGATAAAATGAAAGGAAAGTTTTTAGGAGATTAGCTAGGAGGAATTAATTGTGGTGAAATAAAATGATGGAATTAAAAAAGAGGGAGAACGTAGGTGGAAATCTAGGAAAAACTGTCCTAGGTACAAAGTACAGGAGTAACACGACAAGTTATTATTGTAAAGCAGTGGTATTTGGGTTATATCAAACTAGATAAACTATTAGAAAATGCATTCTGGAAAAGCAGCTTGCATGGTGCACTTTTGCATTTTTTTATTCTAGATCCAGGATATTTTACATATTCTGTGATGTGACTCAGGAATCTTTGAGCTTTGTGAGGTAATTCTGAGACAGCAGTCAGTAATTTACATAATTAGCATAACAGTATTTAATTATATGATTACTGTAAATATATGTAAAACTTTGATGGTGTAATTAGAATGTGTAATAACTACTTGTAATTACGTAATTAAGTGTGATGACATAACCAAACTTCTAATGGGTAAAAAAAAAAGGGTATTTACAAGCCCAGCTATAGAAAATGGTGTAGTGCAGAATTATAGAGATGGTAAACTATATCTATTTATATTTATGTCAGTATGAATCCTCCAAAATACAAACCAGAAAGACAGAGTGTGGGTAACATATTTTGCAATTCAACAGAAGAATTCTTTAACTATTTCAATAAACTGGAAAATTTAAATTTTTTTGTACATATATACTTTCTGTTATATGCTCTCAAAAATAGAAATATGTATATCTATGCCTATATATACACATACATAAAACTTAGTTTAATATATAAGATATGCAGCTTCACACAGGAAGTTATTTTTGCATGTCACTACACATACATCTATTAAAAAAAAAAGGAATACAAAATAACAGATGATGGTTCAGAAAACACAGTGATCGCTTAAATAGTAGCTGTGACTAACCCATTTCCAGCAAAACAGGAGATTGGGTTTATTTGATCTATTGTCGGAGCAGTCAAAATACAGAGGGGATAAACTCTGAAGAGATGGATGAGATTCCTGGTAGACTTCCAAATGACCATTCAATTGCACCTAATAAGGAAATGCACTAATGGCTTCCCCAGCAAATTTTGGAAAACACTTTCATAGATAGGGGGGTTTTCTATAAATACTTTCAGGTAGCCATAGAGACCTGTGAATTCCTCAAAGCAGATCTTAATCTGGTATTTCTCTCTAGAACTACATACATATCATATTGGGTGCCTCAAATATTTTGGTTTTTTTTCTTGCGGTGTATATATCTGGGAAATTTACTGAAGCTACTTTAAAGATATATTTGTGGTTATTTGTCCATCCTGTTTTCCTCTCTATTCTCCCCCATACATCCACAATATAAACACGGGAAGAAGAATCATATTTTTCAGCTTTGTTACGTTTTCATTTATTTAGTATTCGACTTGTAACAACTTTTTTTTTGCCACACAGCATAGGATTTTCCTTGCACTAGAAATTCCCTTTCTTGAATGTGGAGTGTGAATGAATGGTGGGGGAAGGTGGTTGTAACCTGCCTTCTATCAGAGGATATATTTCCAAATTTGCCCAAACTGGCACATGGAGTAGCTCAGTATTTCAGGTATTTTGAATGTAATACTTAACACTACTAATGTTAATTGTCAAATACTTTCCTGTTTCTTTTTAAGGTATTATATCTTGGAACTATATTAGCTTTTTCCACAATATCATCATTTTAGCATCTTTTGTTTGACTAAAACACACAAGCTTTCATCTTTACAGTATTTTAAACCCAAGAGTCTCTAATATCTAACTGTTAAGGTATATTGCATTTTGTGCCAAAGCAGTTTATTCTATTTTTATTATTTTTGGTCTTCAAGATTACCTAGTCTATCATACATGAAGAACTCCTCTGTAGTAGCAACTTTAGGAATCAAACCTTTACGGTGCATCCATAGTAAATGTTATTGTAAAAATCCTTTGAGGTTGTTCCCAGGACAGATCCATTACTGACTACTGATTCTATTAATGACTTCCCCCCAAACCACTGGTCCAAATTTCAGAGGCTAGAGACATGTTAGAGCAAATAACAGATATTTTTGCCCTGTTTCTACATTTGTTGATATCTGGTAGCAATTACTGTTGCAGACAGGATATTTGGTGAGATGAAACCCCAGCCAGAATAAATTTTTTATATTAAAAAATCAAGTTTTAAAACCATGCTGTACTTACTCTGTTGGCAGTTCCTTCCCATAAATTCACCTGGACATTCACAGGAATAGTTGGCAACAAGATCTGTACAGATTCCACCATTCTTGCAGGGTTCAGCTTCACATTCATTCACATCTGCAGGAAGCACACAAGATGATGCCAGGATTAGCAGAGAAATAGTAAAAGCAATAAACACACGTTTAAAAGAATGGATTAAAAAAAAAGAGAGAAAATTTTTATTATGTCCCATCATACAATATAATTTAAAGATTTGCTCAAGGATTTCCACTGTAAATTCCAGAGGATATCAGGGCCAAAAGTCACAGTTTGGCCTTAAAAAAAATCAAACTGGAGTAGTTCTGATGTAGGAATCAGTAGTGATCTTTGCAACTTCAAGAAATGTAGCAACTTCTTTATCAACAGATGCCAGTTAAGGATGTGTCTCAGTTCATTTTAATTCATTAAACATCTAATTGACAAGGTTGTTTAACCATCTAAAAATTCCCTTCCTGTGCATGAGTTAGTGGGAAAATTGAAACTAATAACTCAATCTAGAAGCCAGCAAATTTCATTAAATTCAAAACACAGAAAAGGTGGGTAATTTCACTTGAGTTCCTCTTTTCCAGTGCACTTTGGCAAATGCTGCAAGAATAAGCCTCCCCTGTGTTTTTCAATGTAGTAGCCTTGAAGTGTGATACCAGATTCCTTTTCTCAAATGTGATGCAGAATTTTTCAGCCACCATTAAATAGGCAGAGGGAGGGCAGTCATGCACCAAAATTAAAATTCTCAGTCTCCACATTTATATTTATTCTGCATGGAGTAGAGATGTTGAACGGAATTTGTATGTTGCTGTCCAAAAGGGCTGCACCTCTGCAGTCAAACATTTTAAACAGGGTAGAGAATGTGGTAAACATGGTAGATGACATGGTAGATAATATGGGAAATCACCAGTAGGCAAAATGCCCTGGGAATTGATGTCATGCTTCTTGCTGTTTTGTTGAATCTGCTTCTGTCCCCAAAATGCAAATGGTTTTTCTGTGCCGGCATACACAAACTAAAGAAAATGCTACAAAAATGTCTAAATCTTATGCAAGATGCCTTTGTGCAGGAGAAGCAAAATTCATTTCTGTCAACAAAGTTGCTTGATAGTTGATAGTTTGACTATGTAACTTTTATACTTTCAACTTGATTTTTTTTTAGTACCGGGAATCTCTGTTCAAAAATTCAGTGTTTTAATACAGTGAATAGGATAATCTTCCCATTGTTGTGAGCAGAAATGCAGAGACAGACTTCCAGCTAAATATGAAGGCCAGTTTCAATTGTTTGAACCAGGAAAATTTTGGATTTTTATACTAAAATTAATGATGGCAATGGATCTCTGAGCTTCTTTTTAACCCCTCATGTTTTATTATATCTTGCTTATAAAGATATCACATACTGGAATAATAAAACTTTAGAGTAAGCTGAATTTTTTCTATTAAAGATGAAGAAGAGGAGTAACAGCTTAGAGTGCAAGAAATAAAACCTGCCAAGGGAAATGACCAAAGAACAGACCTGTTCAGTTTGAAATTAAATTCTTTATATGTATTTATAAAATTTAACAAGATTCTTCAGCTCCCTATTTGCCTTTTTAAGCAAAGCCCATTAAGCTTACATTTTTATCAGGTTATTCATCATTTTAATACAGGCCAACACATTTGTGGGGGGGAAAAAAAATCAAGGTCACTGCGAACTAAAAAACATTAAGTGAACATATGAACTATCCCTCACTTTGGTGAGATGCAGGTGGTAATTTATCCTCTTAAAAGCTTTTCTGTGTAAAGTCAATATCTTCTCAAGATTTTTTTTTTTCCTAATTTGCCATTCCTGTTGTAATATGTGGGAGAAAATGCACAGCTTTCCAGAATATTTCATATTGTCTGTGTGGTGACAGAGAAAATAAACTGAGCTTGAAGCACCACACCATTTTAAAGCAATCCTCGTATTCCATCCCCATGGAGCAATCAGTAATGATCAGAGCAGAAGGATGGAAGCTGTTAATTATTATCCTTGTTACTTGGCTCCTACAATGATTTTTCCCAGTAATTTCAGAACCTTGAGTCCCATCAGTTCAAACAAATATGTCATATTTTGTGAATGAGGAAAGATTGTTCATTGCATCAGGTCTGATGTGTTTAGTTGAAAAGAAAATCAACTAAACTGCATTAAAGAATAAAGAACATTCTTTAGCATGTGTTAAATAATAATTTCTACAAAATTATGTGTTTTCCAGTTATTATTTCATTTGATTGAAAGTGCAGATGCAGAATATTTAATTAAGGGTGGTCTCTATGAATTGTGGTGAGATTATGTTCAAATTTCCAGATATGCCAATTCTGATACCACACTTTACACCAGCTGGTGTGTTCCTTCCTTCTGAAAAACAAACTTTGTTATATATCATGACAAGAAGTAAACTTCACTAGAAATTTGAAAATGCCAGAGTTTCTTGAGTAGTTGCTCCTAAAGGCAATAAAGCCTCATACAGAAAACCCTCCGTCTGTTATCAGATTCTATTTCTTCACTGACAACAAAACATATCTACATAAGAGGGATAGAGGGGTTTATTTTAATGTAAATTAATAATGCACAGTAAAATCACTGCAGGTTGCTCATGATTTCTTCAAGCAAGGTTAGGTCTTAGCTTTGAGGCAGATTCTTATGCTTTGCTCCAAATAAAATACAGAGAAATAGGTGCTGCCAGAGAAATCAGAGTTCCTCACAGAAGGACTTGGTAAAACTGATAAACCCTGAGTGAAAAGGACTCATCAAAAGGCAGAGGGAAAGTCTGGGTTTCTAGATAGTGTCCACGTTAGATAAAAAGCCAACAAACAAACAATAAAGAAAATGGAATAAGAAAACCTAGAGGAACTACAAAGCCCAAAACCCAACAAACAAAAAAAAGTAAATAAGAACACAAAAAAACCCAGCCCAACCCAAACCAAACAAAAACCACACATGAAACCACCCCAAAAACCCTAATCCAAAAAGCCCCAAATGACCACCCCCATGCCCAGCCTCCCAAGACTTCTCTACTGAAGAGGAATTCCGAAATTTAAGGTGATGCAGGGAACAGGGAAACTGACCATTTTCTGAAAATAGATTGTTCCTCGAATGAAATAGCTTGAAGGGCTGAGAGAGTTGATTAGGAAGTAAAGGCTACGCTAAGGTTTCTTTTCATGCTGCAGATGATTAAATTTAAATTTCCTATCTCCTAAGATCAATCCATAACTGGGAAGCTATTAAGCACACTTCTGTTTGAAGCACAGTCATGGTGCAGCCTGGAACAAAACTACACTGCCAGAAACTAGGAAAGTAATAGAGAACTTGTCTTTGTCACATAGTGACTTGGAGAACCATCAAGGGGCAGATTTCTGTGCTTTTGACTTCCTTTGATGGATTTTTTATATATATATACACACTTATTTAATTCTCTAAGTATTTAATAAAATGTGAATAAAAACTATTACTTGCAAGTGTAATATAATTAAAAATACCTAGCCCTCATTTTGGGTTTTACCTGTTAAATATAGTCACATGCATTTTCCTGAAAAATCACCCCCCCCATGAAATGGATATTTAAATTATACAGCTATTTTAATAAAAAAAATTAACGCTTACTTAAAGCCATTTGAGTCCCTCAGGAAGCTGCTTGCTATAAACCTGGCTTTATCTGGAGAAGGGACCAATAAACTCAATTTAACTGCATTTTTTTTTGCCAACACATCCTGTGCTTTGGCTGTGAGTTCATACCAGTGTCTTGTTCCTGTCCCCTGCCTGCTTGTTCTTTACACAGCCCAAATTCCTGGTTCCTGCCACCTGAACCCTTGTTTCTGGTCCAGAACTGCCTTTTGCCATGCAGGCTTCCTGAGGCTCCCTCCTGCCGACCAGAACATTCTTCCCTCATCCTTTGGTTTTGTCCTTGTTTTGGCTTCTGGATCATGCTCAGTCTGCTCATCTCAGCTCCAAGCCATGTTTTAAATCAGTCTTCTATTGTGATAAAGTGGTTGGCCCATCACAGACACAGCATTTATGTTCAAAAGTCTTCACTGGAAGTCAACATGGCCTTTATTGGGAGAATTGATTAAACATAATCCAGTTATGCTTTACTAATATTGCAAATATATATTTTCCCTATAATAAAGTCAATTTAGGATACAATTTAGTACAATTTAGGAACAAAAAATCACCTAGCTGTAACCTCTGTTTCACAACTGGCTTCTCTGAAGACCCACAGCCATACACTGGATAAAGATCAATTTACAGTTTGAGTAACTTGACACTCCCTCCTGTGCCCCATATTTCAATATTTTGAAATACTTCCCTACCTGCTTCTAGTTCAAAATAAAAGTTGTAGGTAACTGACAATGTGTTCAAATATCTTTACATTTGGAAACTGGTATGGCATAATGTGAACAAACAGGTAATATGGAATAATTATCTTTGAGGTTTAGTCTAAGCTATTCTTGTAGTTGCTTGGTGGTTCTTGATAGGTTTTTAAAATGCATTCTAGGTATTTTTTCTTTATTGTGTATTGATCCTGAATTATTTAAATCCACAAAAAAGTACTGTATCAGCAAGATCACACAAAAAATGTATGATCTGTCTTGCAGAGTTGTGTAATATCCTGTTGGTGTTTAAGCTTGAGCTTTCAGATAGTCAGATTTTCATTATTAATTTCCTAATGTCATGAAACTCAGATTACATACTCTTCTATTATTCGCACCAACTTGCACAAATATTTTTATGGAACACTAAATGGCAAAGATCCATGGAACAGAATAAAATTATACTCATTTTGTTTGGTAAATAATCTGATTCATGAGAAACTAAAATTTAATAAAATTATTTTAACAGTGAGCTACTATAACAATGATATGATAAAATCTGAAGTATTACAGCAATTCACTTATAGAAAAACACATCTTCTTTAAGAGTAAGACATTTTTGTTAAAATATTTACCAAAAAAAAAAAAATCAAAAAAAACCAAATCAAAGCATTCTTCCTCATATTCATATGGTTTATAAAAACAAGCCTAAACTGTAAAGTTCTCCTAATTATGTTAACTTGTAGGTTTGTGGTTTTTTTCCTAAAAAGCTAATAAATAAGTAAATAAATGTGTTTAAACAGAATGAAAAAGAATCAGAAAAAGCACAGGTGCATCACCTTCAGTTTTTGACTAAAAGAGAAAATATAAATAATTAACATGATAATTTATTTTAATAATCTTAATTAGATGCTTAGGAAAGTCTCTAATGTGTTTCTGAAAATATGTTTGTCTGTAATTTATGTAAAAAAAAAATAAGCTGTAACTTCAGTTATAACTGATCCGTGATTTAATTAGGATTATACAAAAGCAAGCACAAGCACATGACTGCCTCAACCCTGGTGTGAAACATTTAAAAAGAACTGGAGCACACTCCCATGAAATACAGGAATTTAGTACAGGTTATTAAATCTGAACTGGATGTATTCACGTTCAACACAGGACAAGCATCAGAGGTTTTTTCAGAGAATTCAGAGGTTTGATTGCTTTTTCAAAGCCAGTTTCCTGACCACAGAAGGCTCTAAAAACACTCTGCCAAAAAAACCTGCAGGAAACTTCAAGTGTTATGTCATGCTGAAGGGATTCACTGTTGAGATATCCTTATTATCTGATCTTCAAAATGAGAAGAAAACAGCTTTACACTCGAGACAAAAAAAGAACAAACCTCTTGCTCCCCACCTTTAGAGGCTAAACATTGTATAACCCCTGCTCTCATAATCTCACATAAAGTTTTCTCCCCCTGTGAGTATTTGGTACAAGATACTGTGGTAAATGTTCTCCAGGACTATCCATCACAGATCTGTCTGTTAGAATTCTTCCTGACACTTTCAGTACAAATATTTTATATGAAATTATCCTCCAGCCCTGGGCCCAGCTCAGGAAGGAGCTGGAGCTGCTGCAGCCAGGCCAGGGGAGGCACCAGGATGAGCAGAGGGATGGAGCAGCTCTGCTGGGAGGAAAGGCTGCCAGAGCTGGGCTTGTTCAGCCTGCAGAGGAGAAGCTCTGGGGTGACCTCACTGGGGCCTTGCAGGGCCTGAAGGAGCTGCAGGAAACCTGCAGAGAGACAATTGCCAAGGGCTGGAGGGACAGGACACAGGGAATGGCTTCCCAGTGCCAGGCGGCAGGGCTGGATGGGAGATTGGGCAGGAATTGTTCCCTGGCAGGGTGGGCAGGCCCTGGCACAGGGTGCCCAGAGCAGCTGGGGCTGCCCCTGGATCCCTGGAGTGTCCAAGGCCAGGCTGGACATTGGGGCTTGAAACCACCTGGGATAGTGGAAGTTGCCCCTGCCCATGGCAGGGGGTGATGCTGGATGGGCTTTGAGGTCCCTTCCAACCCAAACCCTTCTGTGGCTCTTTTGGAAGACAAGAAGTCAGGTAAGAGAGTTACTAAGATTGTGTTCTAAACTCAAAAGAAGCCTTCTAAACAAGTAAGCCATGGAAATAAAAATAATATGTGGACATAAGTCAGAGGTTTCTGACTGATGATGCATGAATGTTTGAGACACCCTGGTAACCAGTAATACACTTTAACCACTATACACATAACTAAAACAATTTTGGGGCAAAATTAAATGGTTCTTGTCAAAAATTCCTGCAGAAACTACATCTTAAGTATTCTTACACTCTTTTTCCAAAGCAATTTTATCTCCTCCTAGGCTTCTTTAGAAATTCTAGTTTACACACTTTTCAGTATACTTCTGCAATTAGCCTTCTTGAAACCTAAAAAAAGGAAAATATTTCATGCTACCTGGTAACAATCCAGTGTTGTTTCCCATCCTATTGGTGCTAATATGTGTAGGTCAACTTGTTTTAAGAAAAATTGGAACATACAGCATGATTCTCTTCACTATGATTTGTAAAAAATCCAGGCTCTGAGAAACTGAAAAGTAAAAACTATTTTTAAGTTTTATTTTAATTGATACCTTCCTAAATTTGGTGTGGTAAGTAAAATCTTTGATTTGGACAAAGCAGCATTTTTTTATGACTAATTTCTTTCTCCACCAGTTAATTTGTGATCTTTTCCACCTAGAATTTACACATCTGTTCAATATTCTAGTTCTAGATATTCAGTTATAGTATCAGTGAAAAGAGTAGTGGCATGTATTTATAAATCCAGTTTAAAATAGATTTAGTTATCTATAGCATTTTCCTACCTATCTTTGTGTTCTATAGTGGAACTTCCTCTCTGCTGCCCTCACTTAAAGAAAAAATTAAAACTAAAGTTTTGAAGTGGCTATTTCCATACAGTAGTAAGTGTAACCACATGTTTCAGAATGCTAGGATTAAATGTAAAATACTAGAAAAGTAATTATTAAAAAAAAAGGCAAAACAAGAAAAGACACGATTAAGTATTTTGCAGAACACTTTTTCACTTTAAATTGTCTGCTTCAAAGGATTTCAAATAAGATAGGGGTCTACAAGAATCTTTGCCACAATAGTTATATATCTCATGGTGTTCACAAGATCCTTTTTTTAGTATTTTAGATACTTTTTCACCCCTATTTAATTTTTGAAAACTCTCATAAAATAGATCATGCAGTGAAATTATACTCCTCATAGGTACCTACTCTCTGCTTTGCAAAATACTTATCTTTTCGTTGTAGCCACTGAAAAGTTATTACAATGTTCTCTGTGGAGTCATACTTCCAACACTGGACTAGTCAGTATTTTCTGATCTTCTATTTACCTGTTTAAATGCCTATTTAATGGCTTTTCATCTGATGTAATTTTAATCTAATGTGATTTTTTAATAGCCTAGACAGGATGTTCCTTATTAGTTTTAAAGGAGTTGTTACTTTAAAAGTTTTAATATGTATCGAAGCAGATTTTTCATTTTTAATTACTTTTAATGAATACTGGCATGAAAATCTTTGTCCCATTAAGTAACTTACCATTTAATTTTGCACTGTAGAAGTACATCTTCGGGGCAACTATTCCTAGCGTTACCAATGAACCTTATCAAAATAATTGGCTATTTATATAACAAGCATTTGACAAATCATTTCAACTGTAGTTGAGGAAAAAAAAATCTTATTAAAAAGTGAATCAGCTGGTGAATCATTTTTCATTACAAGCAATGCTCCAAAAATCTCAGCTTCAGGGGTAACTTATGCAGCACTGGACCAAATGGATGATTTGCTAAAAGAGTGTAGGTGGGCACGTGCCAACAAGTTGAATTATTTTTGCAATGAGTTTGAACCCAAATCGGTAAGTTAGCATTATTTTCCTTCATACCTCCCGAAATAACTGTGTCACTTCAAAATGCAGTTGTTTATGCATTTCAGAATGGAGTGAGGGTAGTGTTACGTTGTTTTTACATGAGCATGGCTATGGCACACGTTTTTAAAAATGTCATTAGACAAACAAGTCCTGGAAGATAAAATGATGGATGGTCTAAACTGACAAAGCCACGGGATTGTATTTTTTTCACGTGTCTTAATTTGATATACACAGGGTGAAGTGTATTAATTTATGGCCAATCTATAGAAATCTCATTTAAACAATTAAAATAAGTTGTCCTAGGGACTTGCATAAATGCATATATATGTGCTACATAGAGGTAATTTCTACTCTCTGCTGATAATTTTCAAATTCAGACTCTTAGTTGCTCATAAATATTTGCATGTTTTACTGCTAATGGATCTTCTTTTATTTAACGACCAACTGCAAGTTGGTCAATGTCACCAAGGAAGGAAAAACTTATCACCAATTCTTCCTGTTGAACAGTGGTAATTTCCTTGTCTCCCGTGCAAAGGTGACAAGGAAGATCACATCTGCCTTCCCACAAAATATCCACTAGTTCCACCACATCACCAAGGACTGTCTGGTTCAGAAAGAAAAATATTTATTGCCATGGCTTTTGTCTCTACCTTCCTGACAGTTCTACTGTCTCAGGGTATCTGCATCCTGGTTGGTCTTCCTGACTCACAGAGGATGTTATGTCCTGCACTAAGAACATCTCTTAGAACTGGAGCTGGTATTTATGGCAGCTGACCCAGGCAATGCCACCTTTGCTTGATGATCACATCAAATCAGACCTATCCAAACAGGCTGCATTTTCCACAACCATGTCTAGCAGCTAAGGAGTTGTCTTCCAGTCTATACACAAAATCTGTACCATAACATAGGGGTGTGGGTGCTAAAATTCCTGTAAAATTCTGTCCTTTTGCTGAGAAATGGGAGGAGGTTCTCTCTCCGTTAAGAGTACTGACATAATGAAATCAGAAGTAAACATTTTAAACTCCTAATTTTAGGTTTGGGCAAAGGCTCTTTCACCTTATACTCCCTTCCTAATTTTGGTGTATGTCTTCTGCAGCATTTTTGCGAAGTTACCTTAAATATTAAATGACAAAGGAAATAGGATGAGAAGGGAGCAGATTAATTTCTCTCTAACAATGCTGGTATGGAAAAGAATGTTGCTTTTAAGTAAGCTGTAAAAACTACATGAGAGTAATGACTCTATGCATAAACAGCCCTGCTAGGATCCTGAAAGGATCACACACAATACATTTTCAGAGCCACATGCCACCCTACTGACTTGTGAGGTGGGCAAAATGAGATCTGACAAGATTACAAGGCTTACCTATTATTTGCAGGTAAATAAGAATTTAAATACTCTTTTATGTTGTAATGCATACACATCTGGACCAGGGAACATCAATTCACTGTTGATGTTTTGTTGTAGCTTGGCAATTCCTGAATGTAATTCCTGAACTGAATTTATTGGCAATGCAGACATTTATGGAACCCCAGAATCCCAGAATGGTTTGGGTTAGAAGTCATCATCTAATTCCAAACCCCTGCCATGGGCAGGTACACCTTCCACTATCCCAGGTTCCTCCAAGCCCTGTCCAAGCTGGCCTTGAACTTCCAGGAAGGGGGCATCCACAATTAATGCCATTCGTGTGTCTCTCAATGTTCCTGTCTCCTCACTTCCCTAGGACATAGCACTGGCCCCAGTCCATGACCTGATCCCCCTGAAAATCCCTTATTGCAATTAGTCTGTGCAATTTCAGACAATCCTAGTGAGCTGATTCAAACAGAACTCTGATGGGGATAAATTTTCAGTGAAGATGGGCATCACTGTTTTTGGCAGAATCACACCATGACACCGGAGGACTAAGCAAATTTCAAACCAAAGCATGACTGACAGGAAGCCACGTGCATCCTATGGCATCAGTCATTTAGCAAAAGAGAAGGAAAATAAATCAGATTCTACTAATAGTTTTCAATGTATTTTGAGAAAAACGTTGGCACAGACAGGTTATGTCTGCATAGCATGGTCTTACAGAATTGTAGGTGCAGATTGAAACCATTAGGTCTGAAGACACATCTGCACATCCCTACGCAGGTCTCAGGGATGTTTTGTCTGTTGGGTGGACTGAATTTCCATTTACCCATTGGAATGGTTCAGGACAATTCCTAGTATGTCAAATCCTAGGTATTTTAGACTGCTGGACTATTTTCTTTTGGATTATTTTAATCTCAAAGGGATCCAGCTCTTGTGCTCTCAGCCTGCTGTCACACAAAGCAAAGTGTGGTAAGTAGAGATGATCAAGAGATTTTCTTTAAAAATACACTCCTGACTCAAACTAAAACGCTCAGCTGGATGACCTACAGAAATAATTGTATGTTATTTAAGACAGTAGAATAAATGCAAATTACATGAATATCCTGGGTATTCATATGTGACAGCACCGTGGGTTTTGCGTGAGATATTTTATGAATACGAAGGGATTAATTTGTAATGCAGACTGGTTTCTGCCATTAGACCATTTTATCATCATACTGAGCTTCAAGCACAAGTACTGATTTTTCAAGTTTTGCTTACACAGGTAATGAGTCTGATGCAGTATCCTTCTCTCCTTCTGTTCAATGCTTTCTCTCAAAAGTGTATCCACATGAAAAAATACTGCTTATAACTTCAAAAGAGTAGCTAGACTACTGAATGCACTCCTGCACCTTCCTTCTAAGAGGTGCTTTGGTTTCTTCAAACTTCTCATTGGGCCTGTAGCATAAAAGCAAGCCCTGATGTCTAATTTTGTTTTCCTTCTTTCATTTTTCAGAAAAATTTCCATGCAAATTGTTCAATTTCCAAACAATAAAGCCACACACAAAACTTTCAGCTGGTTTGATGAGCGATATCTGTGTTTTATACATTAATAGGGAACTGCACTGCCATGTGCCAGCATGAGTTCCTAACACAAACACAATATATTAATTCTGCCTCCCTGACACACCTACACATACAGATGGCTGAGCACAGTATTTCATACAGGAGCAGAACAATAAAATCAAGAAAAATATCTGAATTACCAAACTTACCCTCTTTTATTTTTTTCCTAACAGCTGCTTCCTACATGGGTGGATCAGACCACACCCCTGTGTGACAAAATTCTAAGTGATAAGTGTTGTTTCATTAAACAGTCAGATTTCATTTCAAGATTTCGTTTATCTCCATTATCTTCCTCACAGGAATGTGCTGGTGCATCTGTAAGAAACCTGCCGGTGCAACAAAGACTGAAAACAGTTCTTTTAAGACTTCAGGTGGCTGTGTTCATCTTCAACCATCACAGTTGCTGAGAGTGACTTATAAGTTGCTGTGTTTACCAAAATGGGCACAAAAAGTGAAAAAAAAAAAAGCAAAATAGATGCTTTGTCCAGCCAAAGTTTTCATGTGTTCTTCCTTTAAAAAATACATCTCTCTACTGTGGTTCTTCAACTCTTCTCTTCCCTGGGACTCAGTGCACCCTCAGACATTTTATTTTAATATTTTTGTTATAAGAAGAGTAATGTATGATGTAGACATACAATGGGATAATTACTCTTGAATTTAGAGTGAACTCCTTTCATTCAGTACTTTTTATTATTAATTAAAATATAAAGAGAAACTTGTTTAAAACATCGCCATATGTTGTCTTTATAATGTAGAACATGAACAAATGTAATCTTTTTTGCAATCAAGCAGCAATTCCTGCATTTTTGGAACACTTATTTCTTTCCACTTTAAGAAAAAACAAAAAAAAAACCCAAAACCAAAACCAAACTAATCCTTATGAAAGACACTAATTAGGAGAAGACAGATTTACCCGCCTACAAAAAAAGTTTATAATGGCTATTGACAACCTAAGTGACTTTTACATCACAGAAACACACATCTTCTTAAAAGCACCATTCATTATGCAGTTCAGTCAGTGCAGAGGTTGGAAGGAACCCAACCCCTCTGTTCAATATTGCCATAAAACCCCAAAGCAATCAGGAAGATCTATTTCTTCCCACTATGACACCTTATGAAAGAAACTTAGCTGTCACCAAGGGCTGCTTAAGAAAAGCCTCAGCTCCATACCCAATTCTCGTTAAAACAGGGGAAAAAAAAAATCAGAAGGAAACTTTACCACAAAATGCTGCATGAAGAATCTAGAAAGTGTTGTAAGGATCTTCTGACAAATAAACCTTACCGCTTCTCTTTAGGATAGGTCACTGGTGCAGTAAAATACACCACTGAGCAAAGGAGGTTTTGAGAAGGCCACTGAGAAACGATTTAGAAGTACAAGAAAAACCATCACATTGCACAGAAAAGGCAACAATTTTAACTGGTTGCACAGGAAAAGTAAGAGGGCACATAACAAATGTCTGCAAATAACAAGTGGTGTGCAGAAGGCATTCAAAATCTGCTTTTCTTCCAGACAAAGAATGAAACATTTAAAGATGCTGAAAGAGAGCAGGTTTGCAATTGAAAAGGGGATTTTTTCTTTTTCAATATACAGTGAAATACAGCCAATGCTGTGTATGAGGAAATTGTGAAGATCGGTAATTCAACAAGGAAAAAAAAAGCTATTCAAAGTGCGTATGAATAAAAAGAATAAACAATGCTATATGAGCAAATTCTAAGAAGAGTGAAACAAAATTGGTGGGGATATTGTACTTCCTGCCTGGGACCTTAAGGCAATCTCTGGTTTTTACTGAATCAAATAAAATCTTCAAGTAGGGGGCAAGCCTCAGCTCAGTCACCAACTGCTTTAACCAATTTATTTGGACTTCAAGGAAAACAACATCCTTCCAATTGCCCCAAAATTTGTGCCACTGTTGTCCAACCTCACCATGCATTTGTTGTAAGATGATCCATCAGCAAAACTTCCCCTGTTTTCACCTGACAAACCCATAATTTGTCACCTCATTAGAGCATTTCCTTTTTCCAGGAAGTTCCCATACACGTTTCCTCGGACTTCTGTGAATGGGGCAAACCCACCATGTGCTCCCACGCCTGTTGGTTCTGCCATTTCCTTCAGCCCACTCTTATTTTGGGAACATTTTACTGACTTTTCTTCCAGTAGCCTTCAGTGGCTGTTTGCTTTTATATCCTTTACTGGTGATCTCTCTTAGATGTCTTTCAAATTACCCACTTTCTTCCACATTTTAATTAAGTTAAAGTCTAGAAGTTTCAAAAATGAACAAGGATACATCCTTCCTCTTTCCTTTCTTATCTAAGCCACTGATCAAACACAGGAATAGTTTTCAGACTTCAGCTCCACAATGCTTGGAGATACAAGGATATACTTACACATGCAACTGGCTACTGTATTACACAGTTTATTGCTACATCATTAAATATCTTGTTGGTAGTATAATTTGTTAAAACTACTCACAGAGCTAATTTTGGTGAAAATTAACTCCCTCTCCCCCTCCAACCTTAACCTGGTTTAAGTTTAGAACACCCCAAACAGATATTTTTCTCCAAAGGAGAAACCATAGTTTACGTGCGTCATGGAGAGCAAGGGGTGAAAATCTGGTGTAATACAACTGCATGCACAGTGTTACATTAAATTTACCCACTTGGCTCTTGGTATGGCTGGCTTGGAGCAACCTGCATTTGTGCAAGGAAACAATGTGTTTCAGTCTTCAAAACGAAGCAGCTGCATGAAAACCATCTGTGGGAAATGGTTTCTGGAGTGCCCTACCACTAACAAGAGTACATTCATTGTAACACACAAGATCCAGGTTACATTCCGTACCCTCCTTGCAATAATTTCTTCCTGGTAGCTGGAGAAGTCACTGTGATTCTGCACCTGGATGTACAGACAGGCTGGGGAATAAGAGGCTGGGAAGGGACGTCCTGGGGATCCTGGTCAGTGACAAATTGGACATGAGCCAGCAGTGCCCTGGAGCCAGGAGGGACATCCCTGTCCTGGGGGCACCAGGCCCAGCATGGCCGGCCGGGCCAGGGAGGGATTGTCCTGCTCTGCTCTGGGCTGGGGAGGCCTCACCTGGAACATTGTGTGCAGCTCTGGGCATCCCAGTGTAAAAAAGACATTAAACTGTTAGAGAGGGTCCAAAGGAGGGCAATGAGGATGGTGAATGGTGTGGAGGGGCTGCGTGAGGAGCAGCTGAGGGCCCTTGGTGTGTTCAGCTGGAGAGGAGGAGACTGAGGGGAGACTCATCACAGCTACAGCTTCCTCATGAGGGGAAGAGGAAGGGCAGCTCTGATCTGTGACAGGGACAGGACCCAGGGAGCAGCTTGAGCTGTGTCAGGGGAGGTTTAGGTCATATATTAGAGAAAGGTTTTTCCCCAGAGGGTGCTGGGCACTGCCCAGGCTCCCCAGGGAATGGTCACGGCCCCGAGGCTGCCAGAGCTCCAGGAGCGTTGGGACAGTGCTGCCAGGGATGCCCAGGGTGGGGTTGTTGGGGTGTCTGGGCAGGGCCAGGGGTTGGACTTGATAATTCTTGTGGGTGCCTTCCAGCTCAGGAGATTCCATGATTCTACACCAGAACTTGCTGGTAGAGATTATGCATCACGTCATCTGGCCAGCAACGTGTGGCCACTGGCCTTCCCAGCTGTGGCACCACAGGTAAAAGCCACCGACCCATGGATAGCTGGGATGATGCCTCAAGGTACAATGGTAATCTGCTCTGCCACAGGGCCTCACCTGTGCAGTTTCCCAACACATTTTTGTAGCAGATGTGAATATCACAGGCCATCCACAACATGGAGGAAGAAAGCAGAGAACTCAGTAAAACCCTGGGAAAGGCTTGCTTAAGTTATTAAATGTGTTTGATTAATAACCTTTATTCTTGGAGTGCAAGGATTTCAGTTATGTCTGGAAGAGTTAATGATCCTCAGAATATAAACCCACATGCAAATCAAACCCTTAAATCTGAACCTTTTATTGCTTCAAACTTGAATTTTCCTGTTTGGATCTCTGTCATTTCAGCTGGTTGAGTGGCAGCCAGTAATATATATTGTGACTAATGCCTCAATTTCCTACTTTTTCTGGTAGGCAGTCTCTACCTGATAATCACAAGAATGCATACTGTATATGTGTCTCAAAGTTCTGGATATTTTTCTTTTTCTTTCTCTGTTTCTTTATTTCTTTTATTCTTTTTGTGAAAAAGCTGTCCATTTCAGTTTTTGGGGTATTTCCACCTATTTTGACTTGTTCTAGGCTGTTTTAATATAGAATCACAGACCAGCTTGGGTTTTAAGGGACTTTAAAGATCATCTAGTTCCAACCCCCCAGTTGCGGGGGACTTCTCCAGCTCTCATGCAGCCCCTTCAGGCACAGGAAAGGGCTCTGATGTCTTCCTGGGGCCTTCTCTTCTCCAGGTGAACACCCCCAGCCCTCCCAGCATGGCTCCGGGAGGGCTCCTGAGATGAACCTTCATTCCAGTCAGGTAAATAAATGCCTCTTAAATAATGGAGGAATATTTAAAGAATAAATTGTCCATGGGTTTCAACACAAAACCTGTCCAGGTCTCTACCTGAGACAGACCTTCCTGGTTTTGGTTACTTTATGAGCTTTGAAATGGGACATTGTTTCCTTTTTCTGCCTCTAGGTAATCAGAATCTTTTCAGACAACCACAGCCAATTAACATCAGCTTTGCAATAAATAGAGAATATACAGTCAGTAAAATTGCTAATGATCTCTTTTATAATTTACATATTAATTATTTACATGGGTAAATGGTCAACAAATCTCAGAAATACTGACAGGGTGTTTGTTGATGTGAATGATAAAATACCAGCTTTGAGAATGTATCTTGACTGCAAAATCAGTCACCTGGATTAATTGATTTGGCAACAGAATATTAGACATGAAAGAAATCCAAGATAAAAAGCCTTTTGCAAGAGTACCATAACCTGATTTTTGGAATTCCTGACAACGTAGAAGAAGAGATGTGCCTTGCAGTGAGGTCACTTTAATTTATCTCTTTATGATAAATTCGACAGACTTCTTACTTGATTTACAGTGAGTTCAGAATTGAATTGCTAAACTTCATGAAGCAGAGGAATTTGTATCAAAGGAACGCTGTGAATTGAGCTCAGGTCATATTGTATAAGAGTGTTAAAATAACTCCTCCACTGAAAGTCCCACAGTTCTCCCTGACTGCAGATAGCTCCGTGGCTGCCTCTCATAGCTCCCATCCCCAGAGACCCTCTGAACACCTGGATAGGGTATCTGATTTATCATCCCATCTTAAATCAGATTATCTGAAAAGGACTGAATTTCATTCTCCCCCAAAGAGTAACTGTTCACACAAGTTTGTCTCCTCTCAAATCACTTCCACTGCCTTCTGGGGTTGTGGTCTCCCTTAGTGAGTCTGGGCCAGCTGTGTGAGACATTTACCTTGTTCTGAAGTTGATAGAAACCCACTTTGCTGATTTTCAGGATCATTAGCTAACAGCTAATATACCTCAATATTTTTAAAAGGACGCTGTGGACCCAGCAAAAAACTCTGATGAATCACTCCGCGATGCACCAGCTGTATGTTCTTTGCTCATTAATTAGGTGACAAAAGATGGTATTTCACAGGCAGCTCGTGCTCAGCAACGTGTTTTGCTTGATGAAAACCTGTGCTATTTTTTATTTCTTTAACAAAGGTCACCTTCTTGATATTTGATGGAAGAAGGGTTGTGTGCCACGTGACTGGTTCCGTGACGGAGCATCCCTGAGTCCATGTGAGGGTATTTTCACATGAGCTCACCCATGTGGCTGGACATCAACCACTCATCTCCATGCTCCCAGTGGAGGAGGTGGATGTATATCTTCACAGGATTAGGTCAGTGGAACTGCCCATGTTACCTACGCAATTAGCTGAGAGTGTGACCAAAGTTAATGAAATTTAATATCCTTATTCCAGGCTTTGGAGACAATTTCTGTAGAGTATTTGAGGGACATTACAGACATGAAGTTGTTAGCTGAACTGGACTGTACTGGTCCCTGACACTTCAAATTACAGACAAGTATCTAAATGGAGCAATTAATTCAGGTAGGCTGGATTCAGTGCTTATTCACTCTGATCTGAATGACTGAACTAATTTTTACGTGTGAGTGGAACTGGATTCTTGACTCTTTACTTGAGTTTTTTACCTTCTAAGTAACAACTGGCTTCCAAATTCATCAACAGTGTACGATTTTATGAACCATGCTACCCTTGGTTTGAGAACCATTCATGCACGAAATAGAGAGCCCGAAATTTCTCTCGTGAGCTTCTCCTCAGGCAAGCACTTGTTTTAAATGACCTTTGCGTGTGAAAAAACCCAGCTGCTATTTAAGTGACAGACAATACAGATTATATTCATAGGTTAGCACACAACCTGCTCAGTCACCAGCAGATGAATATCCCTCACTAATTGGTTTTGAGTGCTGGTGGGGTGGTGTGAGAAGCAGAAAAGCTCCTGACTCTGTGTGCGCACTACCCAGCAGTAACTAAAACATTCCTGAATTATCAATGATGGTTCCAGCGCAAATTCAAAACACAGGCTCACACCAGCTGCTGTGAAGACATGTAACTCTGCTCTAGCCAAATCCAGCACATCCAAAATTTCTTTTCCCACAGGGTTAATTGTCAGTTCTCCAACTACACACTCTAAGACAAGGATACCGACTCGCTGTTCCCAATATGACCTGAAAATAGGAAACACTCTCCAAATAAATGATGGTTAGAAATAGATCTAGAAACTGTATTTTAAACGGGGTTTAAAATACATCTGTAAATCTGTATTTAAATGTATTTAAAATACATTTTTGTGTCTGATGTAAGTCTGGAGGTTCTGCCCTTGAACTCAGATGCTGTGATTCAAAACATTTCTTCACTATTTATAAAGACATAGGTAAAGAAAGATTTAGAAGATATACTTATTCACAAATTTCAGTTATTCTTTCCCTTTTTTTAGCCTTAATCAAAGCAAACCCACAAACACCACTGAGATAAGAAGACATCCCCACTATTTCAAATGTGTTTCTGCATTAAATCCATGCAAAATGTGTTTACCTTGTCCTTGCCATGGTCTAAAACATGCGTAGCAAATTATGCCCTGTTGAGTCCAGTGGGTTGGTAGTCAGGTCATTTTCTGAAGGCAACAGCAGCAGCGTTCAGTGGTATTAGCTTGCTCATAATATAAAGGCCAAAGTCTGATATACTTCAGAAAACCAGATCCGATATTAATCCTCAACAGTTCAGGCAATAAAGAGGCTCCTATCTATAAATACAATAAAATTTACCATGTGGAACTTACTGTGCTGGCAGTGAATCCCATTAAATCCCTGTGGACATTTACAAACATATCCTATGAATGTGTCGCCTCGGTACGCTTCACTAATTTCACACATCCCACCATTATGACATGGATTAGGAAGGCAGGGTCCTGAGAGAAGGGGAAAAAAAAAGACAGAGAGAAGTATGTACACATCCACAATAACAGCCATAATAATGTCAGTCATTTATAAGCATTCATTAAAGAAATAAAATGCCTCACACAAGCCTTTATATTCCACTAACTCAGTAAAATACACCCTTCACTTACTTCAGATAACTTGCCAGCATGGATTTTTATGAACAAGAAAAAATACGAAGCATGTCACTACTCATTAATCACAGCATTATTTTTTAATGTGAGAGAAGACAGCAGACAGTGAAGCAAAATCTTTCTCTCCTGTTAAAGATAACAGGCATTCTAGCTTTTGCACCACTGAGGAAATAGGTATTAATCAAACATGCCTATCATGCACAGAGTGGCATGTACAATGTCCCTGAATGATCACTACATGTCAAGTTAGCAGGCTGAGGAGATCCTTGCTATGGCTCCAGGTGACTTTCTGAAATGTGAGTATCTGGGCCAGCAGTTAGCAGCTACCAAGCCATTGCTTTTCCTCTCTGTGCCTCTGTAGCATATCCACTTCAAGATGGTTTCAAAAAACTCTTCTGACTGAATTTTCCTTTTCCCCAACACACCACATGCTAGGATGCATAAAATTTCAGCATGGAGATCTGTAAGGATTGTCATTACTAAAACTTTAAATATCTCTGAATAACAAAATCGTTTGACCTGAGGTCTAGAGTTTACTCATTTAACAGCACTGTAAAAGAGCTACTTACATTTTATTATGTTACTAGTACTACCCACAATATGACTGCTACCAGAAGAAAACTTCATTTTGATGATTTTTTTTCCAATCTCATTTTAAAGAAATCGCAGACATTGTTTAGAAAGCCCCCATATGCAAGTTTGTCTATGAAAAGATTTGTAAATTCAATGTAATGCATGTTATTTGCAACCTTTGCTATGTACCCAGAAAAGTGATGATTGCTGCTTGTTGAAATGCAGTGTCATAATCATTCACTCACTTAAAATTGCATTTGGAAAAAAAACCCAAAACAAACAAAAGAGAAAATAAATCTACAGCACAATTTACTGATAATCAGGACTCATAATTTCAGAATCACAGAATCCCTGAGGTGGGAAAAGACCGCCAAGGCCATCAGGTCCAAGCTGTGCCCGATGCCCACTTTGTCCCCAGCTCAGGACACTGAGTGCCACCTCCAGCCCTTCCTGGGACACCTCCAGGGATGGGCACTCCAAACCTCCCTGGGCAGCCCCTGCCAAGGCCTGAGCACCCTTTCCATGGGGAAATTCCTGCTGCTGTCCACCCTGAGCCTGCCCTGGCCCAGCCTGAGGCCGTTCCCTCTCCTCCTGTCCCTGTTCCCTGCGAGCAGAGCCGGAACCCCCCGGCTGCCCCCTCCTGTCAGGGACTTGTGCAGAGCCACAAGGTCCCTCCTGAGCCTCCTTTGCTCCAGCCTGAGCCCCTTTCCAGCTCCCTCAGCCGCTCCTGGGGCTCCAGCCCCTCCCCAGCTCCGTTCCCTTCTCTGGACACTCCAGTCTCTCAAGGTCTCTCTTGACATGAGGGGCCCAGAGCTGCCCCAGGATCTGAGGTGGTCCCTCAGCAGTGCCCAGCACAGGGACGGTCACTGCCCTGCTCCTGCTGCCACGCCATGGCTGGGACAGCCCAGTGGCCATTGGCCTCTTGGCCCCTGGGCACCCCTGGGCTGTGTCCAGCTGCTGTCACCAGCACCCCCAGGGCCTTTCCCAGCTTTCCAGCCCCTCTGCCCCAGCCTGGAGCTGCAGGGGGTTGGTGTGACCTGACAAGTCACCTCTTTGGACCAAAAAATGAATGAATTGAATGATTTAGACTTAAAAGAGCTGCAAGTTTAGTGTGTCTGAGCGTCTGCCTGTTCAAGTTCTCAATTACAAGCCCAGGTTTGACACATTCTCACAGCAGCACCATTCATCCAGACGTCACATTAGTGCAAACCCCACTCTCCCAGCAAATATTAATTTGCAGAGCATAAAAATTAACTGAATGATGAGGATGTCAGAACACATTCCCCAGTTATTATTGCCCATGTGGCTATTGCAATTTGAGAAGCCACGCAGGTGCACATTTCTATTACTACTTTTGTCATCAGCCTGTTCCAAGACAGAGCCCTGCAGAGGCTTTGCTTGTGTACATCATTAAACATGGGGTATGTCTCACTGAACCAAAAAAACAATGGACATGAACGTACTGCAGATTATTCCAAACGGAATTAGTAGCAAAAAATGGGCAAAACTCGTGAAGAGGAAAACAAGGAGAATGGCTGCTGCATATTTTGCCTTTTCCCATCTGCATTCTGTATTACACTTTAAAAGTGAAGGTACACTACATTCTTAATTCTAGGAACACTTGTGTCTTTCAAGTATTCCTGCTTCTGTTCATTGTATTTCTCCTTCATAATAATTTGGGAAGAAATATGTCTAATAATTTGCACTTTTAGCTGCCCAATAAATATGAACTGTGTACTTCTTTCCAAACCTCTCCTTCCAACACAGTGCTGCAGTTTGGGGAGTACCTGCAGGCAGCCTCATATGTTAATTGTTTCTGTGCAAGCAGATCTCTAATCTTCCAAGAACAATAAATCTTTTAATAATTACTTTCTCATTTTGCTTTCTGCTTTCTCAATATGGTTTGTTAAGCACGCGTTCGGCCTGCTTTCATCGATTTTCTTTCTATTTTGCATTTTCTCAGATCAGTCCAAACTGCAAAGGCTTAAAAGGTCATCTGAGGTGCATAGTGATAAATATACTGGTGCATGACAGTATTTCTAACTAATTTTTTTCTTCCATGAAGCCTTTTTTCTGGAAAAAAAAAAAGCCCCATACCAACAGCATGAACATTTTTTTCCTGATTATGGTTGTTGTGGACAAATAATATCACTATTTTCAATGTAAATATTGAGTATTTTGTTGCGGTATTTTTGTTTGCTTTTGCTGTTGTTCACAGAAACTGGGAGTTCAAAAAATGATTTTTAGAGCAACAAAACCTCCTCATTAATTACGCTGAAATTAAAAAATGACAATCACCAAGTTTTGACGAGTTAACATTTATTTATTGATAAAGACGTGGGTTAGAGCAACCGTGCATTCTAAATGAATGAATGATTGAAAATTCATTTCAGTCTGTGTCACCCTACCACTGCTTCTCCTAATTCCACAAAGGATGAGACTTTGAATTCACACATCTTGAGGTTATTTAAATTGCATTAACATCCAAATAT
Organism: Corvus hawaiiensis; assembly: GCF_020740725.1. Classification (NCBI taxonomy): domain Eukaryota; kingdom Metazoa; phylum Chordata; class Aves; order Passeriformes; family Corvidae; genus Corvus; species Corvus hawaiiensis. Next base: position 77,756,633 of record NC_063255.1, on the reverse strand, counting down.
GTGATTCTTTTTAATTTATTTGTTTATTATGCATTTATTTATTTATCTACAGGACCCCTGATGCAATTTCTGCAGATTTGAGTGTCTTGAAGGATCTGGGGTCTAATCCTGCCATCATTCCACTGAAGCACCAAAAATGTAATGTGTAAGATATGGGCACAGATGCCAGAGGATGAGAGGTCCCAGCAAACTTCCATGGGGATGTGTAGGTTTTTAAACAACATGGTATGGAATTCTGGATAATTAATTCCATGACAGTCTGATTAATATGGCCTGTTACTCAGATCTATTGCAGCAAGTTCAAAAATATCTTTTTTTTTACAAAAAAAAAAAAGGCAAAAACTAATAAAAAAATCCCAAAACAACCAACAAAAGAACGAAGCAAATATGTCAACTAATTTTCAAAAACAGTGGACTTCAGGGATTGTTTTTTTTTTTTCAGATCAATAGTGCTGTAATATTTTTACAGGTAATCTTTAAGTGGCTTCCAACACAAAGAGAACAACAACATTTGATCAATATTAATGAGCAGAGGAATTCAATGGTATGGTTTCCAGGCATTTTTATCCATGTTCATATAAAATAATGTCAGCAAGATTAATTGTGCACTCAAAGTAATAGATCTATTCACTTTGCTGCTCTTTTGAGTCCTTCTTTGTTCAGTTCCAGGGGTATTAGCCAACATAATAAGTGCAGTCCAAAATACCTCATTCTGCTATTCAACGGAAATCCCATGTTGTTTTTGAAAAAAATATTGAAAGTTAACTTAAAGCATAGCAGGTTTTAAATTTTAGATGTTCTTACTAAAACCTCTGAGACTTTATAGATGTATGAATCAAACAAATGCATCCTCAGCAGAGCTGCAAAGGGGCTCAAGGCAGAACCATGTTATCTGTTTTCTTCTTTGACAAGTAGAGTCAACGAAAGTTTCATAATAAAATCTTGTGTCATGCAATACTGCAGTAGAAAAATGCATATTTGAGTAAACCTGTCAGTTCATCTATAGCAGAGAAAGCCAGGAAAGCAAGGAAAACAGTTCAGTGGCAGCCTCTAATAAACAGCATAAGCATTTATTTTGCCAGATATAAAATCTGCTGATGCTTTGGTGGGAAAGACATTCAAAATTACAGGAGATGTCATTAAACAAGAAATCAGCATTAGCCCATCTTCCTGATTCGGTTGGATTCCCCAAACTCAGAAGTTTGCTAAAACAGAAAGGTGACCAAAAATCAAATCCCACCTTTTTTTACTAGGTCAAGATTAAGAGACAAATATAAAAAATGTAAGGAGAAAATAAAGAAAAAAAAGTATACTCCAGTGGAGTGAAACATGCAAAATAACCCATTTTTTTACAAGTAAAATTAAGGAAAATGAAATAAAAACATTAAGACTTTTGATGGCATCAATCCATTTTCTCTATATGTAGAAATAATATGACTTTAATGAAGAATACTAAATTAGATATTGACCTTGATATACATCAAGGCGAAAATACAAAGCTAATTGCTTCATTTATTCTGTGGAGTATTACTGAAGTAGGATTAATAGATAATGTTATTCTGATGATATAATAAGCTGCAAATCCCATTAAAAAAATATTGGGAGCTATCATCAAACTAATAAAAAGTATCAAATAATTTTGCTTTTCATTTTAAAGAAAAGTACTCTCCAGCTGCTTGCCTTGGTGGCATCAGCTTTTCTTATGTTCCTCTTGGCTTTACAAGAATGTCAAATAAGGTTTCTCCCCCTCTGATAATTTGAAATTTTCATCAGAGGTGTCTCACACAGTTTTAACAGCAGTAATTTGAATTTTTCCTCTGTGTTCGGATCATACATGATACTTTAGGTGCTTCCTCTGCCAAAGCAAAGTCTTCAAAAAAAGCTGTGACAGAGCTCACTTAGCAGGAGCTCCTGTTTTTTGAAATTAGTAGGTGCAAAGGAAGACAGTGTCAAAACCAAGTTATTTGAACTTTATGGGAAGGCAAGAATCAGCCTCCTTGCTGCAGGAGGTAGCAGAATGGCACAAGCTGCCCATGGTCAGGAGGTTAAGGATTATCACACTGAATTAGGCTCAGTGTCCAGGTAATCCAACACTCCACTGCCTCTGCTCAGCAGTTCCTGCAACCTGAGGACAAAGATGAACCATCCTGCCATGGAAATAAACAAAAATCTGCACCAGATATTTTGGCAATATTTGTGATGGGCTTATTTTCCGAGTCTTTGTATTTGACATGATTTTCTAACTGACATATTTGTTTTCTTCACATAGCTAAAAATTATACCACCATTATAAGCACAGATGATAGACCACCTTTTTTCCAGAAGTATACTGACCTTTTTCTTCCCTCATCACCCTTTTAAAAACTCAAAATAGATTTTTGAAAGGTCTGCCCCTTCAAATGTGAGATTGCAGAATTCACACTTCAGCAGACACAAATCCAAAGTATAACCTAATCCTATTCAAAGGAGACCACTTTCCACAGAGACACACAGACGAGCATCCAAATTCATCAGGAATGTCCCTACAGGTTCTGACAGAAAACTGCTTTATTGAACAAAAAGGTCAGGAAAATAACAAAAGCTTTTGAGGGTCTCTGATCTTCCTCACATTTACTACTTTGGCTGTTAATTTAATATTATTGTGAAGACTTTACCCGGCACAGAGGCTGGTTTTGAATGCCCCCAGCTGCCTGCCTTGCAGTGCACAGTTTTGGGGACATTTGAGGAGCACATTCCCAGCAGATGTGCTCTTGACCTTCTGAAGGCACTGCAATCATGAAAATGTCTTCTAGACAACATGCTCATTCTGCCACTAAAGCATGAAGCATCAGCAGTAAAGAACTAATGTTTTGTAGTTCAGTATTTGCTCACTCTTACTCAAAAACTCTTTTTTTTTTTTTGGTCACTTAAAAGTAATTCTGTAATAAAGCAAAATAAAGTTAAAATATACACAAACATCTACACATTTTAGGGCCCAACTCCAGTTATACCGGTGCATCATGAAAAATTGATAATCGTCAGTTAATGATGATGATGATCATGATAAACTTGATGTATTTTGAACTAACTCTTCCTTCAAATCTTCTGAAGTGTAACAAGAAATTCTTTCTTTCCCAGCATACTCAAATATTTTTAAAATAAAGAGAAAAGGAAATAAACCAAACCGCAACAGCTCCCTCCTACCCTTCAAAAAATTCCTTTTTGAATTTGCTACTGCTGCTTCTATTTCAGTTAGGATACAAATATACCTTGCATCAAAAAATACGTATTGACCTACACCTTGCTTTTTGTTTGGTTATTTTAAGCTGAAAATAGGCTCTGCAGAACATCATTCACAGTTTATGCAGAATATTGATAACAATAACTGATTGCTGCATGTTATTCCAGTTAATGCATGAAAGCAGAAGAAGTAATTAGATGACACACACTGTCATCTCATGAACACTCTCAAAATACCAGCTCTGGGGGGGAAAAAAAGAAAAAAATCTCTTCAGCCTGGGTCATAAGTGAATTAGTAGTGTATTAGTTTCTATCTGCCTATATATTCAATATATATAAATATAATGGCAGAGATCCAGACTTAATTGCACTGTGATTAAATATTTATCATGTTTTTAATGCAGCAAATGGAGCGTGCTGATTATAATGATCAAGGTGTCTCCATCTGGATGCAGCAAAAGATAAAGTTTGTCCCCTGAGTGCAAAATGCTTTTGGGTCATTTCTGCACATTTCTCTCCAATTCCATTCTGTAGAATTCTTCTACAGGGAAGAAATTTAACATGATTGTCCAGCCATCTTCCAACCATTTTTAAGCTGAATAGCTAGAATATTTTCTGAAAAGATGCAATTTATACATGATGCCTGTACAATGCCTTTCCTTAAGAGTCTTAAACTTCTCGCCCAAGCCTTTGATGGCTAATTATACCAAAATTTGAGGCATGGTGAGTGTAGCAGGCACTGTAGTGATTTTACAGAGGGTGAGACATAAAAATACTCTAAAAGCTGGGGAAAGAGTTCAATGCACTACAAGACATTTTCCACCAGATCTCTTCCCTTATTTCTCTTCATATTCCTCCACTTCCAATTTTCAGCACTGCTTTCCACCTCTTTGTACCCTTTGCCACCTAAATATGTTTCTGAATAATGCCCACAGTATTCTCCCCCCACCAGATCTCTCATAAACCTCCTTAGCAAGAGTTAATCTGAGATCTTTTCTGCATCTCTGCATCACCTTTCACAGGAGGATTTTATCTTCCCAGAGAACACCTGCTCAGTTTACAGAAAATACATTTTCAAGCCCTTTTCTTTCCCCTCCTCTAACTTTCCACTCAGGCAGCATCACTGCTATTTTTCTCCAAGATGATCCTTTGTCTGACTTCTGCCACTCTTTCTGACCTGAGTGTGGCATCTTGGTTGCTACACTCCTTTTGTGGTTTATTTTGTATCATCTTTAAAACCAGATTAATTTTTCAACTTAGATTAGAAATATTCTCCTAATATATTTTTCAGTTGATTCTGGTTTACATGAAACAGAAAAAAAAAAAAACCCACCCTCTGCAAACACAGAGAATCATTTTGTAAAATCTTTGCTGAAGGACTGCAGACTTGAATTTTTAATGCTAAAACATTCAGAGAAATATTAGATTAGATTTCAGTTGGGATGTCTGGAAGACTTAGTTCAAAAGGGCAGTCCTGACAACACTGTCTACAGATTCTACATTAAAATAAACTCTCCAAATCCATTTTCTACATGGCTGGAACAAATCCATGTCTGTGTTTACATTGAAAATGGCTTTAGTAAAACAGACCCAGCAATAAAGAAACTATATATAGTTTGGTATCTAATGCAGAACCTCAATTGCAATTGTGTGCAACAGTGCAACAGTGTTATTTTTATCACCATAATTCTTGCCATCATATACCAAGATGTCATTTTTCATTGTTTCACTGCACTTTAAACTGCCAATGATAAGGATTTCTCATTCTTTTTCTCCATGTTCCACTATAACTGGAAAATTAAAAAAAACCCTGCAAAGATTATGTGAACCTTAATTATAACAGCAAATAGAATAAATCCAGTTAGTCCTCTTGCTGAGGATTCCAGTGGGAACTAAAAAATGTCACAGCCTAAACTTAGGCTATTCATATTTGTATGAGTCAAGTCCTAATTACGAGTGCTGCATTAATGACACAGAAACAGCAGAACAGAACCTCAGAGGGTGGTTATCCTTAGGACATGAAATATTGATAAAAAGTGATGAAAGAGAATCACTAACTGTGAAATATATATAGTTCAAATAGGCATAAAGTTGTCCACAGCAGAAACCAAGGGAAATAGAGAAGAGTTACACTCCAGTCATTTATTTCCCTGAGGATGTAGGACAGAGGAAATATATCCTTTCCTCTTCCACTTTTTTCCCCAAGCTGTCATCAAACGCTTCTATTTCCATGTAAAAAACCCCTAAATCCTTTTGAATTCCAGATCCTGTCACCATTCTCCAACTTTTTCTCCTTTCCTAGCTAGACCATTCTCTTTTTTCTCCTCATCTCCCACTCCTGCTCCACATAGGATTTTGTCAACCCAGAAACCCACACACTAAGCACCCCAGTTTAAAATCATAACACGTTTGTAGTCACAAGACTTCAGTTTGGAAGATACACATCAGGATCACTTGAGATCTGCTTCCTTTGCACCAGCTATATTTACAGCAGAAATACAAGTTAATTTCTCATGATTAGTGTGGTTCACATGAAGTCAGTTGCACCTGGATGGAAGTACTGACTTATTTTGGTGGGTAATGGTAGTAAATCCTGCACAGCAAGACTGAAGATTGGTATTTTCTGATAAAAAATGCTTTAACTCAAAATTCCTGCTTTTGTTATTACACACAATGTAATAGTTTGTTATAACAAGAAGTTCAAGTAGATTTCTCAGCCCAGGTAAACAGCTGGGGCCTGAGCTGCAGCACACCCCAGGGAGCTAATCTCTTCCTTTAGGGAATGGCATGGCAGAGTTCCACTGGACCTGCCTTATAGCCCCTACAATCAAGAGCCAAACAAGATTAAGGTGATAAAAAGATGTTACCATTTATTGAAGGTCCTCCAGGCTCACTTATGGCAGAATGCACACGTGATACAGGGCTTCAACAGCTTTATCAGTTTTAAATTAGTTTAATTGACAAGAATCCCCAATTAAAAGTACAGTTAATGAAATAATTCCCCTCTTGGTTCATCCTCCTAACAAAGCCTCCCCCCTTGCTTTTAGTCCTATGTTGTTTATGTCTAAATACATGGGAAAGTGGAAGAATGGCCTTGGTTCGCTGAAGAAGCAAGACTGGAACAGGATTCCAGGAATATCTTTGTCTAACAGGGTAGGAAAAGTGCTGGAGTCAACTAAGAAACTATGGAATTAAAAAATACAGAGCCATGAATATATGAAAAATACATAAAAAGTGAAAATCTTTTGGCAGCAGAGTCACACAGTCTTTCTTAGTGTCCACCCTCAGCTGTGTCATGGGTAGCTCATCAGACACATCCAACTCCATGACTTAAACAGTTTGGGGCAAAGATCTTATCTGGAATTTCATAGGACATTATATTGTATTGCCTGTAATCTGCTAGCAAGTGTTGCAACAAGGCTTGATAAGAAGTACATTGCCTTACACCTTCTATCCCTGCCCCTGCTCATGGGAGGTTAGAGCAGAGCACACACCTGGCAGGATTTTTGATTTGTGTTTTGTTTAAAAAAAATTGCCCAGTATTACTGTTTTGCAGAGAAAAAAAAAATTAGAAAATAGTAGAAACATTTTGTCATTTAGGAGGCTGGATTAAAAAAAGAATATTGAGATATTTTGGGTCAACATGGAAAGATATTGAAATACTCTCACTCTTTCCCTTAGTGTATATTAATAAATAAACTGTTCTGCAGTTTGAACAGGACGAAATATTGTCAAAAAGTTGAAACTAATGAAATTCATGAATAACTGTAACACTGACTTGTAATATTACTGCAGAGTGTTAATGCATGCTTTGCAAATCAATGTTAAAATATGGTGCTGCAGGCAAATTGAATATATAAATCTCTACCCAGACCTTTTTGTTATTGGGCTGTGGCTTCCTCATTGTAGCTGTTGTAGCCATTTCAAAGCATTTCTCAGGTTATTTGACACAAATAACTTTAGAAGGATATAAAAATATAGTTCACATTAGTTTAGTAAGAGACAACTGAACATTCATGGGAGCGTGTTGCAATTAAAATTACAATTTTGTTCATAATTGGAGCACATTACAATTTCATAATTGTTATTTTTATCCCAACAGTTGTCATACTGCCTCAACTCCCATGGCAGCTGGTGGACGTTTTGTCTAGAATTAGAATTGGACTGTGAAATATTTTGGCCTTTTACTTAACTTCAGTCACTCTGTTAATTTTCATTTAGCATTTTATTACCTTACAGTACTGTGGATCTTATGTAAATGTTATTGCCATGATTTTGTTTAGAAGCCACATAGCACTTATTTGTAAGGAAGACTATTGAAAGACAGCAGTTTTATATAAATGAAAAAAAAAAAAGAAAGAAAAAACCACACAAATAATTTCCAAACTGTTTCCAAACTAATTTTTTAAACTACTACAAATTTAAAGATATGATCTTACATTACACAACAGATAGGCAGCTGAATGCCATGTCTTTCTTTCCTTAAGCCTAATAATGGGCATTTATGTTCTGAGGTAAAGCATGGTTTATCTAAAAGATTTCCAGTAGAAAAATGCAAGGTGCATTTTAATTGCTGTAGTAAAACTTCAAAATAATATCCAATGAAAAAAGAATCTATTCCATTTCTAAGACAAAAGAAAACAGGAAGGTCTTGGCTCTTACAAACAGTCATTACCATGTGGAAAGTAAATACATGAGTAAAAATGATGTGAATGAGGTGGTACATATTTGTTATTGCAAGAAATCATCTAAGAAGTAGCTGTATAATCCCCATGGTCGTGTCTGAGTAAGCTCATTCAAGCCTTTGCTTGATACTTCCATGTCCCTTAAGCAATTTATATTCTTTATGATAAGAAAGACATCTGACTTTTACCTGTTGTTTCAGTGACACAATTTAAAGAGGGCTGTTTAGTCTCTCTCAATATTAATGACAACAAGTCACTGTTCGTTAAAATAATAAGACCAAATCTTCCTTCAACATTCTTATTTCTCTGTTGAAACTGTGACAGACTTAAAGATCTCAAAATACAAGATACAACTATTCTAGGAATACAACCACCTGATCCCTTACGGCAAACAGTATTGATGGAAGAGCCAAGAGAGTTTGGGATAGAAGGGATTGGCTTTTTTTTTTTTACTTGGGAGTTGTTTGGGGGAGATTAGACATGAAGAAACAATTACTTGTCTGATGTTTCTCCATTTTACCTACCAGCTCAATGAAATGTGCTGCAAACCTTTCCTTCTCACAGCCTTCCTGCCACCCATGAGCCCACATCAGGAAACGATCCTAAATGTCACATCTTTCCCTGACTGTACAACCATCCCCAAAGGAGGCTGGATTTAACAGAAGTACCAAATTCTCTCAGTTCAGCCATGTTCTCTCTACTTTGTCACCTGCCAGAGCTTTCCTTGGCACTTCCTCTGTGCTTTCTTTAGCAGCCATCCAGTCTGCTTAAGCTTAGGTTCTTTAGCAATCAGATATAATTAAATATGGATTACTGAAAGGGTGAGGTTGTAAGAATTAACACTTTTTTTTTTTCCAAAAATCAGAGTAGACTTTTGTTCATTTTCTTCTTTCTTACTAAACAAGACCTACTGATTAAAAAAAAAAAATAATTAATTAATTTAAAGAGATAGAATAAAAAAAGATCCTAGGACAACAAACACACAAGGTACAAGACTGAACATATAAAAAAGGTTTCCCTTGGGTGTTTCATGCACTTAAAAAATGTAGAGATTATGCAAATATTGCATATATTGCAATGTATTTCACATTCATCCTGCTGTTTAATATCATAGCAAGGGGAGTATTAATAATAACATGTGACAGTGGATATTCTTTACTGGTTTTAATATTAAAATATTGGGGTTTGCATCTTTTCTTTCTCTTGCTTTTTTGCACCCAACAACTGGACAGCTTTCAATACTTAAACCTTTCCACTTCTTTCTAACCAGATTACTTTTTCTATTATTTTTTTATTTCTTGATTTTATTATATTTCTAATTTAAACCTTTCCTGGTACCTTTTCCTAACATGATACTGGAGCACTACAGTCATGCCAAGGGCTCTTTCAGGACTCACACTCGTTACCTTTGCTGAGAATCTGCAAATCTTATGTTGAAAGAGTCAGGAAGAAGAGTGTACAGCTTCACCTGAAAATCATTAGATTTCAGGAAGCCTCATAACAGCCACTCTTGTTTGTTTTATATAACTAGAAATATTTGCACCCCGATCTTCAGCATCTTGCTGAAGTACAGTTATGAATCGATCTAGATTTTTTTAGGCTGAAAAACCTTGAAGCAAAGAGCATTTAATATGTTAACTATATATTGTGGAAAGAGATATCATAAAATAAGAAAATTAAGAAAAAATATAAAAATAAGAAATCAACAGCTTTACAAAAGATGCGCTCCTGGAAACCTCAGGAGACGAGTGATAAATGTGTGTGCACTCGTATGTGTACAGACACCAAATTCGAGGTTCACTTGTGGTCCTTCCCATGGAAACCAGAAAAAGGGATTTATTAAATCCAGAGTTTATTCCTGATTGACATTAACCAAACACACTCCTATACACGTACACTACATCTACATGTAGGGAGAACACAGGAATAATTGCTGTCCTTATTTTAAATATCTAACTAACTGGGAAGACTCATCCTCCTCAAGTGTTTCTTCTCTTTGATAGCAAAGACTGAGCTAAATTGAACTCTTCCCTCTTGAGGAGGAAACCAGGATGGGGTGACATCTACCCATTCTGTTGCTGAGCTGTTGCCCAAAAATAAGGCTACAGAGCAAACAATGTTGGCGCAATTCAGTGTCAAATGCACAACTGCCAGTGGATGTGTGTGTGCCAAAACAGGCCCTCAGAACACATATTGCACCACTCAAACCTTACAATATTGAATACTATTTGGGTTAAAATGTCTACATGGGAAGGTCTGGATGGTTATCCATGAAAAATATGTTTGGCCTCTTTAAATGCATGCTTGTTTTATGTTCTTACCTTTGCTATCTTGCACTACCTTTGCACAGGACCAGCTGTTCCACAAATGGGTCATTACTCAGTATGTTTTTTGCCTCCTGAATTGGTGCACAATACAAAGCCTTGGCAACCAAAAACTACTTAAATTTCCACTGTAAAGGAGTGAAATTCCTTCCTCAGTAGTCTTTATGTTTTCACAGTCAATCCAGTGCTTTAAAGATGGTCATAAGACTCTTTAAACCCAAAGTAAGCATACAGTAAGCCTCTTTGTGGTGCTATTTTTTGATTAAAGTCCTCTTAATCAGGCTTGTTAACCTGTTTCTAAATCATCAACTAACCGCCAGTCCTGTTTGGTTTGCTTTCATTAGTGTTTGCTTATTTTTATTTCCATATATCTAACGACTGGGAATCTTTAGTGAAATTTAATCCCAATGTGTCAACAGAGATGACAATTTCTTCTTCTTCACTCTAGCTTTCTACACACATTCCCACCAAATTCCCCTCCCTACTGGGAGCACACATGCCACTGCATGGCAAGACAGATCAGGGAGCTGAACCAAGTGAACACTGACTCTGTCAGGGAAATTGCATTATGGATGAGGCACTTTCAGCTGGAACAGCCACTTGATGTAGCTCCACATAGAGCTGTGCAGTGCTAGCACAAGCACAAAGGAGAGAGCAGGAGAGCATGGGTGTTCTGGAAGAGGGAGTCAGAAATGAAAAGTCTGTGTGGAGGAAACAACCCTTGCAACATCAGCCAACCCCACTGCTGCCTTTCCCTATGCATGCCTGTCCTCAGACCCACTCCCTCTGTGCCCATGATCAACTCATTAATCCCACTTTTTTGCCTGTCAGCTTCTTTCCCCATGAATTTCTTATCTTGGTTTTCAGCACTTCTCAGACAAAAAATCTGTCCTTTCTAGCAGGAGAGGATTTTTGTCAACTCTTCTCTATCAAGTTTAGACTTTTCACAGAATCCCAGATTCAGTGAGGTTGGAAAAAACCTCCACGAGCATCGAGTCCAACCTGTGACCAATCCCCTACTTGTCAGATCACTGAGTGCCACATCCAGTGGTTCTTTGAACACTTCCAAGACATTGTGTCCCCCCACAAAAAGCTGCTCTTTTTTCACAGTTCTCCTGTGTTTCAACTCTACTTCTTGGGAGTACAGAGGACTCAAGGAGCAGCAGGGTCCACTGAGATCCCTGCAGCAACAAGAACAGTACTTTGTTCATTTTGTTCATTCCTGCTTCACCTTCAGAGGATGAAGAAATAAATATCAAACAATAATCTTTGGCTTTTTTGTTCACTTCTCTTAGCTGGCTAGAGCTAGAGCTAGTCCTGCTCTTTTTATCTGTCCTAGCAAGGAGAAGACACCTGTAAAACCTCTTTTTGGGGAACACTGCTTCCCAGATGGAAAAGCAGTAAAGGTACCCTGTTGATACAGACCTGGTACCAAGAGACTATATATTCACCTGGTTTAATAGAATCATAGAATTTTGGCTGGAAAGGGACTTTAAAATATCATCCAATTCCACCCTCTGCCATGGTCAGGGACACCTTCCACTAGACCAGGTTTCTCAGACCCCCATCTGACCTGGCGTTGATCTGAGCTGAGTTCAGCCTGAGGCAGATGCCTGGCATGAAAAGCTTCATCTTGGAAAACTTATGCCTCAAAATTCAGGCAAGAAAAGGAAAAACAATCATAAAAAAAAGTTTGTGATGTAAAGCAGTGTCTAGTTTAGGGGATACCATATGATCTTCCACTTGTATTGTGGAACATTTGTTCATCACACATACATTGTGATGAATGTTGTATAACCACCACAAATATCACCCTCTGAAATGATGCAGATTATAGAAAAATGCCCGTATATGAGTTTCTCAGCCAGCTGCCAGCACTGCAGGCTAATCTCAACCTCCTAGCTCCCTTTTTTTGTCAATCTTGGAAAGAAGTGAGCCATTTTGCCAAACTATGTTATTTTTATGATATATGGACAGACAGTCACTAAGGAATGGGCTAAAAATACTAATTGATTTTCATTCCTGACCTAAGCAAGATTTCCAGCTTTCAAATGAGACAGGCTACTCTAATAGCCTTCAGTGCCACCTGGCATCCAGGACTATTTTTACTGCATAAGCCTCATTTCCATCAGAATGGGGTTCAATATGACCTTTATAAAATTTTCTGGTTTAGTCTATATTTTGCTTGGAATAGATGGAAAAGTAATTAGTAAGCTAGCTTCAGGCACTGGAAAAAAATAAAATATTCAGTTCGAGAAGAAAAAGGAAAGGAATGGCTACAAATGCGTAAACCAAGTTCAGCAAGACAGTAAATCTGTGGTACAGACCCTGGGGGAATGGCAAATCCCTTCCCTTAGAATAATTCTGAAAGATGATTTTCCTCTTTGAAATGTGTGAAATAGAATAGCTTTGTACACCACAGCAAAGTCACTGTGACCTGAAAGACAGCCTGGGACCTGTCACAAAACCACAGCTCCAGCTCCTGCTGTGCAGTGGGCAGGAAACTGAAGTCCTTGAGACTTGACCAGATGCATTCTTGATGGTTTGAGGGTGACACAGAGAGCAGATTAAACATCTCATCCTCTTCTTTTGAAAGTTTAATTTCAATAACTTTAAAGAAAAAAAACCTGGTTTGGTTTCTCTTTTCTGATCATCTTAGAATCATAAAAATGGTTTGCGCTGGAAGGAACCAAAAAGATCATCCAGGTCCAATAATCATCATAGTAATCATTAAAGAAGTTACAATTTTTTTTTCTCTTTTTTTTTTTTACAATCAATAAAAGCCTCTAGGGCATTATTTTCAAGTGGAAAAGGACCCTTTGTGAAATCCAGTTTCACATCCACATCGGTTAAGTATTTTAAGGACAGACATGTGGTATAGCTGTTATATAAGCTTATAATGATATTTTTCATGTAAATATTAATGCCAGTAAGATCTCAAATGTTTTTTCATTTGAAGTTTCAGTGTCATGCTCTGAGAACCAAGGGCATGTGTCCATCACTTCAACCAAATGGATCTCTCAGGCTGTTTGATGAGCAGGGCAGTGCCAAATGGTAAAAGCATTTTCTGACATGAAGTAAGGAAAGGAAAAATTTATTACAAAAATTGTCTCTTCAAGAAAAGATCTATTTAATATTTGAATGATAGACTGGTTTGGGTTGGAAGGGACTGTCATAGGTTAGCAAGCATAGTCCCGGAAGGGACGTCCTTGCTAAGGGGTGCTTACAGTTTCCTCTAGGAACTGATAGAACCTATCAGCTGGCCAGTTTGAATATGGACAATTCTTTAAGCCACTTAAAGTTGTGACCACCTCTGTGATCCACACTTAAGAACAGGCAAACCTCCCCCCCAAGCTCTCTCTCGTTTCCGGCGCTGGGACACGGTGGCTGCGGGCCCCGAGTGGGGGCCAGCGGGCCCGGCCAGGCCCTGCTTGGGCCAGGCTGGGCCGGGCCACGGCCATCCTGGAGCCATGGACCTGTTCCAGCCATGGAACCCCCCCCCCACTGCCTTGCCGTGGGCAGCCGGAGCGGCTCGGCTCTCCCCCCTCTCCACTGCGATGAGAAAAATTCAACATTCCAGCTGCAAAGCTGCAAGGCCGAGGTGAGAGTAACCCTTTTTATTGCTATGAAGAGCTGAAAACCCTAGGGAGGAGAGAGAGGAGATGCTTAAAGCTGAAATTCTGTTGTGAAGCTATGATATATCAGAGTATCCCGTTGTAATTCCATGAAGGTATGGGGGGTGGAGTGTTCAACTCGTGAGCAAAAGCACCTGCGCTGAGATAGGCAGATGCTGCCGCAGCTGTAATTTCATGAGAAGTTTGGACAGGGAGAGATGGATCAGATGAGGACTTTTGCTCCAAATGGGAAAGGAGAAAACCTCAGTTCCTAGAGATGCTCCCAGAGATAGTCCTAACGATGAAGATGATGAAGACCCTTTGCTCCCAGGGAAGGAGAAGGGCCTCTGTTTTTTTCCTGAACGGCTCAACCTTAAAATTGTACCCCAAAAACTTCAAGAGTGGACCCTCGAAAGCAGTTGCGGGAAAAGCTGCAAGTCGGGGGAAGGGACTCACATGCAGGCAGAGAGACTCCTCTTCCTAAATGGACTGAACAATATTTGGAAGTGGGCGGCTGCCTCGTTGTGATACTGTTTTCATAGCATGAGCAAGAAGAGACTTCTCTTTCTAAGAATTTATTATGGCAGTGGTAAACAGACTGAACATCTTAAGGGTTGTCTTTTCACATTGTCAGTGGGAGAAGGGAGGAAGGTGGGGGGAGGAGGAGAGTTCTGAAGGTGGTATAATTTTTTTTTCCTTCTTTTAGGTCTGTTAATAAAGTTCTTTATATTCTTTCAAGTTTGGTGCCTGCTTTGCATTTCTCCTAATTCTTATCTCACAGCAGATAAACAGTAATGAGTATTTTGGACCAAACCACTACAGGGACCTTAAAGCCCATCCAGTGCCATCCCTGCCATGGGCAGGGACACCTCCCACTGTCCCAGGCTGCTCCAAGCCCCAATGTCCAGCCTGGCCTTGGACACTCCAGGGATCCAGGGGCAGCCCCAGCTGCTCTGGGCACCCTGTGCCAGGGCCTGCCCACCCTGCCAGGGAAAAATTCCTTCCTGATTTCCCATCTAAATCTACCTATTTTTAAGCTGTCTTATATAAAATTATTTTAAACTGTCTAATATAAATCCATCTAAGCTGGTGCCAAATGGAACCCTCCAACCTTCAAGTCTACATCATTATAAAAAATCAAAACCATAAAAAAATGATATTCTATCAAAGTAATTTTAAACTGGTACATGAGAAAATCTGGGATTTTAATAATAATATGTCTAATGTTTAAAATCTATCAAAAAGGAAAATCCAGTAAATTTTTAAATGCAAGGACATTTAGATAGAGAAGAAACTGACTCTTTTACAACATATTTATAGTACAAGTGCCATTCTGTTGTTTGGGTTTTTTTAAAACTCTACATGTCTCATGAACAATTTTATTTCTGAGCAGTCAATAATTCCACCAGAAATACTCTCCTAAGAGTCATCAAGGCTATGCCCAGCAAGTCAGCTTTGAAATATCTATTGACCAAAATAATTTATAACTACCTTTAATTTTTCATCTTTTTAAATCTATTTTCTTTCTCTAAACGGTATTTTTTTAAGTCTGTGAATAAAAAGACAAACACCAAGGCAATATGCTTTGGTGTCCTGCTTTAAAAGTCTTCTTAAACACACCAAATCCAGGGAAGAAACCAACCACCAGAGAAACCTGGAGTTTTCCTAGCAGAGATAAGCAGACACATAACTTGTAAGCAGTTTAGATTTCAGGTACTGCTTATCACCATGCTCCTAGAGTAAGGGTAATGGGCAACTCTTAATAGCTTTAGATCTTTATTTTTCATGACTTTTTGATAACTGTAAGTATTATGTCTAGGACAACTTGCATCCTGGAACTTTTGCTATTCCATTCTAATTATTTTCTAAAATTCCATTAATTTCCTCTAATGAAAGAAACTTAATTCTGTAGATGTTTCCAGCAGAAGTCTCTTTCATTTGATACTTTTCAACTTTCCTTGTTTCTCAAAAGTGATTTTCCCCACCCCCCCATATTATTTACTTCTTTAGGAAAAACATGCAAAATCACTTTTATATAATTTGAAATTCTAAATAAAAAGAGAACAGCATAAATATTACATGGAATTGTAGAAGAATAATATTATTTTCCAGGGGAAAAAATAGACTGCTTGTAGCAGTTGCACGCAAATATTCAGTGCCATGAGGTTGTTGAAGGGTTTATTTTTTAGTAATGTCTTTGAAAAAGGAGCTCCTGTCATATATTGAGTCTTTAATCTCTGCAACACCTAAATTTAATTAAGAAAATAGTAAAACTCACACTGTAAAGGAGCTTTTATTAGCATGAAATCCTAAATGTGTTTGCATATGTTATATAGCTGGGGTGCAAAGACGAAAATGCCAGTTTCCTAAAGAGTTAGGCCTAAAAAAAAAATCAATGGCAGAGGCAAGGAATGGCTCCAGTTAAGTGATGATCTCAAAGGAGATGTATTTATTACTTCAGTCAAAAGCACTGTGTAGAGACAAGTGAACAAACTGCTGCACGTCATGCTGTGCTCTGTCTCATCACGTCCTGGAAGAATTACTCTTTAATAATGGGAGAAATGACTCCAGGCTCCTCGAAGCAATGTTGGGGGGAATCCACAAAACCACGGGGAAACATTTTTGGGATGCAAAGCTTCAAACGGCAGGACATCCAGCAGGAGTTGCTACATTGGGCTTAAAAGCAGTTGTCAGCAAAGCAGCCTCCTCCTGGCTCAACAAAAAACTTTAAAGACTCATGACACATATGGATGGGATAAAAACACAAGGAAATGAGAAAATTGTCCTGAGATTTTCCTAGCTTTGGTGCATGAGCATCTGGAAAAGCTATTTAATTGATAAATAATTAAATAAACAACTTAAGTTATTTATTTGATTAAATTTTATATTAAATAAATCAAAATAAAGGAAGAAAGGTGGTAAAGTGACTCAAAAGAGAGTTTAGATGTCCACAACAACATAAAATCATAGGCATTTAACTGAAATGATAAAAGAGAACTAGAAGAATGCTTACCCAGAAGTAGTGCTAAGGAAAACTTTGTTGAAACTGTGAGGAAAACCTGGAAAAACTCCTTGGTTTATCTTTGTGTATAAAGTAACATGGATGAAAGACAGTGGGTTATAATTAGAGTTCATTAGTCTGAAGCTTTCTGAAACGGAAGGAACTCAGTGAAATAGCATTTTCTATAGAGAGATAACTACAGGGCACTTACTATTACAGGATTATTAATCTTGAATCTAGTGATTCCAACACTCAAAGTAAAATTTTAGTAACTTTGCTTCTACAAGATTCCCTGCAGATGGCATTGCCAGAGCAGCTAGACCCTATCCCAAAAGGCAGAACACAGGAAATAGCCTTGTTTGATCCCTTTGATTAAACAGGAAAGGAAATTTTAGTTTTGGTCCTGATTAGAGGTCAATTAAAAGTTTGTAATTTTCATAAAACATTGAAATCATATTTATAGTCTTCATAAAAATACTAGATCCAGTTTATCCTACCTCAGGATCTTTTACAAGGGAAGGCACTGTTTGGAAAAATGCTATGTGTATGAATAATGCTTAGATAAATTTTATTAACTGGAGGAAACTTGCTGCTTTTTTTGTGGAAAAGAGCAAAATCTGTTATTTGATAAAACTGCCTCTACCAGGCACATGCGACTGAATGGCTCTGGGTGAGTGCATGAGGTTTTGAAGGCAGTTTCTATTTATTTTTCTGCACAGCAGCAACTTCCAAACTGCATGACTGCATTCCCAGTCTGAGGGAGGGGAATCAGCTTTAAGCAGAACCTACAGTTTTGTAAATGCCAATACAATCTGAGAAATAAGTTGTATTAAAACAATCCTGTAAGAATGCAGAACTAATCTGTTACTTTCAAAATAGCAAAGTCTGGTCATATCTTACAGTAAAATCAATAGAACCTATAAATTATGGAGCATCTGAAGAGCTAGTATTGCTTCTGAAGTTTTAAGATAGAAATTAATAAAGGTTGCACTTTATTAACGGTTTTTTCTCTTAGTATAAATCATATCTGTAGTGCAGCCCATGTGGCTGCGCTATAAATTCCACTTCTCCTCCACTTGCCCGTTTTCAGCTGATCTATCTGGTTAGCTTGGCCAGACCACTGTTAGGAGCTATCACAAAAACAGCAGTGGGGTTCAAACTACAGGGAGGGAGGTCATGTCTTCACGAGATGCTCTAAAAAAAAAGTGTGTATTTAAACCATTTCCCTAAAGGGAAAAAAGCTAGGGTTTTATTCTTTCCTATGCAAAAACCCCCATCCTGTTGTAACTAACATTTCTATTGAGCAGCTGAAGTAGGTTTCTGCTAAAACCACTTTCCATGAAAATTTCAAGACTGACAGATCTCTCAAGAAATGGAGAGTTGAAAGCTGATGTTCAGTAATTACAATGCATAGTCCATGGGGGTGTGTGAGTTTCTCCAAATCCCTCTTTTCTCTGTTTCACAATGCTGTTTCTCATCTCAGTCCTGCTTCCTTGCTCATTCTGTTGCTACATTCATGTTTAAAGCTCCCTTTTGCTTCTTTCTGTATTCAGTTCTAGTCTTAACTACTCTCCCTCTCTCACATTCTACTCTTGGCTTTGTTCTCCTTCCTTTCATTTTTTATTCTCTGCCGTATCCTAATTACTTATATTGCTCTCCAGCTGTAGGTTAGCGTTGTAAACAGTGTTCAATCCTTCCCTGCCACCTTCCTCTCTTCTTTCACTTTCCTCACCTTTTCTCTTCTGCTCCTCTGGAGACCTTTCCTTCTTTTAACAAGCCACTATAAAGTGATTCCCCATTTATTTGACGTTTTAGCTCACTGAGTTTGTACAACTCAGTGCCATTTCAAACATGTTAGGCTGCTCAGTGGCATTCTTCTCTGGTACACTGTCTTCTTTTTCCTTTAAATACTCCCCAGCTAATGGATTGCCAATTAATTAGAAATAGTTAATCTTCACAATAAAATAAACACAGCGCATTTGTGTCTCTCTGGGAGCTCCTAAACTAATTTTTATGACTGTGATGGTAACCATTCTCACTACTTGGCAGCTTGTCAATGGAAATAAAAGTTTCCTGAGCAGATACCCAAGCCATCATTTGGAGAATGTTTTCTCTGAGCAGGATGCTCCTGCATCTGCTGCCTTTCCCTTCCTTCACTGATCGTGCCCAGGTCTTTGAGGAAGTCAGCTGTGGGGCATCAAGCAGATGACTGAGTTTCACCAGCATAAAGACAGAGAAAAATCTAACATAAAGGAAAAAAAAAAAACCAAAAAAACACTTTTTTTTTTTTTTTTAAGTCCTGATTGCTTTTGACTCATTTTATTATCTGAAGCTTGATGTGCCAGCTTAACCACAAACAAAACAAAAAGGAAGGAATGTGCCACTGATATTTTTAAATGCTACAGGAGGAGTATATTTCCTACTGACTCTAAACTGGGGGGAAAAGAAGACAAAAAGAAGGTGGGAACAGACAGAAGAGGATAGAACCCAGCTGTGATGTGTCCATTTAACACGTTATACACAAAATGAAACTGGCTAAAATGATTTTTAAAAGACATAGCTCTCAAGAAATGGTTACCACAGTGCAGATGTAATGTAAATTATTCATACCTGCTGAAGTTGGTTCCTCTTCAATGGAGGCTGTGCAAAAAGGTGTCAGGAGTGGGGAGGGAGGCAGGGACAGGGAATGGGAAGGGAAGAGGAAGGAAGGGGAAGAGAGAGAGAAAAAGAGAAAAAATACAAATGAAGAAAGCCATGTAATACTAATGGTTGTATTGTTTACATTTTCTTAATATAAAAGCAATTAGATACAATGAAAAACTTTATTCTCATCATCCTCCCCCCCTTCTGCTCCCTTCAGTTTCTTCCCAGCCTGGTGGGAATTGCTGATTCTGAAATTGAGCAGTTAGGGAGCCAAAGTGGCAGTTTTGGGGTGGTTTGTGTGTCTGTGTGTGTGTATCTCTCAGGGACAGAGCTACCCACTGGGCTCTCCATTCCAGATGTTTATTTTGCTGGGAAAGGCAACAAAACTCCTGCCTTCACCTTTCCCTTTTGTTGACAGATAGCCATTAAATTGCCTTGCCATCAAAAAGCACTGATGACTCTGGGCTATCTATTACCCTCACGTTCAAAAGAAGGAAACAGATGTATTCCCAGCAAAAGTGCATTTTAAAAGTACATCAGTGACCTAGTTCTTTCTCTCCTTTTAGTCGGTGTGTTTTATACACACATGCATCACAAAAACGGTCTCTTCACAGTCTTGAAAAACTTTTGGATGACAGCAAAAGCTGAATTCTGAAACACTGAATAAAGTGTTTCTCACTTGGATACTGCAAAAGAACCTAGAAGTGAGAGAAGTCTCCATAAATGTGATATAGAGGCCCTCTTGAGGTATCAAACACGTGTATCCATACTTTACTTTTTCTCTTTTAACGACTGCCTGCTACCAGTTGAAATGGAAGCTCCTTCTGTTTGATTTCTTGCAGAACCAGTTCAAACAACGCTCCTTCATCCATGGCAAGCATTGATCCACCCTGACAGCCTCAGAGCTTGCACATGGTGTGGGTAAAAATTTCAAACATTTTCTCAAAGACCAGCACTAGGCTGGGTAAACTGACTTTTCTTCTTCCTTTGCTACCACCCCATGTTTTATGCAGGGAGAAACTAGGAGAGGAGCAGGGAGACCCTCCCACCTTTTAGCAAAAATTTGTCAACAGACATCAAGTGCATTTGGGAGTGGCCAAAAACCTTGGTTAATGCAGTACAATATTCTATTTGCAACTGTATGTGACAACCAGCGCTGAACACATCAGTTATTCCTAATTGCAGAGTAACTTGGTGGCCTTTTGGGGACTGTCAAATCTAATCGAGAGGAAATAACAAGTTAGTCTCTCAAGCACCAGCCAACCTTCTCGTGTCTAGCCACAGTCACTGGAGGTAAACAGGTGATTTTTATTTCTACATTTTCACATTCAGATAAACCCTGAAGAAGGCTACACGGCTAGGACAACATAATGTTATGTCAGACATAATTTAAAAGTGCTCAACATGGTACTTAGCTCAGCCATGCCTTCTGTAACTCCTTATTTAATGTTTGAATGTGTATTTTGAAACTAGATTAATCCTTTACACAGTTTACATATATAAAGTGTACATGTATCACATCAAGCTTTCATCGTGTTCTTCTACTACTTAAACTAAATTGAAATAAAATGTATTTGTGGTAGTAGAGTGTTGGGGTTTTAAGAGTTCTAGGTTTTTTTCTGTTAAAGGAATTTTTCCCCATACTGTTGCTAATTGCTGGGTATTTAAGGAAAACAAAGAGCTACCCACTGAGGGTGGGGTGCGCCTGGCTACTCTTTTGTTTCACCTGGGTGCGGGGACAGTTGGGTCTCTGCATCCAGAGAGAGAGGAAGCTGTTTTTTCCTGCGGCCGCTTTTCTTTCTGCTGGAAACAACACTGGGATCCCAAAGCTGCCTTCCCTGCCCCGCTCGGAGCCGGGCAGTGGCCGCCCTGCCCCGCTGCTGCTGCGAGCCTTCGCTGCATTGTAGCCGTGCTCGCCCTGCCTGCCCAGACCTCCGGGGGGTTCCCCGCTTGGATATATCATGTCTGCCACCCGGTATTTGTGCTCATCCCTGCCACTCCAGCCCGCTATTCCAGCCTGCTGTTCCCGAGGGTCTGGCCGGACACCGGGATCAGCTGCCCAGGGGTTTGTGAAGCCTTTGTCCCATCCCTTCCCGGGATCCCAGGGCACCAGAGCCGCGTGCTCCCCGAGCTCGCTCCGGAGCGCCCCCTGCAGCCGCGGGGGAACCATCGCACCTGCCCTGCTCACCGGGAGCCGCCAGCGCCCCTGCCGGCTGCGAGCGGAACTGCACCCGAGGGGAAAGGGCCTGACAGCCGAGAAGGCTGGCACTGGGTTTGTGATTGTTTGCTGTTACTGCCAGAGTTATTGCTGTTTGTTTGACTGGTTATACACATATAGATATATAATAGTAAAGAACTGTTATTCCTATTTCCCGCATCTTTGCCTAAAAGCACCTTGATTTCAAAATTATAACAACTCGGAGAGAAGGGGGTTGCATCTGCCATTCCAAGGGAGGCTTCTGCCTTCCTTAGCAGACATCTGTCTTTCAAACCAAGACATAGAGGATTTCGAGGCAATGAAAGAAAGAAGGGGAAATACCATCCCACTGTTTTTAACTTGAAATAATTGGCTAAATCATTAATTTAACAACACAACAGCTGATTATAAACACACACCAAAAAACCCCCAAAAACCAAGCAAACCAGCCAACCAACAAAAAAAAAGACAAACAACCCCCCACCCCCAAACACCACAAAAACAACGACAACAAGCCCCCAAACCAGAATATTTGAAATATTTAAATCTTAGAACAACAGAATCTGAAGTAAATAAACAAACTACAAATTAAGTCAATAAAGTAGGTTGCAATTTCTCAAGGTACCAGTGGAAGAGACGACTATACAGACAGAGCAGAACATGAAAGCTGGAAGTTGAAATTTTACAAATGCCCCAAATCCATATTAGCTCCCAGCTCTACTGCTGCTTGAATGAAAAATAATTCAAAGTACTGGAGACTGTGCTCTAAAACTGGTTAAACAAAATTGTCCAATTACACCAGGAATACTTATTCCAGTAACCATTTCCTTCAGACTGCTATTTGAATAATATTCTGAGACTTAATTATGGGGATGAATAGCAGCATTAGCAATTCAAAGCTGGATTCTGTTATTAGTCAGATGGTTGTTTCAGAGGGACCACTCTGTGCTTAGGTACACATCTAAATAAAACAGGATAGCTGAATCTCAGCTGAATAAATCACTCAGATGCCAAGACAGCTATGCCAATAATATTACTTTTCTGTTTATTTAATTAATTTTGGCTGTTTGATTGCTGGTTTAAGCTCTTCCAGGAATAGACCATGTTCTTTTCTTGTCTGAGTTAGAGTTAGTGAGAACTGCTTTTGCAAAAAGACCTAATTCTACTTGTCAATGCTGTATTTCTTAATCCTAGACAGAAATTAAAGATGAATATTAAAAATGGAGATGCAAATGCAGTTATGAAGTTGTTCATAATTCATACAGACTTTTAGAAAAAAATTAACTTAATCTCTTGCTTTTTGTGACAAGATATTTTTCCCTCCCTTTAGATTAGTAAACCATGTTTAAAAAAAACCAGGCTTCAGTAAGAAATTGAGTACTCAAAGAATACATCTACTTTTGTTTTATTGTACCATCTCAAATGCAATATCAGCACTCTGCTTCCCACTTCGTAAGGAAATGCACTCAATTATCACACCAAAAATTTCCAACACGACACCACTGTTTTGGTTTTTTTTCCCATCAGCAGTGATTTAAAACATTTAGTTATTTTAAAAAAGCTATTTATATAGTGACTCATCCCCAGGGTAATTATCTGTAATTTACTCTTTGCTTGTTTCAGAGGAGTGGAGAGGGAGTAAGATGGAGTTGCCTTGCTCAACTGGGCTGGCACAAGCTGGTGACTCACTACGGTGGGTGGTGGGTCCCCATCAACCTGAAATTCTCCTTCTGACTCCTGAAATGTATGACTCCCACAGAGGAGCCAGTAATTTAACAAAAAAAAAAGCCACAGAAAAGTCACAGGCATCCCCAAGTCATGGTCTGATAACAGCACTGCATGACTTTACACTGTAAATTACTCTACATCTTTAAAGCATTTTCAATGACACATTTCTTCCACTTTTAATGGATCATTGGCAAATTATAATAGGACATACGACAGGAGAAATGTTGGATTTTACCTTCTTTGGAAATACCTGATGTTCACTGGGGTAAACTTAATCTTGTTTTTCTTGCATGACATCAGTGGGATAAAAAACCCCAAGAATACATAGGCAGGTTTGGAAAGCCTATACCAGGATACATGCCATCCAACATTGGCTTAAGAGAGGGAATGCAGAAAGACAATGCTTGGATAGTATCTGAATATCTCTGCCAGACTCCTGACTATTTCTCTTACAAGGTAGAGACCTTGACAGGTGTGGGAAAAAAACCCTGAATTTTGAAGCATAAATATCTCGGTTTAGGCAGATCCAGTGTAACAGCCTGCTATACTGTGCTATATCTTATGATACATTACACTGGCTTTGCATTACATTAAAGCTTGTGTTGATTTTACATTAATGTGAAATATGATTTTTTAACATTCAAATAAAATGTAGGTCTCATATATGAAAGAATAAACTTAGATATATATGGCATTATGCCTATGGAAAATCTGTGCAAGAGGTCTGCAACATTATCCAAAGGAATGGTAAGCTCCAAGAGCAAATGACATTTTTCTGAATGCAACATCAAAAATAAATTATATTCTGCTCATCATCAAATCTCAGCCTCTCATAGGACCTGCATGCAAGGAAGACCGACTGACTTTCCAAAATCGCAGCTCTAGTCATTAAGAATGTGACTTTAATGCTACAGATATTTCACTGAAAACGTGTGCTTAAGAAGCCTGTCTCTTCCCTCTCTCCCCATCTGGCAGACTTCAGCACTCACAGGCCCTTGGAGCACCATTTGCCTCCTTCCTGCTTCAGCTGGCCAAGTTGTTTTTGCAGTCATTCATGAGAAAAAAACCCAAACAAACCAAAAAACCCTACAAAAATCCCAAACAAATAGACAAAAAAGGCACAACAGAGAGAAAAGGAGCAAACAAAAACAAAACCAGAAGGAACACACCAGTGCATGTCAGAGATAACTTTCCATGAACTGATGAAACTCTGCTTGGGTGACAGATGTTGGATGGAGGACAAATACGTTCATTAAGAAACCCTAAAAATGGCCCTTGGCACTTAGTAGAGAAGATGTATCACTTTTCACAGGTTAACATCGATTTAAGCACTTAAAACCTATGAAAAATTCACTTTTTATTCATTGTTTTATTTCAAGGAAAAAGAATTCTAATAAAAAGTGTGTGTCTGAGCAAAATGTCAGGTGTTATTAAATATAATACTACTGTCTTAAAATGACAGAAATGCCAATAAAGGCATCTAATTCATTCTCACTAGTCTTCCTTTTTTACCAATCATCAGGACCATCACTGCTGGGTAAGAATATGTTTAAATATCAAATAAAAATTTTATTTAGGTGAAATACTGTTATTTTGTAGAAGACAAGATTAGACAATGATTTTTTTTTGTGTGGATTCCTTCACATTTACACCTCTCTAGAATAAGGAAGGAGTGCCCTAGTACTTGACAGAGCAACATTCTTATGGAAAACAGTGTAAAGAAATTTAGTTTTAAAGCAATTATTGAGTTCTTAGTCAGCTCCAGTTCTTGCCAAGGATTTCAGTGCTGCCAAAGGCACAACACTACTGAAAGTTTTAATTCTGAAACTGGGAGTAGTCTGTCATGGCTTGAAATATCACACAGTTTTACACACACATGCACACACGATGCCATATGCAGTTTTGAGAAGGTGTGAATGTTCCAAAAGAGCAGAAAATGTAATGAGAAGGTACCCTGGCACTTGGGTATCCAAACAACAAGTGTACTCAAATGGCTAAAAGTGGGTAAGGCTGCAAATCAGTGTGCAGTAGACTTTGCTTCTTTAAATGTCAAAGAGCACTCTCCAGCAAGCAAATGAATAAGCTTAAAATAAATTTTTACAGCTAAAAAAAGGCTGTAAAATACAGTTACAGACACAGGTACCTGCTAGCATCTGTTACACTTGTGGATGCAAAAACCTACCTGGGAAATCCCCATAGTCACACATAGAAAGCTTTGCCTTTCAAGCCAAACAATTTCGTCTTTTCATATTTCAGTCACTTGCCTGAAGCTGTTTCACTTGGTTGTTTTGTGTGTTTTAAGGGAAATTTTACTACCAGTTCTTATGTGAATGCAGAATTTTAAAATAACATCACATACCAAACTGCAAAGTAATAATGGTGACAATATTTTTTATTTTATGGTTATTCTCCCACCTGGGGGAAAAAAAATACAATAAAAGCCCACTCAGATGTTCACAGAGTGTTTGCTGGCTCTGGACTGGTACAGGAGGCTGGATTAAGTCTCTCAGTGTGGTATTTGATCTGTACCACACCACTTGAAAATATTCAATGTTCAACATCCAACAGCATTAACAAGGATTCAAATGACAATAAAAAAATGCCCAAAACAGATGAGAAAATAGCAGTTAAGACAAATAAACACCAACTCTATTCAGTCCTGTAATATCAGACACTAACCTTAATGCATGAACTTCTGTGTCACTATTTGCCATTTTTAACCCCAAAATAACTTCAACCTGGCTTGCTGCCAGTGAATTACACCCAGACTGAGCGCGTTGCCTCATGGAAACACATACTGGGAAGTTCAATAAATACACAGGAAACCACAGAGACTTTCAAACTGTAAAGTTTCAGGATAAATATGAATCCTCCAATTTTCAGCGCTTTCCCAAACACTTTGCAAGTTTTGGCAAGCTGTCTAATGTGCCAGTTGCAAAGATTGTGCTGCCATCCTTTTTGGGGAACGAAGCTGTATAAACCAGCAGGCAGACAGCAACTTTATCATAAAATCATTAAGATTGGGCAACACCTCTTAAAACATTCAGCCACCATGTTAAATTCTTTAGATCGAAAGCAGAAGAAAGTATTCAACAGTCACAGTTTCATAGGAAATACATCATCATTAATAAAACTCCACAGGGCCAGGGGCATACAGTCCTTGGTGCCAATGACTGGCTTCATTATAGGTCCTACAAAAGAATTAACTGGGTTTTTTTCCTTTTATTTATTCCCATATAAGTCTAGAGTACTCTGTTCAGCATGACTGGGGGCCAGCATGCTGCTTTACCAAGGTAATTTCCACACGACACGACCTCCATCACAGGAAACCTGAACTGTGAATTGCATAATGTGCCAAGAGGAGAATTCAAAGGAGCAGATGGCAGATAAAATGAAAGATGTGATGTTGGAGGGGTCCCATGCAGGGAGACATGTCTCTTTGGTTCAATGTGTGATTTTTTAATCATTTTTCGGTAAATTCAGGAATAAGGAGAGTGCCCCACAGTAAAGCTACACGGCATGAGCACAGGTGTGAGAGAAGGATCAAGTCCTGGTGCAAGAAAGGCAAAGCAGGTATTTTCAAATTATTTAAAGGATATGTTCATTGCTCATGTAAAATTTGGAGACTGGAACCTCCTGCTTAAGGAATAATAGACAAGTATTCACTTCTAAATTTTCTGAGTGGGCAGAAACAAAAGAAGATCCTATGAACTTTGCAGCTAATATTGGGTTTATATTTAACTTCAGTACAACCAGAATAAAACTAAATATACCTTTCTGAATCCATTATTTCATAGCACTGGAAAATATAATTTAAAAATACCTGTGATATGGAATGTGGCAAAACAGTGTCAGCAATGCCCAGTTTCAGTAAAACACTGCCCTTATCTAGATATCAAAAATTTATTATCACAGATGTGGGGTCAAAAACAGTGATAATAAGCCATATACCAATTTGTCAAAGGTTATCTGCAGAGGCTATATTGAACCCAGACCTCTTCAAAAATAACATTTTTCTACCCTAAAATACTGCAAATCTTGGCCAATTTGAACAAATTTCTGTGTCCTGTACTGGTTTTACTGAGCACACAAACTTTCTTGCTGACACCTGTACTTCCACAAACCACAAGGCCAAACAAGAAACATGCTCAAGTATAAAAGCAGATGATTTTTCTCTGTTGCTCACGCTAACGTGGCTTTGCAAAGTGCAGACTAGGCAAAAGGACTGTGATAGGAGATAGAAAAAATACACCTGGTGTGAAGTTTCTTTATTCTTCTCAGAAATGCTGCATTTTTCCTCTTATTTTTCATCTATATCATTCTTAATTTTTCCAAAAATAACTAAAAATTGTGGCCTTTTCTCATGAACAAGGGAAGAACATGTACACTAATTTTTCTTTTATCTCAGTGAATAAAGCTGTTGACTGGAAGCCAACAGTTTATCAGCCTCTCTGAATTCAGCCCTGAAAGAAACATTTTCACAGCAGCCATCAGTGAGCACTCTGCTGCTGCTCCATGCCCTTCACTTTTCATTAGTGTGGGAGTCAGGCCTATTGATTTTTTCTCTTTTTTTTTAAAGATGTTTTTATTTCATCCTGACTGTATGGATTTCTCCATGTCTCATACTTTCCCATACGTTTCTCAGAGCAGATTTATGCGTTTTCAGTGCAGAGTTCTGGGTTTCCAAGGGGTGCTTAACACCCTTTCCTGTGCCTGCAATTCAAAATCATTCCCAACCAGCACCTCCCACTCTGAGAAAAAAGAGCTGCCAGGCTCTGGAGTGCTGTTCTAAAATTCTCCCCTTCATTTTGGATTTTCCACTCTTCTGTTCTGCAAACAGATGGCAAAACCTCTCCTTGCATTGCCCCCTTCAAGCTCAAGTTGGATGGAGTCTAGAACACTTCCACACATTCCCGTCTCACTGCGCGCTGTCGCAGCCCATCACAAAAACAAGGATTACTATTATAATCTGCTCTCCTTGGCACTGGAGATGTAGGAAATGCTTTTCACTTGGGTCGTTTCAGGTCAGAATAATGGAAATCAATACTTTTGTCCTTCCTTCTGGGTTCAGCGATGCCTTGTGTTTGTCAAAAAGAGGAGTCAAGAAACAGGACTTGCACAGAAGAAGCTAGATTGGAATGCCAGGACAAGGGGGAATGGCTTCCCAGTGCCAGAGGACAGGGCTGGATGGGATCTTGGGAAGGAACTGTTCCCTGGGAGGGTGGGCAGGCCCTGGCACAGGGTGCCCAGAGCAGCTGGGGCTGCCCCTGGATCCCTGGCAGTGTCCAAGGCCAGGCTGGACATTGGGGCTTGGAGCAGCCTGGGGCAGTGGAAGGAGCGTCCCTGCCCATGGCAGGGGGTGAAATTGGTTGGACTTTAAGGTCCCTTCCAGCCCAAACCATTGTGGGATTCTGTGGTTATTGAAATATGAAAAATTAAAAGGACTAATTTCCTTTCTCCCTCCACAGTCTTTATCTCCAGCACTCAGGGAAAATACATTCAAGTGTGTGATCCTGGAGATCTGGGAAAATGACCAGCAGATACTGACATGGTCAAGAAAGCCTTGGCTGGAACTGGATTGATTTTCATTACAGTTAAGTACACTTACAAAAAATATATTACTAGCTTACCTTCTCCATCAATTTCTTTGTTCAGGACAAAACCTGAAAAATAATATTTTTTTTGTTTTTTTCCCCATTTTTTTAGTTTTTTGTTCCCCACACCTAAATCCTAACAAGAAGTATATATTAAGTAGAAGTGGAAAACTTTTTATTTGGGTCAACCAAAAAAATTGTCACGCTTGTAGTGAACCACCTCATCTTCAATCCTTTCAAGAGGAAAAAAACCCAACTCACTCATTTTATAACCCTTGGAATATTCTTTTAAAAAATTCAAAATTAGACATCAGTAAACACTGTCTCAAAAAATTAAAATGAAAGTAATGCATTTTCATAAATATTTTCCTAATTTTTTTAAGTTACACTTCTTTCTGTTAGTTTTTAGGCCAAAGATCTGTGTTTGTTTTTAAAGTTAAAAATTCCTTCTGAATTTAACACTCTCTCATGAATAATTTGCATGGCCCCTGTGGCATTTTCCAGTTAATATTCATGCAAGGAAAAGTTCAGGTTCAGAGATGGGTGATCCAAATGCTAACAGATGCAGTTTTATTGCATTGTCAATTGCTCAACTTTATACAGCATTATTAATGTTAACACAAAATACTGACTTAACTAAGTCAATGGAGTTGTTGAAGTCTAACAAGGACTTAAATTAAAGACAAAGACAAAATGCAGAAGACAAAAATTAATCCCAAACACTAATTTTTCCCCCTCCAAAACCTTTTGCGCCAGGAATTTTATGATGACTTCACCAAACAGAAAGTAATCCCCTTAATGAAATTCATTGGATTATTAAAAATTACCTTAAATCACCTATTTTAAAGTCTATGTTAATTACTGTATACAGCATTCTGCAAGCTCTTTCTACATCAAAGATTGTTGTGACTAAGTACAAGGTACATTGAAGAAATCAGACACAAAAAATAGCAGTCATGAAATATTCATCTGGTGAGCAAATCGTTCCACTTCATAAATATTCTATGTTTTAACCTAGTGAATTTTATCCATGACTCTGCATGAAAAGGACACAATGACACGCTATAGATTTAAAAAATACACACACAAATATATATATAAACATACGTGCCCTACTCTGTGTAAGCTGACAAAGCAAAGTGTCTGCTAAAACTGAATGGGCAAAATGTGGCTGAGTTTTCTTCACTTATGTATCTTCTTCCTGATTCTCTGTAAGATCTTTAGGTGAGATCCACTTTATAAGTGTAAAAGGGACTGACTACATATATTGTCTTCTGCTGACCTGGAATAAATCAATGAAATTCACATTTATATTACCTTCCACTGGCTGTTCTCCTTTTCCTGTACTACCTTGCAGCTTGAGAATTATTCCAATGGCCCCTCACACCACTTTATAATGTAGATATCCACTGCAATCACCAGAGTTTAGTCTAGCCAGGACAAATTCCAGCTTACAACTTTGGGATAATTAATTCCTCTGCAACTAGGTCAGTCTTTCCCAGTAGAAAGTGATCATGTAAATTTTGCTACCATTTCGCCATCACAAATGCAAACCTCAGTGAGTGAAAGGCTTCGTGAGGTTCTTTCTAGATGTTTTCCAAAACATTTTCAGTCTTCATCCCACAAGTCTGGGGGAGGACAGTAGCTGCTGGCTGCTCTGTAAAAAGGTGATCAATCAAGTTTCAAAAGAAGAGGGGTTTTCCCCCCCCCATTTTTTTTTTTTTTTTTTGGTGGTTTTGAGGTTTTTTTTGTTTGGTTTTGTTTTGTTGTTGTGCTTTTTGGTGGTGGTGCTTTTTGTTGTTGGGGGTTTTTTGTTTTGTTTGGGGTTTTTTGGGTTTTTTGAGGGTTTTTGGTTGGTTCGTTGTGGGATGTTTTGTTTGTTTTGGGATTGCTTTGGTTTTGTTCTGCGGTTTTTGGTTGATTTGGGGGTTTATTTGTTTGGGTTTCTGTTGGTTTTTCTGGTTTGTTTTTGGGTTTTTGTTAGTTTGTTCGTTTGTTTTTGTTTTGTTTTTTGGGTTTTTTTTTAATACTTCCAGAAGCTTCTGTTCTCCCTCAGGGAAAGGACAGCTTAATTTAACGAAATTTCCTTTTCTTCTTCAGTCATACCTGATTTTACTAAGCAACTTAAACAGTGAAAGTAAATTGAGTAACTTGGTAAAAACTAAGAAATATCAGATGCTTTTGTTTCCAAAGAACATTAAGGAGGAAAGATGTTAATGGTATATCCATGTTATCCGTGAAAACTGAGCCAGTAAACTTAAGGAAAACAAAATTTTTTCTGTCTATATTTCTTTTTCTTCAGCTTCTAAAGTCCTTTGGCCTTTTTCAGATATCTTGAAACCTTTAAAGGATACTTGTGATCACTATTCTTGCTCTGCACTGCACAGTGGCATGGCGGATGCTGTATTTTCTTAATCTGAATTACTGTTCAAAAAAATCCTTCCGATCAAAATCTTGAAAATGCTCAACAGTACTGAAAAATTATAATTTCTCATCCAGTTTTACATTGAGTAACAGCCCTCGCTAAAATTTGGATTAGAATCATATCTGCAATATCCAGTTGTCTACACAAGAGTGATTCTGCTGAGTGTTTGCAGGACAGATTAACATCTTTTCCTGCTTAATGGCTTTTCCATCAGCAATTTATATGGTAAATATAGTCTTTTATATTGTAAATACTTCCTATTTACCCACTGATCAAATAATTACAGAATCACAGAATTATTTAGGTTGGAAAAGACTTCTAAGATGATAGAGACCAATCTTTGTCCTAACCCCACCTTGTCACTTCCCTTGTCTTTCTGGCCACACTATTTTTGATACAAATCCTGTTGCTGAAACACCATCCATTTTCCATCATCTCACCCACTCTTTTTCGTATTAATAAGAATAAATATTACAGTGAATGAGATTCCTCAACATTGAGATATAAAATATTTTTTAAAAAATATATAAAATTAGTTTGGTACCTCCTGTAATGATTTTAAAACAGATTTGGGTTAAGTTTTCTGGTTCTTGTGCCTGCATTTCAGCAAAGGCTTGAAAATATCAAAGAAAGAGAAAACAGAATGTTACCAGAACAACAGTAGAAATAATCAGAATTAAGGGTTAGAGAGTTCTGTTACTGGTTGATGAAAACATAAATAGAGAATCACCTGAGCAGTATTTACACACAGAAAATAAATCCAAGGCTGAAAAGCTGGTTTTTATTAGTTTATTTGTTTAATTGCTGACGTCCACCTCAAAAGATGAAGCTGCATTTCTAGATGAAGTTGTAACTGCAGATTGTACCACAGTGGCAGTCAGGTAAAGGGGCAGGCGAAAAAAATCCTTGAAATACACATCATCTAAACAATGCCGTTTTCCAGCTACTTTTAGAGCAGAGACTGACAGCTAGATCAGCCAGGCTTCCCTCACCTTATCAAAATCTCTTCTATAAAGCCCCTCTTCTTCCTGGATTTATCCTATTTGTAAGCTTCCTGGGGACAGCAAAGCTTGGGGATGGCTCTTTGGACTCCAGGCAGCGATGTTTGGGTATGATGGCACACTGTGATTGACAGAGGTCCTCCTGCATGTCCTAATGATGGCCTGTTCTGCTCCTGATGCTGATGAATCCTCATAGACAGTTGCAAATCTGAGCTACAAGCAAATCAAGTTACAAGCTTGTGAATAATGGGCCCTGAACACCCGTTAAAAATGTTGACATGCACGTAGACTGCTTTTTACCTTTTTAACTTGTTCTAGTCTCCGTGAAGTGAGAATACACAGCACCTGTGTCCTCAGCTCCTCTGCCAAAGGGTTTGGTAACCCTTCTCCAGTCTGAGAGGATACTTTTTCTGCTCCCAAAGAGTGGAAATGTGTGGTCCTGCAGATGATCTAGTCCTACAGATCCCATTAAATTGCAAAAAAACTCAATTTCCCTGAAGCTTCTCTTGAACCACGCAGTCACTCCCCTCTCCCTCTCTTGTGATGCTGCTTAGCTGCTTTGCTAGGCTGTTTTGATTCCTTTTAATCAGGCTCCCTTCACCACTTTGTTCTCACCAGGCAGGCCATCACTGCTATGTTTCACTGTACTGCACTCTGGTTTTCTATTAATCACATCCCCTTTTCTGCTCCACATCTCACCAGACAGGGTGGTGCCACTGTGATTCGGGTACCACACACTGGCTAACGACATGAAAAAAAATTTTTTCTATGTTTATGATGCGAAATTCTCTCCTTCCTATCCAAATATGGTTGTGAAGGCTGTAAAAATGCAAATAAACTAGATTTATAGTGTCACCCACAAGTCATGTCTCCTCTCCTACTCAACCTGTAGAGTTCTCAGCCTCCAAGCAGAACTGTCACACCAAGCCAAGTGATTTCAGCATAGAAAATGTAGTTTTTAGGGCTGCCAAGTCGAAGCAGAGCAGCACAGCTACTACGGAACATTTTTGAATGAACACAGTTCATGAGAAACAGAGATTCAACACTGCTTGTTACAGGATATGAAATTAACTTCAGTGGCAAATGAAATTATTAAAAAAAAAGCCATCTAATTCAATTACTGTAGTTTTAATATGGGTTTTTTTTCCTAAAAAAGTCTCGCGTATTCCTCCTAGAGTATTGCCACCAGTTTGATTTCAGCAAGGCCAGAAAAAACCTGTGTAATTTAATTCTTTCTGTATTTAACTGTAAGATGCATGAAAGAAATGCTTAACACATCCCAATTTCTATCAGTATCAAGATTCATAGCCTGCTAGTTTAATATTTACATTCCTT
The DNA here is from genome assembly GCF_020740725.1 of Corvus hawaiiensis. Taxonomy (NCBI): domain Eukaryota; kingdom Metazoa; phylum Chordata; class Aves; order Passeriformes; family Corvidae; genus Corvus; species Corvus hawaiiensis. Next base: position 77,722,867 of record NC_063255.1, on the reverse strand, counting down.
ATTTAGTAAACTTTTTATGTCATGGTCTTTAAGCATTCATTTATTCAGCTGCAATACGTGAAATATAATTAATCTATTCCATTTTGAGCTACTGATTCTTTGAAACTGCTCAGGTCCCTTCTTCCACCCTGAGAGGGCAAGTGATGAATGCACTGATGTTTCATAAACATCCACCTTGCATTCAGACTGATATAGTTATTTACTTTGTTTATGCTACCTTGGTCAGGATCTGTTGGTTTAGCTCACGTAAAACTGATCCCAAAGTCACTACCAGTGAGGACAAAGTTAATCCACTGTTCACTTTTGTTGCTGACTTAAGCTAATGTATTGTTCAGCTACAAGCTAATGATTACTGCAGATGTTTCTTATTTCATGCCAGGAAAAGCAGAAGCTGAAATTAAATATTTTCTTTTTATGACTGTCATCGTTCCCCTTATAAATTACAGCCCATTCAGTCATATTTTTGAATAAATCAAATGACACTGATAATGCAGTTTTCCTATCTGCAAAGATTAATCTTAAAGGACCAAATTCTGGCCTCATTAGACTGTTCATAATGAATAATATAAGTGATGATTAAAAAGTTGACCTGCCTAAGATGGAGAGGAAAGTAATAGGAATTTTTAATCAAGACATGCTTCTCTTTCTCAATTGCAGCAAGATTACATTTGTACTTGAATATATTGGCATACATCTGTCTCCATGTTATTTCACACCCTTACTGCCCTCATCTTTCTTACACATGGAGAAAACCAAGATAGTTTCAAAAAATGCTTTCTGTTTGATTTAACGTCAATTCAAATTGAGTTTGACAGAACTGGGTACTTTATATGTACTGGATGCTTTATATTTCTAGATAATAGTAATATAACACACTGAAATTTAGCTCTTAAAAATATTTTTCTTACTGGTTTCTAAGGGCTTCAAGTCTTGATCCACTACCACGATTCTGCTGCAAGCCTTGATCTCATCACTGCCTGTGCAAATGCAGATCTTGTGCTAAAAAAGGGCTGCAACAACTTCTCAGAAACTTTTCTCAGGTGTATTTAAGTTGCTAAGAATCTTTTCCAATGATGAGAACTCCTCTTTGCAACAGTAGGAATGTTTTTAGTTCATACTGTCCCAACAGGAGAAAGCTGGTTAATGTAGGGAAAAGACACATCTGCCATAAGAACATGGGTTTTGTGTGCAGAACTAAACTCAAAAACATGGTTTGGAAAACCTGAAAACCGTGTGGTGGTGTTTTATGATGTCTTTTAATCAACATTAGTACTTAGACAAGTATAGTCTGCTGAGCCCCATGATACTCACTGTAGGCTCTCACTGAGAATATAATTTTCATCTTATTTAAATTCAAGTTGTTGGAACTGAGCTTTTCACCCTTTCTAAAGCTCTAGTCACTGCAACTGATGAATAAATAAGGAAGCAAGAATTTTTTTAATGAGTGCATATGTTACTATCATGTTGGAGAAGAACTGGGCATAAAATGTCTCAGTTCTTCAGCATATTTCTAATAACATATTACCTCTTCTTCAGGTACATCCTTTCCTGGCACCTCCCCCTTGATGGCTTTTGCTACAACACATCTGACAGTCTGGGGACTAACATACTCTTTTTTTTTCTTGCTTTATTTTTGGGGGTTTTGTTATTATTTGTTTGGTTTTATAAAGGACATTAAATGTTCATTATTAGCCAATTCATTTAACCTTAAATATGCATTTGAAGTTGCTTCCAGTCTATGTTGGAAATGAATCATCATCAACAAATGAGGAATTTTACGTCTGCCCCATTTCTTTTTGCATCATGAAACACATCAGACTCCATGAAAACCCCTAAGTATGTTTACA